>NW_006408591.1:12603805-12618223 GCF_000296735.1 Chrysochloris asiatica | reverse complement strand
ACCATCAGCAAGGGGAGCTGAAAGCAAGAGGACTATGAATTCAGTACATGAGTAAGGGGCTTTTTGAGTACCTCTCCGTAATGTGTCATTAGGCTAGTTCTAACCCACTGTGTCCTTCCTTATGTAAGCAGAATAAACCTGGAAGTGTATAATCCTCACAATTATTGCTATGTTTGAGTCCATTCCTGGACCTACTCTGTCAGTATATCTATTTGAAGGTCTTCCTCTTTTTCATTTGCCTTCTACTTTACCATGTATGATGTCATTCACCAGGAACTTGTGCCTCTTGACAACATGCCCAAAGTACATGAGACAAAGTCTTCTCATTTTCTCTTGTAAGAAGCATTCTGGCTATACTTTGGCTAAGACATGTTTATTTCTTCTTCTGCAAGTTCATAGAATGTTCAATACTCTTCACCAACACCATAAATCAAAGGCATCAATTCTTCTGTCTTTTTTATTCATGTCCAGTTTTCATATGCATATAAGATTAAAAAGACCATTCTCAAAAATGGTATCTTTATTCTTAAATACTTTAAAGGGGTCTTTTGCAGCAGATTTGCCCAGTGCAATAGGTGGTTTGATTTCCAACTGCTACATCCATGAGCATTGATTATGGCAACAAGTAAAATGAAATCCTTAACATGTTCAACCTTTTTTATCAGGAAGCTTACTGGTCCAATTGTAAGGATTTTTGTTTTCTTTACATTGAGTTGTAATCCATACTGAAGACTACAGTCTATGGTATTCAATAATATGTTTTTTCTAGTGCTCATCACTTTCAGCAGGTAATGTTGTATTATTTGAGTATTATAGGTTGTTAATGAGTCCTCCTTCAATCCTGATGTTGTGTTCATCTTCATATGGTTGGGCTTCTCATATTTGCTCAGGAGAAGCATGGAGAAAGGATATAACTTAATATCCATCTTTTCTGATGTAAACCACACAATATACCCTTGTTCTGTTGAACAACTGTCTATGTCCATTTTCCCCGTGAACACAATTAAGTATTCTAGAATTCTCATTTTTTTGCTTTGTTACTGCAAAAATTTGCACCAAACCAACCCTACAATAGCATGCTCTACTTCTCATCTGAATTTGAAAATTTGTTATGATGGTCACACAGAACTAAGACAACATAGTCCTAGATATGGAGCTTATTAGGGAATTTATTTTTGTTATCGATAGGTACTATCGAGTCAGTTCTGATTTATAGCAGCTCTATGCACAACAGAACAAAACACTGTCAGATCTTGCACCAACCTTACAATTGTTAAGTTTGAGCCCATTGTTGCTTCCATTATTTAAAGCCTTCTCATTGTAGGTGTGTCTCACATTCACTAACCTTCCACTTTTCTGAGCATGATGTCCTTCTCTAGGGACTAGTCTTTCCTGAAAACATGTCCGTAGTATAAGAAACAAAGTCTCACCATCTTCTTCCACATTCTAGCTGTACTTCTGCCAAGACCGGTTTGCTCTGGTCTAGTGACCATCTCTTGATCTATAAACAGTTGCACCTTAGTCCTCAAACTGACCTCTTAACTCTTTAACGCTTTACAAAGATCTGTAGTAGTAGCTTTGTCTAATGATTTACTTCCATAAACATTGATTATGCATCCAAGAAAATTTAAGTCTTTGATAATTTTAATCTTTTTCTATGTATAATGATGTTATTTATTGAGCAAATTGTGTGAATTTTCATTTTCTTCACATTGATATGCAATCTATAGTGAAGGTTGTAGTCTTTGATCTTCACTAGGGAGTATTTCAAGGCTTCTTGAATTCCAGCCAACAGCGTCATCTGTACATTGGTAATGAGGCTTCCTCCAATCCTAAAGCAAAGTTCTTCATATAATCCAATTTATTTGATTATTTGTTCAGCATACAGATTGAATAAGTTTGGTGAAAGGATACAACATTGATGAATAGCTTTCATAATTTTAATCATTTACTATTCCCTTGTTTTGTTCAAACAACTGCCTCTCAATCTATGTACAATTTCCTCATGAGCACAATTAAGTGTTCTGGAGTACACATTCTATATTATTTATAGATTTTTTTAATCCACGTAGTTGAATACCTTCCTATAGTCAGTAAAACACTAGTGAACATATTTCTGGTATTCTTTGTTTTCAGTCAAGAACCACCTGATATATCATGGCCACTTCTGAATATAGCTTTAATTTCTAGAATTTTCTTGCCAAGGTACTGCTACAATAATTTTAAAAATTATTTTCAGTAACATTTTATGTTTTGTCTGATATTAATGATATGTTTTAATAATTTCCACATTCTGTTAGATCACCTTTGTTAGAATTGGGCACAAACCTGGAACACTTTCATTCAGTTGGTCATTTAGCTGTCTTTCAAATTTGTTAGCATAGATTCTAGAATGCTTCCATTTGTTGAGTTCAGTTGTGCTGTACACATAGGGATATTCTTGAGTAGCTCTATTGCCTTCAGTTATTTAAATAATTTTAATAATAATAATAATAATAATGTACTCTTGCATATTCATTTGCCTGTATAGTGAATCAGTTTTATCATCTATAAAATTATACAGAAAGAAAAGAGAATATTCTACATCTTTATCATAAAAACCTATATGCACAGGTTTTCTCAGGAGGACTAGTGCATTATGTTAAGGTCTTGATTTTTTAATGCTAAGAAATCAAATGGACTTTTTCTACTTAAAAGAAATGTAGAAAGGAATACATTTTACTAATTTCCCCTAGCAGAACCGCTTATTTCCATGCTTTACATTACCTACCTTATATAATACAACTGTAAATACAAAAAAGAAAGGCACAATAATGCTTTTCTATCCAAGATCTTGAAGAATGCTTCACTTTAAAGCAAAATGCTTGCCATTATGCTGAAGATAGTTTTAATCATTAGAGACATTCCATATTATACAAATATGCAAGACCTTTTCACTGTTTCTTAGTGCATATTGCTAAAAACTTCAAGGGAATGTTACCCTTACAATTTCATGAGGGAGAGAATACCAAGAGAGTTTTATAAGCTCATTTGAAGTCTGAAAAGCCTATTGTACCCATTTTTAAAACCTGATCAAAATTCAGTCTGCTGTTTCTTACTAAATTATGTATCTCTGAAGCATAAATGTGTTGGCTTTAGAAAGTTACAAATTAGTGCATTTCCATATGACTTGGGAAAATGTAATTTTAACCAATTTTGTTTAGGGTGAAAAAATATTGTTTGCATTATTTTATAACACAAGGGGGTTGTCAGTCCACATGGTCATCTGATTTCTGTGGCAGAGAAAACTTCCCTGCATTTCAAATGGTTAGCAATAAACCTTGCAGTTTTTACATTCATGCTACCAATAACCTATAAAAAGTCTGACTTTATAAACCTCATTTTGCGAAAGAAAATATGGCAAGCCTATCTGAAGAATTTGGTACCTGCTTGAGTAGACCTTCCATTTCTTACTCTATTATGTTTAATTCAAAAGTGTGAAACAATATTTGAAATTGTCCTGAAACTTATTATTTTTAATCCTTTTCAGATATGCTGATTTCATTGTATTCAAGGAGAGTTTAAGTTGCACCAGCTTTTCCTACTGTCATCTCCAATGTGACTGGACTGTTATTCTATGTTCTGTTATGTTCAGTAATAGAGTCAAATATTACTGTTTTCAAAAATGCCAGCTTAAATCTAAAACAGAAAACCTACAATAATATTAACAAATGCATAAAATATGATTGAATTAGAAAAGATAAAACAGGTACGCACTCTGAAGAGAAAAGAAATAAGTGCAGGGACAACAAAGAGGGAGATAGAGTAAATGGGAAAATTAAAATGGAGTGGAAAGCATATGAAAAGTAAAGAAGCTAATGAATGATTATCAGATGACAGAAATACTTTATGTTATGGTTACATTTATTAGGTGCCATTTGAATCAATTCCTACTCATATTGAGGCTATATACAAAAGAAATGCTGCCTGGGCCCCATCCTCACAATTCTTCCTGTTTGAGTCTATTGTTGCAACGACTGTTATAGTACATTTTGTTAAGGGGGTTTCTCTCTTTCACTGACCCTCTTCTGTGCCAACATAATATCCTTCTCCAGGAAATTGTCCCTCCTGATGACACGCCAAAAGTATATGAGAGGAGGTTTTGCCGTCCATGTTTCTAAAAACCATTCTGGCTATACTTCTTCCAACACAGGTTTGTTCATTCTTCTGACAACTTGTGGTATATTTTATGTTATTTGACAGTACCCTACTTCAAAAGAATCAATTATCTGTGCATCCTTATTCATTGTCCAGTGTTTGTATGCACATGAGGTGATTAAAAATACCATGGCTCAGACATACCTTAGTCTTCAAAGTGACATCTTTACTTTTAAACACTTTGAAGATACCTTTTGAGGCAGATTTGCACATTCTAACATGTAATTTGACATATTAGAACACGCTCAGCATTTGCCAAGCTAGGGGAACTGAAGAAAAATTTGAGCCTTGACTTTCATAATAGAAAGATTCTCTGGGCAAATTATTTAATAATGCAAAAACCATCAAGAGAAGATGGAAGGAATATACAGAGTCACTGTAAGGACTCTGTATGGAAATGGTTAATGTTCAACTGTTTCAAAAGTAAACATATGATCAAGAGCCAATGATATTGAAGGAGGAAGTCCAAGGTGCATTGAAAGAATTGGCAAAAGAACAAGGCACCAGGAATTGATTGAACGAAAATTGAAATCTTTCAAGAAAGTGAGAAGGCACAGGAGGCACTCACTCATCTCTGCCAAGAATCTTGGAAGACAGCTATCTGGACAACTGATTAGAAGAGATCCATATTTGTGCCCATTCCAAAGAGAGGTGACCCAACAGAATGTGGAAATCATCGGACAATCTCTTTGATATCCCATGTGAGTAAAGTTTTGCTAAAGGTAATACAGAACCAGCTACAATCACACATTGACAGAGGACTTCCAGAGATTCAAGCCTGATTCAGAAGAGGCTGTGGAATGAGGGATATCATTGCTTATGTCCGATGGATCTTGGCTGAAACCAGAGAATATCAGAAAGATGTTTACCTGTGCTTTATTTACTATGCAAAGGTTCTCAGTTGTGTGGATTATGACAAGCTATGGACAGCATTGTGAAGTATGAGCATTCCGGACACTTAATTGTCCTCATGAGGAATCTGCACATGGACCAAGAGGCAGTTGTTCAAACAGAACATGGGAACACCGAATAGTTTAAAATTAATAAAGGTGTGTGACAAGGTTGTCTTCTTTCATGATCCTTATTCAATCTGTATGCTGAGCAAATACTCCAGGATGCTGGGTTATATGAAAAAAAAACATGGCTCAGGATTGGAAAAAGACTCATTAACAACCTGCGATATGCAGACGATACAACCTTGCTTGCTGAAAGTGAAGAGGACTTGAGATATTTACTGATGAAGATCAAAGAGCACAGCCTTTGGTATGGATTACATCTCAATATCAAGAAAACAAAAATCCTCACCATTGGACCAATAAACAACATTCTTATCAGTGGGGAAAAGATTGAAGTTGTCAAGGACTTCCTTCTTCTTGGGTCAACTATCATCATTCATGGAAGCAGCAGTCAAGAAATCAAATGATGTATTGCATTAGGCAAATCTGTTGCACGAGACCTTTTTAAAGTGTTGAAGAGCAAATATGTCAGCTTGAGGACCAAAGTGAGACTGACCCAAGCCTTGGTATTTTCAATAACCTCATATGCATGTAAAATCTGGATAGTGTATAAGGAAGACCATAGAAAAATTGATGCCTTTGAGTTATGGTTTTTAGGACAACATTGAAAGTGTCAAAAGAACAAAGAGATCTGTGTTGAAGAAGTGCAGCCAGAGTGCTCCTTGGAAGCCAGGATGGCCAAACTTCATCTTTCATACTTGGGACATATTGTCAGGAAGGAGCAGTCACTGGAGAAGGATATCATGTTTGGTAAGGTGGTGGGTCAGAGAAAAAGAGGATGATCCCCAGTGAGATGGATTGGCAAAGTGGCAGTATCAATGGACTCAGGTGTGGCAACAAATTTGAGGCACCCCAGGACTGGGCAGTGTTTCAGTCTGTTGTGCATAGTGTCACTATGAGTCGGTACTGATTTGATGGCACCTAACAAGAACAACAACATTCTGGTATCCATCTTTTCATTTTCTTTTCTTCCTGTTCTTAATAGCTTTTTGCTTCTACCATGGATAATATCCTTAATATTATAACTCTTGTGATCTTTAGTCATTAACATTTAGGGCATCAAATTTATTCTAGAGAAGGTCATTAAATTCAGGAAGAATACAGTTAAGATCACACTTTGGCTTGCTTATATTTGTTTTAATTTTCTTTAGCTTCAAATTGAAATTGCAGATGAACATTTGATGATCTGTTCCACAGATGACCAAAGGCTTCATTCTGACTGATGGCATTGATCTTCTCCAACATCCTTGGAAGTCAAGAGGGCCAGACTTCTTCTCTCATACTTCAGCCATGTTGTCAGGAGGGACAAATCCCTGTTTGGTTAAGTGGAGGGTATGAGAAAGACCCTCAGCTAGATGGGTTGGCACACTGACAGCAGCAATGGGCTTAAATGTATCAATGATAGTGAGGCTGACTCAGATACAGGCAGTGTTTTGTTCTGTTTTAATAGGGTTGTGATGAGTTGGTACCAACTCAATGGTACCTAACAACAATAATTAACATCATCTCCTTAATAGGTATAGTTAATTTTATTCCTGTGTGTTGATTCCACTGACATCCATGTGAGTAGTCATCGTGTATGTTGTTGAAAAATGTATTTGCAATAAATAAATTGTTGGTATTGCAAAATTGTATCATTTTATCTTTGAAGGTAATAATTTATCTTTGTTTTCAACTTTAACATTTAAGTCACCCCCTTGAGTACTTGTTTGATTAATTTCATATTATAGAAGTTGGAAGAAGTCTTCAACTTTTTCATTTTTGGCAATAGTGGTTGGTGTGTAAATCTGAATAATATTCCTAAGAATTGATCTTTCTTGTAGGTATATAAATCATTGAAAGTGATGTACTTCAGGATTGATCTTGAAATGTTCTTTCAGATGATGTATGACACACCACTCTTCTACAATTTGCCTTTCCCAGCATAGCAGACCATATCATTGTCTGGTTAAAAATGGTCAAAAATTAGCTCACTAATGCCAAACAAATTGAATGAGGGATAGCAATGCTGATGTCAGATGAATCTTTTCTGAAAGCAGTGAATACCAGAAAGGTGTTTGTTGTTGTTGTTATGTGCTGTGGAGTTGGTTCCGACTCATAGCGACCCTGTACAGGGTTTCCGAAGTTGTAAATCTTTACGGGAGCAGAAAGATGTTTACTTGTGTTTTATTGACTATGCAAAAAGATTTTACATGTGTGGATCATGAAAAGCTATGGACAACATTTCAGAGAATTAGTTTTCAGGAACACAATTGTACCCATGAGGAATATATACATAGACAGAGAGCCAGTTATCCAAACATCACAAGGGGACACCAAACCATTCAAAATTAGGAAAAATGTGTGCCAGAGTTGTATATTTTCATGATGTTTATTCAGTTTGTATGCTGAGAAGCTAGACTATATGAAGAATGCGACATCAGGATTTGAGGAAGACTCATTATCAACCTATGATATGCAAATGATGTAACACTGCTTGCTGAAAGAAAAGATTAATTAAAATATTTACTGATGCATGGATGAGAGGGTAACTATGGCAATGAAACAATAGAATGAATGTAAAACTAATGTTCCCCCATGTAAACTATCAAACAATTAAAAAATAAATAATTAAATTTTAAAAATATATATTTACTGATAGGATCAAAGACTAAGCAATGAAGCTGTGAGGTAAGTCCAACCACATACAATAGACTCCTGTCAACCTGGATTGTGACCCAGGTGGCCAGCAGTATAGCAAGACCTGGGCACTCCTGAGCCCATGGACAGGGGCATAGTCACAGAGGACTACAGTGGAGAGTGAAGCATCCAGCTGATGTGAAGTGAGGGGAGATGCACAAGAACCACCATACTTGGAAATAGTTTCCATTTGACCTAGTTTCAATGGCTGGATGATCAGAACTTGAATAGAGAAAGAAAGAAGAAGAAAAAAGTGTAATCTGCTACAAAATAATGAGCTTGACCTGTACTTATGGATGTAGTAGCTTAAAAAAGGGAACAAATCTTTACATCAAGGATTATTCCCAGGCCCTCTCTACACAGGGTTGACAGGTATGGGCAACTTAGACATTGGCTACCCAAAATGGGGAGAGCAACAAAGGCACAAAGTGACTGACCTACAAGTTTTCCAGAGGGAACTTAATTTCAGAGGGTGTGGGAGAAGGCAGAATCTCTACTGAGTGGTCTCCAACCTGTCTAGATGGGACTGGTGAAAGGGGATAAGACTCTTGTGGTTTAACAGTGAATAATTGGTATCAGGACTGATTGTGAAAGTTGCAAATGTAAAGGTAGACGTTTTGTAATAAAAGGAGGGGAGTGGTTGATCTTGGAGCCCAGGAGCAGAGGACCCTGGGACCATCAAGGGAGAAGAGCAGAGTGCAGGACGCTATCCTGATTAGCAGTGATACCAGAGATGGAGGCAGAGATGATGATGGGGAGAGACAAAGTGGCTGGGGACTCTAGACTCAAGGAGGGACAGGGGCTGTGTGCTGGTGGCCAGGGTGCTGTTGTGCAGAGTATACCTTTGGTTGTTTGAATGGTTATATATTCCTGAGTGTTTCAGTGTACATCAAAAACAAACAAACAAAACACAAGGATTGGAAGCAAATGCTGTTGAATGATGATGCATGGAGGGGATTGAAATCATTGCAATGAAACAAAACATGATAGAATGAATGTAAAGCTGATGATCTCCCATGTAAACTATCACTCAAGTTACAATAAAAACTTTAAAAAAAAAAAAAAAAGGAGAAAAAACTACAGGTTTTAGTAGGGGTTGCACTCGATTGTAAAGGAAACAAAAATCTTCACCACTGGACCAATAAACAACATCCATATAAATGGAGAAATGATCGAAGTTGTCAAAGACTTCATTTTACTTGGTTCCATTATCATGAATGCAGCAGTCAAGAAATAAAACATATAGCATTAGGTAAATCTTCTGCACATGATAGCTTTAAAGTGGTCAAGAACAAAGACATCAATTTGAGGATTAAGGTGTGCCTGACCCATGTCATTGTATTTTCAATAGTCTCATACATATGTGAAAGTTGAACAATGAAAAATACCTTAGGTGATACGATGCATTTGCATTATGGTGTTAGTGAAGAATATTCAAAATATTGCCGGACTCCCAGAAGAACAAACATATCTGTGTTTGAAGAAATACAGCCAGAATGTTCCTCAGAAGACAGGATGGCAAGATGGCAAAATGTGTTTTGAACATATTATTAGGAGGGACAAGTTCCTTGAGAATAACATCATGCTAAGTAAAGTGGAGATTTAGCAAAACAGAGGAAGACCCTCAACAAGATGGATTGGCACAAGGAATTGGATCAAGCTTAATGACTGTGAGGATGGCACAAGACAGGGCAATTTCACTGTGTTGTGCATAAGGGTCACTATCAATTGGAACTGACTCTATGACACCGAACAAGAAAAACAATAATGCATAACTTGTAAATCACTATGGATTACATTTTCTTTCTGATGGTTTTCATATTTACTAGAATCATAGTACATATATTCATGGACATTTGAGTCTATTTATTTTCATTTGGTGCTGTGACACATCACTAATTGAAAGGCTTAACAATTTTAATCCACATATGTCATTACGGCCAACTGTATTTTAAGAAGGTAGCTCTTCCCCAATAGTATTTTGAATACCTCCAACATGAGGGCCACATATTCTGGCACTTTGTCAGACAATATCCAGGGATTATTCATAAGATATATGGTGTGGCATTTTGGTTTAATGTGCTGTTCTGCAAAGTGGGGCTGAACTGCAGGGATGGCTAGTTCACCAGCCATGCCCCCAAAAACTCTATACAGGGTTAACTATGGGTTGGAACTGGCTAGATGGCATATAGCTACAATAATAACAATTCACAAGGTTTATACAGAACTGATTTTTTTCTTCTTCTTCTTCATTGCTTGTTTTTGTCTAGAATCTTTGCTGAAACCTGTACAACATAAATGACCCTAATGGTTTTGAAATAGCAATGATATTGCTTCCAGGAGCCACTTAGGAACTACAAGCCACATAGTTACCACAAACTGGCTAACTAGTGGTGGCAAGTTATGTTAAAGGGAATATGAATTAAATGAAAGTAGCTAGTGAGGGGAACTTATAAAACCTTGATTTTTTTCCTTTTTTAATACACGCTACTTTAGATACCAGGTTTCCTATAATTTAATTCTAATATGAGGAAGTTATTTCCAAGTTATTAAGGTAAAACCAAGTGGTATCAGCTTGATGGCAAATGAGGGAGAGGAGCCGTGCAGACTTCCATTAGCAATAACTCAGAATACAGGATGAAACAGTTTCAGGGGATGGTCCCAGAAATTGGAAGTACATATAAGGGGATATTTATCAGTACACAAGGCTTACTACAACTGGGATTTATAACAGAAGTAAGAAAGATAGTGTTTTCTGATTTGCAGCTTCCAGACAGCCTAGGTGCAACCATCTTCACTGGGATGGAGTAGATACAAGATCCAGACAATTCTCCTATTTTAGAGGTCTGACCAATCATCAAAGATAAAGGTGTGAATATATGTATATATTTTTTTTTTCTTCATTTATCCTTCTCGCTTTCTGCACCTACACTTTGGTGACTAGAGGGAGTACGTGAGCAAGTGGACACCCCCATGTCCTTGGAGGGTTCTACTCTGCATATGCATGGATCTGCTCAGCAAATATCAACAGGACCAGAATTGAAGAAGGGGAAGAAGTCAACAGGAACAGTTTTAAAAGGTAGGGTATTCTAAAACTGTTTTGGCCAGCCCTGGGCTATTTCTCACTAGGAAAAATAACTGAATATGCTTAAGGAGAAGTAAGAGAGAAAAAATACTAAAAACTAAAAACAAAACATTGAGTTACATCACAAGGAACAACCATAACATCTTAAATTTCTCAGGTGTCCTTGAAAGCAAGAAGCAAAAAAAAAAAAGGGGGGGGGGGCTACTATAGTCTTAGTCTTAACTCCCATCACATGTCTGTCAGTTTGTCATACTGTGGTGACTTGTGCATTGCTATGATTCTGGAAGCTATGCCATAGGTATTTCAAATACCAAAAGTGTCACACATGGAGGACAGGTTTTAGAAGGGCTTTCAAATGAAGACAGACTATGAAGAGAGATGAACTTCTTCAAATATCTAGTCACTGAAAACCTTATGAATAGCAATGAAACACTGTCAGATATACTGCTGGAAAATGAGCCACTCAGGTTGGAAGGCACTCAAAATGTGACTTGGGAAGAACTGTCTCCTCAGAGCAGGGTTGACCATGATGATGCAAATGGAGTAAAGCCCTTGGGACCTTCATTTGCATATAAAGCACAACTGAAAATGAAGAGAAACACCAGTAAACAAACTTTGATAATCAGACCATGAAATGTACAAAGTATGAAACTAGGAAAAGTGGAAATTGTCAAAACGAAATGGGACATACACATAGACAGCCTAGGCATTAGTGAGTGGAAATAACCATTTTGAATCTGACAATCGCATGGTTTACTATGCTGGCAATGACAAACTGAAGAAAGCTGGCATCACATGTATAATGAGACAGAACATATCAAGATCTGTCATGAGGTACAACACTGTCTGTGATAGGATAATATCAATGTACCTACAGGGAGCTCTGGTAGTGTAGTGGTTACGAATCGGGCTGCTAACCTCAAAGTCGGCAGTTCGAAACTACCAGCTGTTCTGTGGAAGAAAGGTTAGGCTTTCTGGTTCTGTAAAGATTTGCAGCCTCAAAAACCCTGTGCAGGGTCACTATGAGTCATAACCAACTCCACGGTACTTAACAACAATAACAAACCTACAGGGAAGACCACTTAAAAACACTATTATTCAAATACACACACCAACCACTAAAGCCAGTGATGGTGAAATTGAAGAACTCTATGAACTTCTTCAATTTGAAATTGATCAAACATGCAATCAAGATGTATTAACAAAAAATGGCAAATGTAATGTAATGCAAATACTGAAAACAAAGAGGAAGGGTCAATAGCTGGAAAATATGACCTTGGTGATAGAAATTATGCTAGTTTTTGCAGGATAGATTTCTGTAAGACCAATAATTTGTTTATTTCAAATACCCTTTTTAAACAGCATAAATGACCTCTATAGACATGGACCTCACCACAAGGAATACACAGAAATCAAATTGATAACATCTATGGAAAGATACAGTGGAAAAGCTCCATAACATCAGCCAAAACAAAGGCTAGAGTCAGACTGTGGAACAGACCATCAATTGCTCATATGCAAATTCAGACTTAAACTGAAGAACATGAAAGCCAAAATATGAAGTCCATGAAAGCCAAACTAAGACCTTGAATATATCCTACCTGAATTTAGAGATCATATGAAGACAGATTTGATACATTAAACACTAAATATCAAATACCACAAGAGTTATGGGATGGCATCAAGAACATCATACAGGAAGAAAGCAAAAAGTCATTATGAAGACAAGAAAGAAGGAAAAGACCAAAATGGATGTCAGAAGAGACTCTGAAACTTGCTCTCTAATGAAGAGAAACTATAGCAAATGGAAAAAAATGAGGAGGTACAAGAGCTGAACAGAAAATTTCAAAGGTCAGCTTGGGAAGATGATGCCAAATATTATAACAAAATGTGCAAAAACCTGGATTTAGAAAACGAAAAGGGAAGAGCATGCTCAGAATTTCTCAAGCTGAGGGAACTGAAGAAAAAAATTATAGCCACAACTTTCATTATTGAAGGATTCTCTAGGCAAATTATTGGATGATGCAGAAATCATTAAAAGAAGATGGAAGGAATATACAGAGTCACTGTACCAAAAGGAAATGGTCAATGTTCAACCATTTCAAGAGATAGCATATGATCAAGAGCCAATGCTCCTGAAGGAAGAAGTTCAAAGTGCATCAAAGGCATTGGCAAAGAACAAGGGACCAGGAATTGATTGAATATAAATTGAAATCTTTCAACAAAGTGAGGCAGCACTAGAGGCACTCACTCATCTATGTCAGTAAATTTGAAGACAACTATTCCGCCCAACTGATTGGAAAAGATCCGTGTTTGGAAAACATCACCAAAGAGAGGTAATCCAACAAAATACTGAAATCACTGGGCAATATCTTTGATATCCCATGGAAGTAAAGTTTTACTAAAGGTAATACAGAAATGGCTGCAAGCATACATTGACAGAGAACTTCCAGAGGTTCAAGCCAGATTCAGAAGAGGACATAGAATGAGAGATATCACTGCTGATCTCAAATGCATCATGGCTGAAAACAAAGAATATCAGAAAGATGTTTACCTGTGCTTCATTGACTACACAAGGCTTTCAATTGTGTGGATCCTGATAAGCTATGGACAACAATGCAAAGCATAAATATTGCAGAACACTTAGTTTACTCATGTGGAACCTATATGTAGACCACAAGGCAGTTGTTTGAACAGAATAAGGGAACACTGAATGGTTTAACATTAGGAAAGGTGTGTGCCATGACAAATTCTTTCGTAAAATTATTCAATCTGAGCATCAATTTTTATAAATAAATATTTATAAATAATTTTTATAAATAAATTTTTACAAATATTTTTATAAATAATTCAATAATTTTTGTAAAATTATTCAATGCTGAGCAAATAAAATGTTAAGCTGGGTTATATGAAGAAAAAAGAGGCATCATGTTTGGAGAAAGACTCATTAACAACCCTCAATACACAGATGACACAATATTGCCTGCTGAAAGTGAAGAGGACTTAAAAATACTTACTGATGAAGACCGAAGAACACAACCTTTAGTATGGATTCAATCTCAATTTAAATAAAAAAAAATTCCTCACCATTTTTTTTTTTTTTTCTTATCAATGGAGAAAAGATTGCAGATGTTACAGACTTTATTTTTCTTGGATCAACCATCAATACTTATGGAAGATCAAAATATTCCAGGATAAACAGAAGCTATGGGATTTCACCAAAGCCAACCCTGCACTACAAAACATCCTAAAGAGAGTTCTGTGGTCTGAGAACCAACAAGAAGAGAAAACATCCAGAGATTAACATACATGGCAGCACCTCCCTGAATTAAATCAACAGAAAGAAGAATTGGTAACAAAACAAAACTATAAGAACAAACTCAGAGACTATGGGAGGTCAGTCTATGACCAAAACAAATACAGGGTAAAGGAAGGTAAATG
>NW_006408591.1:12584862-12585461 GCF_000296735.1 Chrysochloris asiatica | reverse complement strand
ATACAATGGAATACTATGCCACCTTGAAGAATAGCAATGAAGTTGCAAATTATCACATAACATTAATGAACCTTGAGGACATTATGCTGAGTGAAATCAGTCATTCACAGAAGGACAAATATTACATAAGAAAATTATTGTAAAAGCTTATTTCCTTTTGTTATACTAAAAGGAAATAACAAAACAAAACTATGTTGGTTAACAGGGGTGGGAGGGAGGGGACTGCAGAGCACAGGTTAGGCAATAGTCACATCATAAAATGGGTGTTGGGGAGGGAAATATATAAGGAAAGGGAGGCCAATACACAAGATGGGGGATTGGAAGAACAAGGTAGATAAGGGAACACTTAGGTAGGTTTGCATGGGATAAATGGGGCAGAGGTAAATTGTGATGTATGCTCAACCTTGTAAAAACAGGGCTCTGTGATACAGGGACGAAGGCATAGTCTGAATGAGAAAAAAATGGAAAACTATGTTAAGGTGCTCGACTATATTATGGATATTGTCTTTCTTTGCCTACTATTATAAAATAGACACTTGACTGGGATAGAAAGGAATATCAGGTAATATGATTACAGAAAGCTTGCAAGTCCATCTTTA
>NW_006408591.1:12561577-12582717 GCF_000296735.1 Chrysochloris asiatica | reverse complement strand
TTATTTAAAGTGTTCAAGAGCAGATACCAGTTTGAGGACAAAGATGTGCTTATACCAAGTCATGGTATTTTCAATAGCCTCATACGCATGTGAAAGTTTAACAATGAACAAAGAAGACAATGGAATAATTGGTGCTTTGGAATCATGGTATTAGAGAAGAATATTAAAAGTACCATGGACTGCCAGAAAAACAAACAAATCTGTGCTAGTAAGAAGTATAACCAATTGTTTATAGACTAACATAAAATAGGATGAAAATACTACCTATCTGCTTCAGAAAATCATCCAATAAAATCTGTATGGATCACAGTGGTCCAATTCTCCACTGATTATAATATGGTCCCTGACTGGGTAGTGTTTTCTTGTATTATGCATTGGATTATTATGAATTGGGACCAACTATATGAGTCCTGGTGTGGTGCTGTGGGTTAATGCGCTGACTGCAAAGTCAGTTTGAACTGCAAGGTTGGTGGTTCAAGCTCACCAGTTGCTCCTTGGAAACCTCCTAGAGTGGCACTATGGGTCGGAACCGACTCGACAGCATTTAACAACAACAACAATATGGCAACTTACAATAACAGTAGCAAAATAGATCACATTTCTGATTTATGTTTAACTTGGAACCTTTGTTGTTATTGTTAGGTGCCATCAAGTTGTTACCCACTCATAGCGACCCTATGCACAACAGAACAAAACACTGTGATTCTGGGCCAACCTCACAATTGTTGCCATGCTTGAGCCCATTGATGCTGCCACTTTGCCAGTCCATTTTGTGGGGATCTTCCTCTTCCTCTGATCCCCCACCTTACCAAATACGATATCTTTCTCCAGTGACTGAAAGCCAAATTCCATTTGGACATTAAGGCAAGCAGGCAAATCAGTGGCTTTGCACTGATATAAAACACATTTTATATAAATTCTTTCACATTTCACAGAATATTCAGAGGAGAGTTTCTACTCATTCAACATTCACTGTTCATTTATTGATGGAGATATATTCAGAGTTCTGCATACCTTTACGCCCCACCTGAAGTTAGGTTACTTAATTGTATCACAGAATAAGCAAGTATAGATAAGAGTGTATCTGTCTTTTCAAGCTGAAATACCATGAATAGAAGAATCATTGCTGCTTCAGAGGACCCCTTATCTGGATGCATCCATATAAGCATAATATATTGAACTCAGCTTTCAGGACTAAATAACATGACATGAAGTACAGATGGAGATTATGGTTTTATGTTAGGTCTCCAGCTAGTGTCATGGAAAAGACAGTTTCCCAGAGCAGTACTTCTTAATTTTTTATTAAAAATTTTCTTATAATATCTTAGATTATAAGTAAGTAGCTCTGAAGTCAAAACTAGGATTTTCCATTTATAGCAATTGCCAGATAATGCTATGGTGGCAAGGATCTAGAATCGTGTTTTAGTTAGTTTGTTTTCAATACAGCAGAATACAGCAACATAATTCTAAATGCAAATTTTATATATACATGCATTTAAAAAATGATATAGCAATTTGATAAGAAAGGCTAGGGTGCTTTCAAATTGATCTTACAGATTCTTTTCAAATAAAAAATTGTCTTCTTGTATAATACATAAATAATCATTACAAAAGTATAGTAAAGTAAGGCAAAAGAAACTTTTGATAACAATATTTTCTGTAATGTATTAAACTTCTCTATCTCTACCAAAACTCTCTATTTTCTTTCTACCTCAACTAGATATAATCATTAAAATCATCAGTTTGCAGGGTGATGTATTTTCTACCATAATTTTTCCAAGCATATGTGTATGCACATATTTACCTTTAAAAGTATGGTATTTTTAAATTTTAATTTGTTGAATTAAATGTTAAAATTGTGTCACAATCTAAATTAAACCTTGGATAAAATTTTATATGATACAATATGTTGTTAATTGGCATCGAGTCAGTTCCAATACATAGCAAACCTATATAGGATTTCAAAGACCTTGCATTTTGCAGTTCAGTGCTTTACTAACAGTGTTGTAGAGTAAGCACTGAATTGATAACTGCAAGGTTGACATTTTAAACCCAGCAGTTGCTCTTCAAAAACCTTATACAGGGTTACTATATAGGATCCTCAGAACCAACTCGAAAACATTTAACAATAACATATATATATATATAACCACAACTTGTTTGTCATTCTTTGGTAGTTTATTTGTCACTGATACTAAACATTATGTCAAATGGTCACCTATAATGGAAAGCTTTCTTCAGACATTTCAAACTCAGACAGACCAGGAGCAAGAGCCTGACAATCTATGATAAAATAATTGTCCAGTGAAATCCTTATGAATAGCAGTAGAATTTTGTCTTCTATAGTGCCTGAGAATGAGCCTCTTAAGCTGGAAAGTACTCAAAATATAATGAGGAGTACAACATTATTCATCTTCAATTTGTCATTTTCAGCATATTAGACTGTATAAATTTATGGTTCAGAAATGTCTATTTCAGTTAACTAATATGTAGAATTTCAATATTTATGTATTATATTTCCTTTTTGATGACTTCTGATTTTCCTACCATCCTGGTGTGGTGCTGTGGGTTAATGCAATAAACCACAATTGAACCGCAAGGTCGGGTTGTACTGCAAGGTCGTTTTGAACCTTAAGGTTGGTTTGAACCTCAAGGTCAGTTTGAACCACAAGGTTAGCATTCAATCTTACAAGCCGCTCCTTAGAAACCCTATACAAGGTTGCTGAGATAGAAACGACTTGTTGTTGTTAAGTACCGTCGAGTCGGTTCCGACCCATAGCGACCCTGTACAGGGTTTCCGAGGGTGTAAATCCTTACAGTAGTAGAAAGCCTCATCTTTCTCCCACGGAGCGGCTGGTAGTTTCGAACCGCTGACCTTAAGGTTCACAGCCCAATTTGTAACCAACGACTAGACAATACTTAATAACAACAATTTTCCTACCAACTTCTCCTTGGAACCCTACTCAGGGTCACTATGAGTCAAAACGACTCAGCAGCAATTAACAACAACCATTTTCCTAGACTCATACTTTATCTATTATGTATTCTGATAATTATTGGATGTTTGTAGTTCTCATTTGAAGTCATGCCACAGCCATCAATGAAGATCCCCAAAAACTCTACTCCATCCACATTAAAAAGATCAGTTCAACTTTTAGGAGCCAGCTCATGCCCAATCACATTTTGAATGCCTTCCATAACTTTCTATTAATCAGAAAAAACTTCTAAGGGGATATGATGGGGTGCTTAGATTAGAGGCAAAGAGCAGTATGGCCCTATTTATTTATTTATTTTAATTCAAAAGTTGTTCATCTTGATAAATTTATTAAGAGGAAACAGGACAATCATGAGTATTATTTTGAATTTTACGAAAATTTCAAACTGCACTGATAAAATAAAGGCAGAAATGTGTCAGGGATTATTTTTCCATCATCCTTCAATAGTAGGGCAGTCTGAACTTCAGATGTAGGGAAACACTGCCTCATTCCCATGACAGTCTTAATCTTGCCCCTTTCAGCTTCTTATTGTTCCCCTAAAACTCAAAGAACAAAATAAAGAAATATGATCTGAATCATTGGAGAATAACAAAATTTCCATTTGACATGGTAAATATAAATCTAAGAGTTAGGGCTCTGGAGTTCCACTGCAGGATAAGCACTGTATTGCTAACAGAAAGGTTGACAGTTCAAACCCACCATTCACACTCAGAAACCCTATAGAATGTTACTATGAGTCAGAATTGAATCCACACCACTAAATAGCAATGACAACCAGATTAAAATAAGTTTATTACTGAGATGACTTTTCTGTAATTACTTTGTAATTATAGCGGCATGTTTAAAAACATTTTGTTTGGAATAAAATCATACATGCATGAACTGAACCAATAGCAGCAATATTTTTTATTCACCCTTGTATATATACATAATAGAATATTGAATATGGACTACTAGGGTGGCATTGTAAGATTAGCACTGGACTGTGAACCACAAGGTCAGCAGTTCAAACCCACCATTCGTTTCTTGGAAATCATATGTAGGTCCACTATAAATCCAAACAGACTACAGCACTTAACAGCAACAACAACCTATTGTATATAGATTAGTATAGCTTACATTTGAATTATAATGTTGGTGAAGACAGTTTAAAGTAACATGAACTATGAGAAGAGCAAACAAATCTGTCTTGGAGGAAGTAGAGTCAAAATGCTCTTTAAAAGCAAAGATAGTAAGGCATCTTTTCTCATACTTTGAATATATTGTTAGGAAGGACAGAAGTTCTGAAGGAGGACATCATGCTTGATAGAGTGGAAGGTAAGTGAAAAAGAAATAGACCATCAATGAGATGAAATGACACACAGCAACAATAAAGGGCTCAAACATATTAACTGTGAGGATGGTACAGGACCTGACAGTGTTTCATTCTGTTGTGCATAGGGCCAGTATGAATTGGATCTGATTCAATAGCAGCTAAGAACAAACAACAATTTTTTTTTTTTTTTAATTGTGACATTGTATTTCATGTAATAATATGTCTTTTATTTTTTTAGTGACATTTCTATAATATATGTATTGATAAGTAAAACAAAGTAGAAAGCATACAGAAATTGATATTTAGATTTTCAAAGACTATGTAACAAAATCACCGTTTGACACAGTATATATAAATCTAAGAGTTAGGGCCCTGGAGTGGCACTGACTGAGCAACTTTTAAACATCTTACAAATTTATAATCCAAAAGTTATATACATTATCAGTTGGTTACTATAAATAAGAATAAGAATCAAGAGTAGAAGAAGTTATGTATAGGCACTTTCTACATACGGGGATGCTACCTTCTATGGCTTTGTAAAACATTTTCCCCCAAACGATACTCAAATCATTAAAAATCATGATTGTTTTTATTTTTGTTAAGATTTTCATATTATAACACCCTGTAGAAATGGGAGCAGACAGAAATGTTGGTCCATAATGACAGGACTTACTTTACTTCTTTTGTCAGATGTAACTTAGTTTTCCTAGAAATGGTTTCCCACAAAAATAATTGAAAGGTATGGTCAAGATTATTCTTAGACCTACATCTTCTTAAATAAACTCAGAGGATGTATCATCACATAACTCTCATTACAAAATTATTATCAAATTTATAATATTCAAATATATAATTTCAGTTTGTCCTTCTAGATTTTGTTGCCTTTTTGAGCATACAAGATGGGAAATTTTTAAGCTTTCATCTGGCATTCTGCAGAAAACTTTTAAGTAAGCACAGGATGCATGCAGGGTTTTTTTTGTTTTGTTTTTTTTTGTTTTTTTTCCCATGAATAGTACTGATGCCAAGTTATATTGTACTGTCGGTCCACACACAGTGGCAGTTTGAGTCAAGCCTGTAGCTCACTTGGGTATCATCTCCATGGTAACTTGTTTACAAGGGCTGAAATACAAGCTGAAAATTCAAGGTTAGCTTTTCCTTTGTTGCTGTTTTGATGTTTTTGGCAAATGGAATAATGTGGATTTAAGACTCGATTTAAACAGCTTCATGGCAAGTTGAATCAACACAAAATTCCATACAAAATGTATTTTCTTCATTTCCATTAAAAAAGACAGAATTCAAAATGATCTTTAATCAGAACCATCGATTCTGTCTCCCTTTCATATTCCAAAGCAACTGTTCTCCTGTTGCACTTTTGAGACACATCTTGGGAAACAGGTTTAAAGCTTCATACCTTTTGAAGCAATGTATTTGTGTGTGTGTGTGTGTGTGTGTAAATGTTCATGCATCTATGTTTCCTTAGATGAAGAGTTTAGTATATCTTAAACTGTACTCTAAACTAGATAGTTTTAGCATCTATGTATAGTACCTCATTCTCCAAGAGGATGAATCTTTTGTGTTTTAAAAAATGACTGCATTTTTAATATTATGAAAAACAGAACAGAAAAACAGTTTTCTTTTCTGGAAATAATTATAAAATGAATCTGACTATAACATTAGTTCAGTAACATGTTTAATGTGATTGTGTATACTTAAATTCAAGATGTTGGTTTTGTTGCAAACACTAATCCATCCCCCTATTACAAAAGAAAAAAATAACACAAAACAAAAACAGCAAGTGAAGCAGATAGAGATGACAATCTGGGGACCCAGAATTGTAAATAGAAGGATGAAACATTAGATTGAACAGAAAGGGAAGAATTACTGAACACTTAGCATAGTACTGCTATCTTCAGACAAACTGAGCAGCATTCCATACCCATTGTTGTTGGTGTTCAGTGCTGATGAATAGGTTCTGACACATAGCAACCCTGTATGGGGTTTCTAAGGAGCAGCCAGTGAGCTTGAACCACTGACCTTGAGCAGTTCAAACTGATTTTGCAGTCGAGCACATTAACCCTCACCAAGGCTCCTTATACAAATCAGTGAGAGGAAATCACACCCAGCCAACAGATATCAACAAAATCACACATAGACCAAAACCAAAAACAATAGCAATTAAAATCATACAAGAAGGAAAGACCTAAAAATAAAGAGAAGTAAAGCTCCTGACATATCAAAACAACAACAAAAAACAAATAATCATCAGAAAGCAAAATACACCAAATAATTAATTAACAATTTAATGTCACAGAGATAGCAGAAAACAGCAAATGATGTTTGTTCATATTCATAAAAATCCAGAGAAACAATATATATACATATTGACAAAATAGACAATTTTTAAAATTATAAAACATCATCTAGAAAGCTAGCTGATTCAGAATACAATGTAGAATAGACACCTGAAAAGAAAGACATAGAAGTATTATTGAGCCAATGAAAGAAATAATCAGCAGAGGACAAGTTCCTCAATATTAATTGTTTGAGGGACAATCATAAAAAAAAAAAAAAAAAAAAGAATGAAGAAAATGAAGAAGGTCTAAGATTTAGAAGATACACTATCATGGAGGATAATTTATGCTTAATATGAAGTCAAGAAGTAGATGAGAAAAAAATAAAACACAGAGAAATTTTTTTCAAATTTATTGACAGGAAACGTCCCTAATATTATGAAAGACAAGGATTCTACCTAATATGGTCAACAAGTCATATAGCAGAGATTCCCAAAATAAAGTCACCAAGACATATCAAAATCATACATTCCAAACTCAAACACAAAGAGAATTCTGAGAGAATATTGATTATGAGAAATGAAATATTACTTACAAAAGGTACCAATAAAAATAAGCACTCATTTCTTAGTGTTATGGTGACAAGTTGGCAAATGGATGACAAATATATAACCCTGAAAGAAAAAAAAAATTACCAAGCAAAATATGATTATATATCCAACCAATATATGATTATATATTCAGCAAAGCCATCTTTTCAATACAATATCAAAAATAGGTAACTTCCAGATAAACAGAAATTGAGGACATTTGTAAATACCAAATGGTTAAAGGGAGTTCTTTGGACAGATCACTGATACCAGACATAAACCCGAGATCAAGCCACACAATAGAATCACCCAGATACCAACCTAGAAAAAGAATTCTCAAAAGTAGAATAAAGCTGCAAAATGAAAACAGGCAACAAGAGAGGTAAATCTGTAAAGGATGACAGCTTCAAAACAAAAAGGAGTGATGAATGGTGTAGTTATAGAACTTCATATGTTAAGAAACATAAAGTAATATTCATGTATGAGACAGCTGAATGGTGTAGTCATAGAGCTTCCATATGAAAAGGAACTCAAGCAGTATCAATATACAAGACAGTTTTAAACTTAAGAAGATAATGTTCACATTGTTGTTGTTGTTGCTGTTATGTGCCGTGGAGTTGGTTCCGACTCATAGTGACCCTGTACAGGGTTTCCAAGGCTATAAATCTTTAAGGGAGCAGAAAGCCTCATCTTTCTCCCATGGAACAGCTGGTAGTTTCGACTGCTGACCTTGCAGCTCGCAGCCCGATTCATAACCAACGTTAAAAACAGATAATTAATAAATTTGCTCTCTAAAATACAGAAGAAGGAAAAAAAAAAAAACTTAGTATACACAAAATCAACAAAGGATATAAGAAGAAAAAATCATTTTTATGAAAGAATTCAGCACAGATAATTAAGCAGAAAAAAGAAACTATTAAAAACCACCAAGAAAAAATTTCTTAACATAGTGGCAGTATAAAATGTATACACATAAACAATCCCACTGAATTTAAACAGTTTAAATGCACATCTCAAGAAACAGAATAACAGACTAGGTAAAACAAATGAATACCCATCAATATGTTATCTACAAGATAAAATAAGCCTTAGACATAAAGACATAAATACATAAAAATCAAAATATAGAAAAAAAGTCAAACAGCTATCAAAAGAGAGCAAGGAGTAGCAATAATACTTTTGGTAAAACAGACTCTAAGTAAAAATCCATTATGAAAAACAGAATAACAAGGAAGCTGCAAGCCACCGCATAACATGGATGAAACTTGAGGACATTATGCTGAGTGAAATTAGTCAGTCACAAAAGGAGAAATACTTCATAGGACCATTATTGTAAAAGCTTAAGAAAAAAGTACCCACACTAAAAGGGGGGCAGATTCTTTGTTGTTTACCAGGGTGCATGGAGTAGGGTGAGGGGAGGAAGGGGAAGGTGGAGCACAGAATAGGGAATAGACACGGGATAGTTTGGTTGCAGGGGGTAGGGAGGTGGCAATAAACAAGAAGGAGGAGAAGAATGGAAGAATAAGGTGGATGAGAGAACAGTTAGGCAGGTTTGCATAGGCTAAGTGGGACAAAAGTAAATAATGATGTATGCACAGCCTTGGAACAACAGGGCTCTGGGATACAGGGATTGAGGCATGGTTTGAGTGGGTAAAAAAGATGGGAAATAATATTAAGATGCTTGGCTGTCTTTTGAGTCTTGGTTTCACATGCTTACTATTGTAAAATAGACTGTTGAAGGGGAGAGAAAGGAATAGCCAGAAACATGACCAAAGAAAGCTTGTAAGTCTGTCTTCAGCCTACAACTGATTGGAATACCTAAAATGGGGCTACAACCTGCCCAGTGAAGGAGGCTTCCTGCGCAGCCTTTGCATTGCATAAGGCCATAGATGGAATCCTGATCCCCATCCAGAATCTTCTGAGGTGGAAAATTTCCTCTTGAAAGGACAAGACAGACCAACCTGGAATGACTAGAACAAAAGATACTTCTTGAAAGAAAAGCCAGCAGGAAAAATCAAAAACAATAATGGCAATCTGATTGACTACTCTAAGAACAGGCAAGTTGTTCACCCAGGAGACATCAAGGCAAGCAGTCAGGTCCCCTCAGGACAAACCCCCTTCCAAGACTTAGACTCGAGGGGAATACAGAAGCAGGCAAGTGGTCCTGCTGGTGACCACATAAGGGCAAGTGGGTTGGGGGGAAGCAATGAAGTTGTGAGCTAAGTCCAACCATATTCAATAGACTCCTGTCAATCCAAGTTGAGACCCGGTTGGCCAGCAGTATGGCAAGACCCGGGGACTCCTGAGCCCAGAGACAGGGACATGACCACAGAGGAATAGAGTGGAGAATGAAGCATCCAGCTGATATGAAGTGAGAGGTGATGCACAAGAACATCCATACTTGCAGATAGTACCCACTTGCCCTGGCTTCAATGGCTGGATGATCAGAACTTGACTAGAAGAAGAAAGAGAAAAGAGTAATCCACTATAATTTGATGAACTTGGCCTATACTTATGAATGTAGTAGCTCAAAAGAGGGACCAAATCTTTACAGTGAGGATCATTCCCACCCCTCGGTACACAGTGTTGACAGGGATGGGCAACTTAGACATTGGTTACCCAAAAAGGAAGGGCTACACAGGCAAAAAAAATGATTGGCTTACAAGCTTTCAAGAGGGAGACTAGTTTCAGAAAGTATGGGGGAAGGTGGAATCTCCACTGAGTTGTTTCCAACCTGTTTGGACGGGACTGATGCAAGGAGATGGGAATAAGACTCTTGTGGTTCAATAGTGAATAATTGCTATCAGGACTAACTGTAAGTTTGGGAAATGTAAAGGTTGACGTTTTGTAACAAAAGGATGGGAGTGATTGATTGCTCTTTCAACCCAGGAGCAGAGGTCCCTGGGACCATCAAGGGAGAAGAGCAGAGTGCGGAACCCTACCCAGAGAAGCAGTGACAACAGAGATGGAGGCATGACATGGAGAGATGGAATGGCTGGGGAGTCTGGAGTCAGGGAGGGAGAGGGACTGTGTGCTGACAACCAGGGAGCAGGCTTGCAGGGTATACCATTTGGTTGTTTGGTGACACATGGAGGGGATTGTAATCATTGCAGTGTAACAAAACACAATAGGATGAATGTAAAGCTAATGTTCTCACATGTAAACTAGCACTTAATTCACAATAAAAACTAAAAAACAAAAAAAAAAGAAAGAAAGAAACAAAGAAGAATATTATATAATAATTAAAGGGCTTATCTACCAGAGGACATAATCATAATAAACATTTGCGGACCAAATAACAGAGCTATAAAATAAAGCAAACTAATTCCAATACCAATGCAAAGACAAAAAGAAAGTTGTACAACATGTATTGTTCTTGTTAAGTGCTGTTGAGTCAGTTCCAACTTATAGCAACCCTATAGAGTTTCAAAAGAGTGGCTGGTTAGTTTGAATCACTGACCTGGCAGTTTAAACTGACCTTGTGGCCCAGTGCTATATTGTACAGCATCATACCAGGACAATAACAGTAGGTGCCTTTAACATAATACTTTCAATAATTGACAGAAAAACTAGAAATTCAACAAATATACAAAAGCCTAAATATCACAATCAACTAATTCAACCCCAAAAACATATACAGAACATACCACACAACAGCTGCATGTACACATTCATCTCCCATATATATGGAGCATGCTCCAGACTACACCAAGCCTTGAAACATACCTCAACAAATTCAAAAACATCAAAATAATACAAATTATTTTTTCTAATCAAAATTCTATGAAATTAGATTTCAATGTGAGAAAGAACAAAATAAAGTAAATACACAAAAACTGAATAGCAACTTACTGATAAGCAGTTGGGTAACAGATGAACTTAAACTTGAAATTTTTAAATTCTTATTATCAAATAAGAATGAAAACACAACATGCCAACACCTTTGTGATACAGAAAAGGCAATGATCAGAGGAGAATTTACAGCAACAAATGCATTTATAATGTTTTATATAAAAAAGGGCAGAAAGAAAAGAAAGGACCTAAAGCAATACCTGAATCTAAAAACTCAAACAAATAGAAATGAGCAACGAAAGATGACCAGAGTTATCAGATATGGAAATAATAAAGATGTGAACAGAAAAAAATAAGATAGAAAACATAAAATGAATAATTTCAAAAAGAAGCTTCTATTTATTGTTTCTTTGAGATAATAAAAGTTATAAATCACTGGCTAAATTGACAACAAAAAAATGAGAAGATGCAGAAAAATCAAAATAAGAAATGAGTTGGGTGACATTGCAACAGAACCAACTGATATAAAAAGAATCATAACAGAATATTATCATAAATTATACTCCAACCAATTTGAAATCCAAGAAAAATGTACAAATTTCTAGAAACACAGTACCTACATAAATAACACAAATGTTGCTGTTGCTAATTGCTGTCAAGCTGGTTCTAACTCATGATGACACTGCACAGTGTTTTCCAAGATCTTTTGGTTAGTTTGAACTCTTTACCTTGTGGTTAGCAGTCCAAGGCTTATTGTACAGCACCACACCAGGACTCCTAACTAATACAAATAGAGGCAGAAAATTTGAATAGACCCATAAAAAGAGAAGAAATTGAAGATTTCATTTAAAAAATAAATAATTTCCCAGCATAATAATGGCCCAGCCCAGACAACTTGACTGGATAATTCTACAAAACAGTCAGAGAATGGTTAACACCAATTATATTAAACTGAACAAGAGCATATAAGAAGAAGGAATACTCTCTGTGTACCCAGCATAAAAACGGAACACAACTAAAATAGGAAATTACAGACCAATATTCCTTATGAATATAGATTCAAAAATTCTCAGCAAAATTCTAGCCAACAGAATTCAACAGCATATCAAGAAGGAATACACATATATCACAGTCAAGTGGGAATCACACCAGGGATGCAAAAATAGTCCACATTATAAAAGCAATGCCATTTTCCACAATAATAAAATAAAGGAAATGAATCATAAGATCATTTCTATTGACTAAGAGAAGGCATTTGATAAAATCCAATAACCTTTCCTGATAAATACACTAAGCAAAATAGGAATACAAAGGTAATCCATCAACGTAGTTAACAAGTTCTTGTGTGGCACTGTGGGTTAATGCACTAGACTACAAAGTTGGTTTGAACTGCAAGGTTACAGGAAGCCCTATACAGGATTGTTATGAGTCGGAAAGGACTGCAAAACCAACATCCAATGTTACTCTTAACAGAGAAAGATTGGGAGTATTTCCTTTGATAATGGGAATGAGACAGGATTATCTTTACCAACACTCTTACTCAATATTATGCTGGAAGTCCTAACTAAAGAAGTATAACAAGAAAGGGAGGGTAAGGATATGTAATTTGGAAGAGAAGTAAAATTATGTTTATTTACAGATGGCATGACCATGATCCTACATATATAAAAAAAAAAAAAAATCAGAGTATCCACAGTGTAGTTACTGGAATATATTGAAGGACTTCATTTTAGAAATAGTAGTGGTAGGATCTAAGATCAATATGTAAAATTCACTTGAGTTTTGGTGCACTGAGGAGGACTCTAAAAGGGAAATCAAGAAAATGATACCAATTACAATGGCTCCCAAACAATGAAAATGTTTAGGAATAAGCTTTACCACTGACATAAAGGCAATGGCAGTGGGAGAAACAATTAACTCAAACATAACAACAATTATGAGAGTAGTACAAGACCAGGTAGTGTTTTGTTCTGTGGGGCATACAGTCACTATGAGTCAGAGCCAACTACATAACACTTAACAACATCAACAAGTGACATAAATGATTTATAAAATAAAAATTGTAAATCATCACTGCAAGAAACTAAAACTTAAATGGAAAAGTATCCCATGATCATGGATTGAAAATGTTAACACTCTGAAAAGATCAAGACTACCAAAAGCTATTTATGGATATAATGCAATCTTGATGTGAATACCAAAAACATTCTTTAATGAAATGGAAAAAGTAACCTCCAAATTTACATTAAAAATAAGATAGCTCAGAATAACTATAACGATATTGAAGAAGACCAAACAGAATGTCTTATGCTTCTCAGTCTTAAAACTTGTTATACAGCAATGGAAACTAAAACAGTCAGTGACAGAGGTACAGACTGATTGAATAAAATTGAGAATCCATCTAAGCGCATCTAAACTTCAACAAAGGAAAAATTCCACTCAACGAGGGAGAAAAAGTCTCTTCTACGAATGATGCTGGTAAAACTGGATATATTCATGCCCCAAAATGAAACAGCAATTATACCTCACACCATGAAAAAAAATTAACTCAAAATGGAGAAAAGACTTAGTTACAGTTACTGAAAAAAATATAAGGTAAAAAGAAGGAGTCTGTGTTTTTTGGTTTAAATACCCTACTAAACAAAATTAAACATGCACAAGCAATAGACATTAAATTAGTTAAATAGGAGCTCCTAAAAAGTTAATACTTATTGTACAGACTACAAAAACCTTTGACAACAATGTATCTCATAAGGTTCTAAAATTAAAAAAAAAAAAAAAATGTATAGAGAACTACAACTCAACAATAAATAGACAAATAACGCAATACAAAACTAGGCAAAATACATGAACAGACATTTCACCAAAGTAGATATTCAGGCAGTGAACAAATACATGAAAAGATGCTAATGATCAATAGCCATTGTTGTTGTTACATGCCAGTGAGTTGGTTCTAACTCATAGCGACTTTACGCACAACAGAATGAAACATTGCCCAGTCCTGGGTCAATCACATAATCATTGCTACATTGCTGCTGCCTCTGTGCTAATCCATCTCTTTTGGGGTCTTCCTCTTTTTCTATGACCCTGCATTTTACCTAACATGATAGCCTTCTTCAGTGACTGGTTCCACCTGACAAGATGTGCGAAGTGTGAGAGACAAAGTCTGGCCATCCTGGCTTCCAAAGAGCACTTGGGCTGTACTTCTTCCAACACAGATCTGTTTGTTCTTTTGTCAGTCCATGGTCCTTTTAATATTCTTCCTCAACACCATAACTCAAATACATCAATTCTTCTACTGTCTTTATTCACTGTTTAACTTTACCATGCATATATCGTTATTGAAAATACCATGACTTGGGTCAGGAGCACCTTAGTCCTTAGACTGATTATCTTTGCTCTTCAATACTTTTAAGAGGACTTGTGCAGCAGATTGGCCCAATGCAATACACTGAATCATTTCTTGACAGCTGCTTCCATTAGTGTTGATGGTTCATTCAAGCCAAATTAAGTCTTTGACAACTTAAATCTTTTCTCCATTTATATGGAAGTTGTTTATTGGTCCAGTGTGAGGATTTTTGTTTTCTTTACATTTAGGTACAACCCATACTGAAGGCTGTGGTCTATGATCTTCATCAATAAGAATTTTAAGAACTCTTTGTTTTCAGCAAGTGGGGTTGTATCTGCATATCACAGGTTACTCATGACTCTTCATCCAACTGTGATGCCAAGTTACAATCCAGTTTCTCAGATTATTTGTTCAGCATATGGACTAAATAAATATGGTGAAAGAATACAACCCTGACTAATGCACACCTTCCCTAATTTTAAACCATTCAGTGTTTCATTGTTCTGTTCAAACAACTGCCTCTTGACCTATGTACAAGTTCCTCATGAGTACAATTATGTGTTCTGGAATACTCATATTTTGCAATGTTGTCCATGGCTTGTCACAATCCACACAATCAAAAGCCTTTGCATAGTCAATAAAGCACAAGCAAACATCTTTCTTGTATCCTCTGCTTTCAGCCAAGATCCATCTGATGTCAGCAATGATATCCCTCATTCCACATCCTCTTCTGAAACTAGCTTGAACTTCTGGAAGTTCTCTGTCAATATTTGGTTGCAATCGTTTCTGTATTACTTTTAGTAAAACATTACTTGCATGGGATATCAATGATATTGTCCAATGATTTCTGCATTCCATTGGGTCACCTCTCTTTGGAATGGGCACAAATATAAATCTCTTCCATTCAGTTGGACAAGTAGTTGTCCTTGACATTTCTTGGCATAGATTAGTAAGTGCTTCCAGTGCTATATTAATTTATTGAAAGATTTCAATTTTTATTCCATCTGTTCCTGGTGCCTTGTACTTTGCCAATGACTTAAATGTACCTTTGACTTCTTCCTTAAGCATCATTTGCTCTTGATCACATACTACCTCTTGAAATGGTTGAACATAGACCATTTCTTTTTGGTACTGTATTCCTTCCATTCTTTGATGCTTTCTGCATCATTCAATATTTTTCCCATAGAATCATTCAATACCTCAAGATGAGGCTTGAATTAGCCATTATAGAGATACAAATCAAACCTACAATAAGATACTATCTCACATTTCAAACATAGCAATGTTTTAATAAAAGGAAAATAACAAGTGAGATTGGCTGTTACTGGAAGGCTCTAACTTTGTGATGAGATTATAAAGTGGTAGAAGAACTATGGAGAAGTTTATGGCACTTTATCAAAACTCTAGAACTAGAAATGTCTTATAATTGAGCAGATCCACTCCTAGTTATATATTCTAGAGAATTAAGAGTAGCTGTTTTTAAGGTGGTGTGCAGCCGAGTGAATTAATCCACGGTCCCACACCAGGACTCCATTCTGAGACATAGTAGCCCTGTATGGAGTTTCTTAGTCTGTAAACCTTTACAAGAATAGAAAGCCCCATAATTCTCCCAAGGAGCATCTGGTAAACTAGAACTGCTGAACTTGCAGTTAGCAACCCAGCATGTAACCTACTCTGCTATTAGGGATCCTTATAAGGACAGTTATAAAAACATTATATTGTTTGAATCAGACAATAATATAATTCACTATGCCAGAAATGGCAAGTTAAAGAGGAATGTCATTGCACTCATAGTCAAAAAGAACATTTCAAGACCTTCCTTGAAATTCAATGCTGTCTAATCAGATAATACCCATTCATATACAAGGAAGACAAGTAAATACTATTTTTCAAATGTATGCACTTATAATTAAACCCAGTAATGATGAAATTGAAGGATCCTACTAATTTCTTAAGAGTTCTGGTGTGGCACTTTGGTTAATGCGCTGAACTTCAATGTCATTCTGAAATGCAAGGTTTATGGTTCAATCTCACAAGCCACTCCTAGGATACCCTATACAGGGTCACTATGAGTCAGAACTGACTACACAACACTTAACAACAACAACAACAAGTAACTTCTTAAGTCTGAAATGGAATTAACAGGCAAGAAAGATGCATCGATAGTTGCTGGTGATTGGAATGTGAAGATCAAATACGAAGAGGAAGGATCACTAGTTAGGAAATCTGACCATGGTGTTAAAATGGTGCTGGAGAGTGTAAGATAGAATTTTTCAAGACAAACAACTTATTCATTGCAAATACCTTTTATAAACAACATAAAATGTGACTATATACATGGACCTCACCAGGTCAAAAACACAGGAATCAAATTGACTGTATCTATGGGAAAAGATGTATAAAGACTCAATATCTTCAGTAAAACAAAGCCAAGGTCTGACTGTGGAATAAACCATTAATTGATCACGTGCATATTCAGATTGGAGATGAACAAAATTAAAATAAGTCCATGAGAGGTAAAATACAACCTTGAATATACCCCATCTGAATTTAGACATCATCTCAAGAACAGAATTGATGCATCAGATACTAATGACAGATCACAAGACTTATGGAATGAAATCAAGAATATCATACTGGAAGAAAGCAAAAGGTGATTAAAAAAAAAAAAAAAGAAAGAAAAAAAGAACAAAACGTATATCAAAAGAGATGCTGAAACTTGCTCATGAGCATAGAGAAGTGAAAGCAAATGGAAGAAATGAGGAGGAAAAATAACTAAACAGAACATTTCAAAGGGCAATGTGAGAGGCGATGTCAAATGTTACAATAAAATGTGCAAAGACCTGGAGTTAGAAAATAAAACAAAACATAAAAACATTCTCAGCATTTCTCAACCTGAAATAACTGAAGAAAAAAATCAAGCCTTGACTTGCAGTATTGAAGTATTCTATGGATAAAATACTGAATGACGAAAAGCATCAAAAGAAGACGGATGGAATATACATAGCCACTGTACCAAAAAGAAATGGTTGATGTTCAACCACTTTAGGAATTGACAGAATACCAACTGAAATCTTTCAACAAACTGATGAGGCACTGGAAGTACTTCCTCATCTATGCTAGACTCATCTAGCTTGGAAGACAGCTATCTGGCCAATCAATTGGAAGAGATAAATATGTGTGTGACATTTCCAAAGAGAAGTGACACAACAAAATGTGGAAATCATTAAGCAGTATCAATACTATCACATGAAAGCAAAATTTAAGATAATTCAAGAAGTATACATTGACAGAGAACTACTAGAACTTCAAGCCAGATTCAGAATCAGATGTGTGAACTAGGGATATCATTACTGACATCAGATGTATTTTGGCTCAAAGAAGAGAATACCAGAAAGATGTTTTCCTGACAATGCAAAGGCTGTAAACAGTGTACATCATGACAAATTTTGGATTTCACTGTGAACACTAGGTTTCCAGAATACTTAACTGTGTTCATAAGGACCCTAGGCAGTTTTTAGAACAGAAAAAGGAAATACTGAATGGCATAAAATGAGGAAAGGTGTGTGCCTGGGTTGTATCCTTTCACCATATTTGTTCAATCTGTATGCTGAGCAAATAATCCAAGAAACTGGATTTTATGAAGAAAAACACAGCATCATGATTTAGGAAATCTCATTAAAAACCTGCTATATGCAGATAATGCAATTTTTCTTTCCTGAATGTGAAGAGCACTTACATACATACTGATGAAAATAAAAGGTTACATTCAGCATTTAGTAGAGATTGCACCTGAGTGTAGCTAAACAAAAACTCTTATAAGTGGATCGATAAACAACATTATGATTAATGTGGAATAATTTGAAATTATCAAAGACTCCATTCTTCTTGGATCCACAATAAACACTCAAGGAAGCAATAGTCAAGAAATCAAAGGACCTATTGCATTGGGCAAGTGTGTTACACAAGACTTCTTTAAAATGTTCAAAAGCAAAGATGTCAGTCTGAGGACTAAAGTGCCCCGGAACCAAGTCATGGTATTTTAAATCATCTCATATGCTTTTGAAAGTTGGACAATGAATAAGAAGACCATCGAATAATTGATGCAGCTGAATTATGAAGGTGGTATAGGACATTATTAGTACTATAGATTGCTGAAAGAACAAAAAATTCTGTCAATGAGGATGTTTTTAGAAGCCAGGATGGTGAGAATTTATTTCTCACAATTTGAATATGTTATCAGGAATGACCAGTCAGTCCCTGGAGAAAGACTTCATGCTTGGCAAAGCGGAGGATTAGAAAAAACCAAAAAGGGGTGGGGGGAGGATGATCATAAAATAAAATGGATTGGCACAGTGGCAACAGCAATGGGCTCTAATGTAACAATTGTGAGGATGATGTATGACTGAGCAGATTCTTGTTCTGATGTGTAAAAGATTGCTATGGATCAGAGCCAATTTGATGCACCTAATATGATGTTCATTCTCTGCTATTCATAAGGTTTTCAGTGACTAAATATTTGGAAGTAGTCTGTCACTCCTTCTTCCTAATCTGTCTTCATCTGGAAGTTCATCTGAAACCTGTCCACCATGGGTGACCCTGCTGGTATTTAAAATACCAGTGGCATAGCTTTCAGAATCACAGCAACACACAAGCCACCACAGTATGACAAACCGACTATGCAAAGGCTTTAGATTGTCTGGATCATGACATGCTATGGACAACATTGCAAAGTATGAATATTCCGGAACACTTAATTGTGCTTATAAGGAATCTGTACTTGAACAAAGAGGCAGTTGTTCTAACAGAACATGGGAACATTGAATGGTTTACAATTAATAAATGTGTGCGACAGGGTTGTATTCTTTCACCATACTTATTCCACAATAATAAGGAGCTCTGGTAGCGTAGTGGTTATGAATCGGCCTGCGGACCTTAAGGTCAGCGGTTCGAAACTACCAGCCGCTCCGCGGGAGAAAGATGAGGCTTTCTACTCCCGTAAGGATTTACACCCTCGGAAACCCTGTACAGGGTCGCTATGGGTCAGAACCGACTCGACGGCACTTAACAACAACAACAACAATTCCACAAGTATACTAAGCAAATAATAGAAAAAGCTGGGTTATAGGAAGAAAAACGTAGCATCAGGATTGGAGGAAGACTCATTAATAACCTGCAATATGCAGATGACACAACCTTGCTTGCTGAAAGTGAAGAGGACTTAAAACATTTACTGATGAAGATCAAAGAGCACAGACTTTGGAATAGATTGCATCTCAATGTACAAAAAAACAAAAATCCTCACCACTTGATCAATAAACAACATTCTTATCAATGGAGAAAAGATTGAAGTTGTCAAGGACTTCATTTTTCTTGGATTAAATATCAACACTCAGGGAAGCAGCAGTCAAGAAATCAAAAGACATTATTACATTAAGCAAATCTGCTGCACAAGACCTTTTTAAAGTGTTGAAGAGCAAAGACGTCGGTTTGAGGACTAAGTTGCATCTGACCCAAGCCATGATATTTTCAATAACCTCATATGCATGTGAAAGCTGGACCGTGAATAAGGAAGACGGTAGAAGAATTGATGCTTTAGAGTTATGGTGTTGGAGGAGAATCTTGAAAGTGCCATGGGCTGCCAAAAGAACCAATGGATCCATTTTGGAAGATGGCCAAATTTCGTCTCTCATACGTCAGACATATTGTCAGGAGAAACCAGTCACTGGAAAAGGATATCATGTTTGGTAAGGTGGAGGGCCAGAGAAAAAGAGGATGACCCCCAATGAGATGGATTGGCCAAGTGGCAGCATCGATAGACTCAAGCTTGGCAACAGTAGTGAGGTTGGCCCAGGATCGAGCAGTGTTTCATTCTGCTGTGCATAAGGTCGCTATGAGTCGATACTGACTCAATAGCAACTAACAAGATGTTCATTATGAGTAATGTAGGCTGTTGGTTTTGTATATATGCTCTTTATTATGTTGAGGAATTTCCCTTCAATTCCTATATTGTTGAGTGTTTTTATCAGGAATGGATGTTGGATTTTTTCAAATGCCTTTTCTGCATCAATCGATATGATCATGTGGTTCTTTTCTTTTTTCTTATTTATATGGTGGATGATGTTGATCGTTTTTCTAATGTTGAACCATCCTTGAATCCCTGATATGAATCCCACTTGATCATGATGTATTATATTTTTGATGTGTTGCTGGAATCTGTTGGCTAGGATTTTGTTGAGAATTTTTGAATCTATGTTCATGAGGGATATTAGTCTGCAGTTTTCTTTCTTAGTGATGTCCTTCCCTGGTTTTGGTATGAGGGTTATACTTGCTTCATAAAATGTATTAGGAAGATTTCCATCCTCCTCTATATTCTGGAATAATTTGAGTAGTATTGGTGACAGCTCTTCCCTGAATGTTTGGTAGAATTCACCAGTGAAGCTGTCTGGCCCTGGACTTTTTTTGGCTGGGAATCTTTTGATGACCTGATCAATTTCTTCTTTTGTTATGGGTCTGTTCAGGTTTTCTTCTTCACTGTGTGTAAGTTTAGGTAGGTTGTGTTTATCTAAAAATGTATCCATCTCTTCTAAGTTTTCAAATCTGTTGGAGTACAAGTCTTCATTGTATTCTGTTATTATCCTTTTGATTTCCTTTTATTCCATTGTGACATCACCCATGTGATTTCTAATGCATGTTATTTTTGTCTTCTCCCTCTTTTCTTTTGGTAGGTTTGCCAATGGTCTGTCGATTTTGTTAATTCTTTCAAAGAACCAGCTTCTTGTCCTGTTGATTGTTTCTATAGTTTTT
>NW_006408591.1:12559201-12560775 GCF_000296735.1 Chrysochloris asiatica | reverse complement strand
TTTGTTGAATTCATGATTTTTGCATTCTTTCTTGTAAGTTTCTTCATGGTTTTAATGTTTACATATTCTTCTTGGATTTTCATTCTCTTGGTATTTTGTGAAGTTTTAATTTTCATTGAGGTTGCCTTATAATCCATTAACTTTTCTGACCATTTATTGCAGTATTGCAGTCTATTTTATCCTGTAATTGACCTGACCTTCTCTCTATCTGGATCTCTTGTCCTACATGTTTACCTTCTTTTACATTGTACTTGTTTTGGTTATAGACTGACCTTCAAGGGTCTCTGAGTTTGTTCTTATAGTTTTGTTTTGTTACCAATTCTTCTTTCTGTTGACTTAATTCAGGGAGGTGCTGCCACGTATGTCAATCACTGGTTGTTGTTTCTTCTTGTTGGTTCTCAGTCCACAGAACTCCCTTTAGGATGTTTTGTAGTGCAGGATTGGCTTTGGTAAATTCCCATAGCTTCTGTTTATCCTGCAATGTTTTGATTACACCTTCATATTTGATTGATATCTTTGCTGGATAAAGGATTCTTGGTTGGCAGTTTTTTCTTTCAGGGTTTTATATATGTCTCCCCATTGCCTTCTCGCTTGCATGGTTTCTTCTGAGAGATCTGAGCTTAATCTGACTTGCTTGGCTTTGTATATGACCCTTCTGTTTCTCTGGCTGCTTTCAGAAGCATTTCCTTATCTTTGAGTTTGGAGAGCTTGACTATGATATGTCTTGGTGATTTTCTTTTGGGGTCTGCTCTTCTTGGAGTTTGTTGAGCTTATTGTATCTTTATCTTTTCACTTTTCAGGATGTTGGAGAAATTTTCTTCCAGTAGCTCTTCGACTATTTCCTCTGTGGACTTGTGAGATTCTTCTTGTTCTGGAATGCCAATAATTCTTAAGTTATTCCTCTTCATGTTGTCCAACATGAATCTTAGACCTTCCTCCGAATTTTTTATCTTTTTTGTGTTTGTTCTATCTTAGTGGTATTGAGAGACTTGTCTTCCATCTCACTGATTCTTCCTTCCATCTCATCTATTCTACTCCTCTGGCCTTTCAGAGTGTTTTCTGCCATTTTGTTTTTGATTGTTTTGGACCTCTTTCTGTAGGCTTTGCATTGTTTCCAATGCTGTATCTATCTTGTTTGAATGCTCTTGTAGCACTTTCCTGACTTCCTCCTTATTTTTCTCAACTCCATTGTAAAGTGTTTTGAAACATTTTATAATCATTTTTCTGAATTCTTTCTCAGGCATTTCCAGGGCCTACCCTCCTTCCAGAATGGAGTCCAGATCTAATTCTGGGTCATTTGTCTCAGATATTTTATCTTTTTTCTGGACATGCGCTGATATGGTCATCTGCTTTTGATTCTTGGATATGTTTAATGTTTATCTGTGGCCCTAATTCTTAAATGAGTATGTATTTTGGTACTTTTTTATGCTTTCTGATTGCTTCCAGGAAGATGTGATCAGGGTGTGGTCTTCCCTTTTCACTCTTCTTATTGCTTAACTGAGAGCAACTTTCACAGGTGTTGCATGTTTCCCTGGTATATGGCAGCTGGTATTGGTTCTTGCCTGGGTTTTGGT
>NW_006408591.1:12548133-12558493 GCF_000296735.1 Chrysochloris asiatica | reverse complement strand
AAGAGAGAGTGGGGCAGAGGAGAAAAAGAGGAAGAAGAAAAATAAATTATTATGAAAAAAATTTAAAAATCTGTGGCTTAATATAAATAAGCATGTCTCTAATTTCCTAACTCTCTTTCAGTCACTTCTGCCCTCCTCTCCTTGTTGTTAGGTGCTGTTGAGTCAATTCCAACCCGTAACAACAACCCTGTATAGGGTTTCTGAGGAGTGGCTGGTGAACCCGAACCACCAACCCTGCAGCTCAAAAGGCCCTGTGGTGCGGTGCCCCAACACACAACGTTACGCCAGGACTCCTCTGAAACCAGTTAAAAACAGCAGACCCAAAGGACTTAAATCTTCAACTTTTGGTTAGTAGCTGAGCCAAATAATGATTCTCATTTCTCTTCATCTTTCAGGAACTGACTATGATGTCTGGTTCTTCCTCTGGGACTCTTCTTAAAAGAAAACTTCTTCTCTTTCAGTGTTTGTGTTTGTGTGCATGATTTACTTAGTGGTCTGGCCAATAGATTGTCATCACACTTTCTGGTACAAAATACAATCATTAAATATATTTTGAAAATTATTTGATCAGATTAAATCAAGTTTGTACCACAGATATGGCTCTGCCTCATAGCAATCCCATGTACAACAGAACAAAACACTGCCCAGTACTGAGCCATCCTAACAATAATTTCTATGCTTGAGTCCATTGTTACGAACCATTAAACTAATCCAGCTCCTTGTGTGTATTCTTTTTTTTCATTGACCCTCTGCTTTTCCAAGCATGACACCCTTCTCCGAGGGGTTGGTTTTCCAGATAATGTTCAAAGAATTTAAGATGAAATGTCATCATCCTCATTTCTAAGGAGTATTCAGATGGTACGTTTTCCAAGACAAATTTGTTTATCCTTCTGACAATCCATGGTGTATTTAACATTCTTCACCAACACCATTATTCAAAGTCATCAAATATTCTCCATCAAATTCATTATTCAGTTTTTGCATGCATGTGAGGTGATTTAAAATAGCCTGACTTGGATGAGGTGTACGTTAACCTTACAAGTGACATGTTTACTTTTGAACACTTCAAAGAAGTCTTTTACCATAGGTTTGCCCAATGCGATATGTCATTTGATTTCCTGACTGTTACTTCCATGGACATTAATTATGAATCTAAGTAAAATGAAATATTGACAACTTCAATATTTCCTCTGTTTATTTGATGTTGTGGTGCTGTAAGATCAGCACTGGATTTTGCACCATGAAGTAAGTCAGCAGTTCAAATCTACCAGTTGATCTTTGGAAATCCTATACAGGGTCACTATGAGTCCAAAATGACTCAAAGGTACTTATCAACAATTATGATGCTATTTACTGGCTCAGTTGCAAAGATTTTTATTTTATTTTGTTTCATTTTTATTTTGAGATGAAATCCATATTGAAGCTTGTAAATTTTCATACACTTAAGTAAGTGCTTCGAGTCCTGGTATGGTGCTGTGAGTTAATGTGCCAGACTGCAAAGCCATTTGAATTGTAAGGTTGGCTGTTCAAGGTCACCAGCTACTCCTCGGGAACCCTATACAGGGTCCTATGGGTCAGAAATGACTTGACTGCACTTAACAACAACAACAAGTAAGTGCTTCAAGTTCTTTTTTATTTCAACAAGCAAGGTTTTGTTATCTGCATATCATAGGTTGTAAATGAGCCGTCCTGCATTCTGATGCCACATTCTCAGATCATTTGCTCAGCATACAGATTGAGTATTGGTGAAAGGATAGTATCCCCTTGTTTTGTTTGACTCTTCTACTATGCACTCTTTCATGGTTTTTCTTAGGTTTTCCAATGGGCATTTCTATACTATTTCCTTTTAATTTCACAGCTGAAAAAAGGACAGACAAGAAGATACCCAACACACTCAAACACATGTTGACTCACTTTTCCTCATTCAATCCCTTCCCAATATTATGCAATTTTCATAGTCCTTTCAAACTGCTTCCAAAGTTCACCATGATCACTCATCCTAGATAGGATGAAAAGGTGTGTCTCATTCTGAGACTGGATACTGAGCCTATCATTTGGATGCAGCCTTTTTCATTAAAATGTTCTTACTAAGAGCATGGCAGAGTGGTGTTAGTGAGTGTTATAACCAAAGTAATTTAGAAGGCTTTAGCTGTTCCTGGGATATTAGCTCCACTCGATTAAGTTCCACGTGAATTCTTGACTGGTCTATATTTAACTTTTTTTTTTTTTTTTTTCAGTTCTGTTCTTGAAGCTATTGTTAAGGAAGATTTTTCTACTATAGTCTATCTCTATTTTGTATAGCTTCTTAGCCTCAAGTTACAGATTTCTCACAAATTATCTAATTTTACAATATTATTAAGACATTTTAACTATTAAACATTCAAATTTTACTATTACAAAAATACAAAGTGACTGATTACGAAACAAATTCTTAAAATTATTTTCTGAAGCAAGATTGGAAAAAACCTAAGAATGACCTCAAGTTAAATGAAAAAGTGTGGTTTTATCAATTTTCTTCTCACAGGGATCCAACCAGAGACTAATAAAAGCCTAAAGAATAGCACACAGGTGATTTTCATTTGCATATTATGAGCTTAGTTCTGAAATAAACAGTGGAGGAGGGTTTTTTTTGTTGTTGTTGTTGTTTCCTTTATGAGCTAGTGTTTAAAATAGATACAACCAATGCCGATGGTGTTATATGGGGCGAGTTGGAAAGAGTCATTATGTGTTAAGTCAACAACACAATTAAAAACAACATGATTCTTCCATCTTTTAAACTCTCCATTTACTTTAATTAAGCCCATACTGTGAAATATTTCTTTCTTTTTTTTATATTTCTTTTTAAAGATATAATGAAAAAGTTGAATTGAAAAGTAGACTACACATCCACACTCTGAATTGTGGAGAGTGATGGCATCAAAATAGATTCTCTAGAAATATGTAGTTGAAAAATTATATTGAGATGATCCAAATTTATTATTAACAATTGTGTTAATAGTTCCACAAAATGATGTAAAAGACAATGAAGTAATTGAAGAGAAAATACTACTAACAGATGAAGAACCTCAGCTTAAGTTGTTGCAACGTCTGGCAGCTAACAGTGCACAACACAATGAACAAGCCATGCATCGTTAGAGAAGAGCAGGTAACTGTCAGTCAAAGATGTTCAAGTGGTGGGTAATACGTGATAACACTGACACATTTACACAGTACGAACCTGCCTGCTAAGATCCATTGTTCCTTTAAGACTCCCTTCAGACAGAGTTAACTTTCTTTGAAACCATAGGCTAATGTAAACAATCTTTATTTTATTGGGCACAGTCCACCTCATTAGATGCACTATTTTTCTAACAAGAAATGAAAGTCCAAATACAATTTATTTTCCTCAAAATATAATAATCCAGCTATACACATTCCAAATAAGGTATTAAAGGCATTGTTGTTGTTATTTTCTTGACTCACAGCGACCCGGTATAAGGTTTCTGAGGAGTGGTCGGTGGGTTCAAGCCATTGTTTTTGAGTCCAGTGCTTATCCTATAACAACACACTCAGAATCCACTCAAGGCATTGGTGGTGGTGGTGGTATGCCAAGGAGTCTGTTCAAACTCACAGCGAGCCTGTACAGGGTTTCCAAATAAATCTTTACAAGAACAGACAACCTTGCGGTTAGCAGACCAGCTCATAACCCACTACACTAGCAGGTCTCCTTAGTAAAGGCATTACAGTTGCTGTTGTTAAGTGCTGTTTTAGCAATCCTGTACAGGGTTTCCGAGGAGCAGCTGGTGGGCTTGAGCTACCAACTTTCTGGTTCACGGTCCAGTGCTTATCCTATAACACCATACCGGGAGTCCATTAAAGGTATTAGACAAATCAAATTCACATGAAGGAAACTATAAAATCAATAGTTACTGCTAATTATAGTCTCTGGTAGCGTAGTGTTTACGAATCAGGCTGCAAACCTTAAGGTCAGCAGTTCGAAACTACCAGCTGTTTCACGAGAGAAAGATGAGGCTTTCTGCTCCCGTAAAGATTTACAGCCTCAGAAACCCTGTACAGGCTCGCTATGGGTCGGAATCGACTCAACAGCACTTAACAACCACAACATAGTACCTTTAGCATGCCCTCCAAACTGGATGATACAACTAATAGGGCATGTTGATAAGTAATTAATGCAAACTTGAAGTCCTGGTATGATGCTGTAGGATAAACACTGTATTACTAACTGAAGGATTAAGGTTCAAACCCACCAGGTGCTCCTCAGAAATTCTACATAGGATTATTAGGAGTTAGAACTCACTCGACAGCACTTAACAACAACAAACAATTTTGTCATCCAAATTGTAAGTAAAGCACCAGACTGCTAACTAAATGTTTGCAGTTCAAACCCAACTTTCATACCAAGAAAAGCTTGTATAGGGTCACTATGAGTCAGAACTGACTCTACAGTACTAACAATTAACAACAATAAAATTATATAGTCAAGAAATAAATTGTGAGATAGAATAAAAACGACATAGATTTTCAAAGGAGAAATTTCTAGATAAAGGTTAGTCACATGAATCTTCAAGGAAAATGTAGACGTTTGTAATATAATTTGAATATATTATATTAGGAGGAATTATAATATAATTGAATATAAATATGAGGAGGAATCAGTTCCTAGAGAATCGGAGCATAATTGTTAAAATAGAGGGTCAGTGAACAAGAGGAAGACCCCCAATGGAATGGACTGACATAGTGGCTGCAAAAATGGCTCAAACATAACAACAATTTTGAGGATGCCACAGACCTGGCTGCGTTCCATTTTCTTATGCATGAGGTTGCTATGACTTGAAGCACACATGATGTCATCGAACATAAAAACGAGTCCTCCCGTTGATGAGCTACATACAAGTTTTACAAAAAATCTGACTGATTTACCTGACAAAATTTCATGTAGAAAAATATATATTCATAGAAATGAGTCATCAAGAAGTGGAGGTCTGAGAAGACAATAAAACTACAGTTTATCAAAAATATCATGTGACATCCAACTATATCAGCCAGCAAGGCTAGGCAGAATTTCAGTGTAGCACAAATTGACAATAAGGAAACTGACAATAGGTACTTTGAGGGTCTTTATTAGAGTGAAAATGACTAAAATAGCTAGCCTTAAAAGATATTGCTGAGTTCTGTCATACCATATTCTTGTTGATGGGTAGCATTTTAACTGACCCCTTTGCATGCATAAATCTAAAATAAGCCATTTGACTATTGAGACAAAAATAATTTTAAAAAATTATTTTCTTATACTATTTGAATAGAATGTTATGCATAATTAAGGCGGATTGCCTTTGAAGACCAGTAAACAACACTCCTTTTTATAATAAAAAGAGGAAATGCCTTTTTTAAAAAAAATCACAATGCATTCAAGTATGGTTTTTGAGACCCATAATATGGATTTCTCCTGAAATTAATTAATAACAGTTATCAAAAATGTGCTCATGCCCTGAATGAAAAGAAACAATTAACTAGTTTAGGATAATTAATTGCTACATCTTATGTACTTTTCAGGGACTACTTAAATATGCCAATATTCCTTTGGCTGCCTGCCAAATAATGAGCTGCAGTTTTTTTTTAAGGTTAACCATATTATCATTACTCAGAAAATTCCAAGTGTTGCATTCTATGTTGGATAGCATATGCCCTTCTAATTACTTTCAGTGCAAAGATTGCAGATCTACCTGCTTATAAATTGAACTTCAGAAAGTGGTAGCCTGTTAATTTTCTTTCTGATGAATTGCTTCAGATTACATTTTAAGATTCTTTATAAATCATCAGTGATTGATAAGTATCTTAATTTTAAAATTTGTTAATTAGTGTAGTCATAAAAATTCTTATGCATTATGAGTACTTGGCTGGGAGAAAATATAAACCTAGAAAGGTTTGGAAAGATTATCTCTCCATGACCATGTTGTTGTTAAGTGATAGGAGTCAGTTTCAACTAACAGCAACCCAGTATAGGGCCTCTAAGGACCAGCTGACCTTGTGGTTAACAATCCCATGCTTATCCATGACTAAAGAAAGTTGTCAAAGATTCAGAGACAAGAGTAGAGAATGAAATGAGTAAAATAGCTAGTCTAAAAGGATATGTTGGGTTCTGTCATACCATATTCTTGTTGATGGATGCCATTTTAATTGAACCTTTTATATGCATTTTTCTTAAAAAACTCATTTGACCTTTGAAATTAAAAAAAAAAATTATACTATTTGAATAGAATTCTATGCATAATTAAAGTAGATTTCCTTCAGAGAATGAAAGTATACAGTGCAGTGCATTTTATTAAAATATAATAACAAATCAGAGGAAAAAAATATAAATTTCTTAGGCATAGGGAAATAAAAATTAAACAACAAGAGGAATAAATATTTTAGTATATTCATGTTTTAAGTAAATCACTATCACAACATATTTTAACTCATTTATGTGGTAAATTTCTTTGATGGAAGACACATAAAGGTCAGAAGAAAAAAAAAGAAAAGACATACATTGTGGAGTTAAAAGATGGAAAAAAAATTATATGGATTCTATTTCAAAGAATAATACACAAACAAAAATTAAATACAGTCGAATCAGTTCCAACTTATAATGAGCTTGTATAGTGTTTCCAAGGAGCAGCAAACTGATAATCTGGTAGTTATTAAATCCATTCTCTGCTTTGAATTTTACATACTTTAAATATTTGTTATTGATAAGTGCTATATTAAAATAAATTGGAATGAGCTAGCATGACTGTGCAAGGAACCTGGCAAATCTCTTCAGAGAAACAACAACAAAATTGTTTTGTTTTTGTTTTTAAATCTATACTATCTGGAAATTTTGCAAAGGAGTTACAGTATATTGAAATCCTTTTATTCACCATAATCCATAGCACCTCAATAAGAACAATGAAATTTGTGACCATTAAGCCTAGCAATGCTCCCACTCACATAATTCTTTGTTCTAATTCTCTACTGAGTAGTAGGGCAGCCCATGAGGTCTGGTGCTCCTATCTTAAGCTTCAGGGAATAGATGTGCCACTTTAGGCATTATAAGGACATTATGAGTACCAGTGGCTCCCATACTTCACAGCTCCAGGTCTGTGTTGCTGACACTTTGCTTAGTGTGGGCAAGGGAAACTGTAAGAACTAGCCCCTTCAATGGCCCTGTCCGAAGGAGCCGATTTATTTGCAGAACATTAGAAAACTCCACTCTTAAGGTGTAATCTCAAACAGTAGGGATTATAGTGGCCAGCCACAAAGAAAAGCTAAAATCTCCATGATACAATTAGAGACAAACAAAACAAAACAAACAAACAAAAAAAAAACAGACCAGAATAATAGGAATATACAGACAAAAAGATAGTCAAAGAGGGTTGGGCTAAGATTGAACATATGCCTACTAGTCTGAATGATTTGGTTCATGCTTTGCCCATGAAGGAACAACTAAAGAGTAAACTTGTGAGATGTGAGTAACTTGATGAAATCAAGAAGGATTTTTAAACTCCTTGAACTTTGAAAGCATCCCCAACACACACAGTATGTCTAGTGGCAAAGAGGCAATGGGAAAAAACCTTACTGTCTCAGAAGCTTAAGCACAGCATCTAACCATCAAAGATTCAGGCTATGAGAAAAACCAACTTAAATGAACTATTTAAGACAAGTCACTATAAAAAAAAGAAAAAGTAGCAACAACAAGCTCTAGGAAGATTAGTAGAATACAAATATGCTATAATTAAACAATGATAAATGAATACTTAAGTGACATTGACATTAAAGTATGGCCCATGTGATGAAATCTAAATTATGAAATAGACAGCATGCATCAATATGTCAAGATGTTGAATTTAGCAGACTAATACTTTAAAGCTATTATTATATGCACAAAGAGGTAAAATAAATGTTTAAAGAATGAAGAGAAATCTTGATCAGAATAAGTCATCAAATAAAATATATCATTAAAGTGATAGAAAGTAGACAAAGAAACAAACAAATTATTGAATTGAAAATACAGTAAATGAAATTAAAAATTCATGAAAGAGAGACAACAATGGGTTTGATGAGGAGAAATAATCAAAGAACTGTATGTTAGGTCATTAGATATATATTCCTATTTGAAATGTGGAAAGAAAAAATAATTGATAAAAATAAAAAATAAATAAAAAATTTAAAAAGCCTCTGCAAGCTGTGAGAAACAATTAAACAAACAAACAAAAATGGATAGAGTCCCAGAATGAGAGGAGAGAGGAAAGGGGCTGAAAATACTCAATAATACAATAACCAAAAGCCTCACAAATTAGATGAAAGACATAAATCTATCCAACCAAAACATAACACAAAACTCCAATGGGATCACTACAACGTGACCCATATCTAGACACATCAGAATTAGACTGATGAAAGAAAAAAACAAAGAGACAATCTTGAAAACAAAAAAAGGAAAAGATATCATTAGACTAAAGGGTATCACAATAAAAATAATAGCTGATATTTCATAAGAAACAATGGGGGTGAAGAGAGGATGGAAAGATATATTCAAAATATCAAAAGAAAAATTAAATTAAACTATCAACCAAGGTACATATCCTCCAAAAAATATCTTTCAGAAATGAAGACAAAATAAAAACATACCCAGAAAATATAAGACCGAGGAAATAGGTCACTAGCATACCTACTTTAAAAGAAATATGAAAAAAAAAAAAAAAATTATTCAGTATGAGTGGAAGTAACACCAGAGAAATCAGAAATCAGATAATTTCTCAGTGTCAATAAATGTTATTATGAGGAAATTATAAAATATAACTTCATTATACATTTTATTTTAAAATTTTCTTATAACTCATCTGTCAGTTTGTCAAATAATGGTGGCTTGTGTGTTGATTTGGTGCTGAAAACCAAATCATTTGAAATACCAGCAAAGTCACACCCATGGTGGGCAGGTTCCAGTAGAGCTTCCAGACTAAGCTAGACTAAGATGAAGGAAAGACTGATTTTTTCTGAAAAGTTAGCTCCTGAAAACACGAACAGGAGTGAAACAAGGTCAGATAGAGCACCAGAACATTAAAACATAAATACCAGACGAACATTGCCAGACATAGTACAAGAAGCTAAGCCATTCACAATGAAAGGCACATAAAATATGATGACTATAGAAGAATAACTTTCTCAAAGAAGAGATGGCCATGGAAGAGAGGGAGGGGAAGGTGGAATAGACACAGGATAGATTGGGATTTGCGGGGGTAGGCAATACACAAGAAGTTGCAGGGGGATGTAAGAACAGGGTGGATGTGAGAACATTTAGGCAGGTTTGCATCGGCTAGTGGGACAGAGGTAAATAGTGATGGATGTTCAACCTTGGAACAACAGGGCTCTGGGATAAAATGATTGAGGCATGGTTTGAATGGGTAAAAGAGGGGAAATAATGTTAAGATGCTTGGCTGTCATTTGTATCTTGGTTTCCCTTGCCTACTATTGTAAAATAGACACTTGAGGGGGAGAGAAAGAAATAGCCAGAAACAACACTATAGAAAGCTTGTAAGTCCACCTCAGCCTATAATTCATTGGAATACCTAAAATGGGGCTAGACCTTGTCCAGTGAAAGAAGCTTCCTATTTAGCCTTTGCATTGCATAAGAGCATAGGTAGAATCCTGATCCCTATCCACAATCTTCTGAGGTGGGAAATTTCCACTTGAAAAGACAAGCAGACCAACTTGCAACAGCTAGAGGAATAGAAGATACTTCTTGAAAGAAAGACCAACAGGAAAAATTTAAAAAATCAATAATGGCAATCTGATTGACTACTACAATAATAAGCAAGTTGTTCACTGAGGAGCCATCAAGGCAAGCGGTCTGGTCCCCTCAGTGCAAACCCCCTTCCAAGATGGAAATTCAAAGGCAATAAAAGAGCAGGAATATAATCTTGCTGATGAACACATTGGTCTACCAATAAGGGGAACTTGGGGAAAAAACAGCAATGAAACTCTGAGCTAAATCCAACCATGTACTATGAACTCCTGTCAAACTGGATTGAGACCTAGTTGGCCAGCAGTTGAGACCTGGGGACTCCTGAGCCCATGGACAGGGACACAGCCATAGAAGACTAGAGGAGAGAGTGAAGCATCCAGTTGATATGAAGTGAGGGGAGAAGCACAAGAATGACCATACTTGCAGATAGTACCTACTTGACCTGACCTCAATGGATGGGTGATCAGAATTCGACTAAAGAAAGAAAGAGGAAAAAAAGAGTAATCTACTACAATTTGATGAACTTGACCTATACTTATGGATGTAGTAGCTCAAAAGAGGGCATGAGTCTTTACAGTGAGGATTATTACCACCCCT
>NW_006408591.1:12523503-12546843 GCF_000296735.1 Chrysochloris asiatica | reverse complement strand
AGACGAAGTGTGGCCATCCTGGCCATCAAGGAGCACTCTGGCTGCACTTCTTCCAACACAGATGTTGGTTCTTTTGTCAGCCCATGGCACTTTTAAGATTCTCCTCCAAAACCATAACTCAAATACACCAATTCTTCTACGGTCTTCATTATTCACTGTCCAGCTTTCGCATGCATATGAGGTTATTGAAAATACTATGGTTTGGGTTAGGCAGACCTTAGTCCTCAAGCTGACATCTTTGCTCTTCAACACTTTAAAAAGGTCTTGTGCAACAGATTTACCTAATGCAATACATCGTTTGATATTTTGACTGATGCTTCCATCAGTGCCCATGGTTGATCTAAGAAGAATGAAGTCCTTGACAACTTCAATCTTTTCTCTACTGATCAGAATGCTGTTATTGGTCCAGTGGTGAGGATTTTTGTTTTCTTTACATTGAGATGTAATCCATACCTAAGGCTGTGCTCTTTGATCTTTATCAGTAAGTATTCTAAGTCCTCTTCACTTTCAGCAAGCAAAAGTGTATCATCTACATATCACAGGTTGTTAATGAGTCTTCCTCCAATCCTTATGCCACATTTTTCTTCACATAACCCAGCTTCTCAAATTATTTGCTCAGCAAATAGGTTAAATAAGTATAGTGAAAGAATAAAACCCTGTCACACACCTTTCTTAATTTTAAACCATTCAGTGTTCCCATGTTCTGTTCAAACAACTGCCTCTTGGTCCATGTACAGATTTCTCATGAGCACAATTAAGTGTTCAGGAATACTCATACTTCACAATGTTATCTATAGTTTGTCATTATCCACATAAACAAAAGTCTCTGCGTAATCAATAAAGAACCAGAGATAACACATTATTTGATATATTCCAGTCAAATTGCTTGTATTTCTTTGGAATTTTCCAATAGCTCCATCTTAGAATCAAGATAGCCTACAGTCTGTAGTTGACTAATTAAATTCCCAAGTCCTATTTAGATGTAACAGATTAATTCTATTTTACCAGCTAAAATTATCCTTTAAATTTGTTTCAAAGTCAAAGGCCCTGCATTTCCTAATTTGCATTAAATTCCTAAGTTTGATATCACAGGAATGTATGAATTCTGGAACTTCAAAATATCATCTGCACTTTGATATTTGTGTGTCTAAAGTGGGTGAAAATCAACCAACTCTAATTTAAGGCTAATTTTACCTGGTATCTTAATGTCATTAAATAATTTGTGCATGTTGAGTGCGTTTTAGTTGATTGTCTCTGCATTCAGCTGTTATCATGCAATGGAGGGAATTATCATATGTACATATCCCATTTTTGAAGAATTTGAATCAAATCTAATACATTTTAAATTCATACTTAATGAAAATATTGGCTATTCAGATGGTACTTAAAAATTTTGCAGGGCTTTGGATTTATAGAAAACAAAAATTGCTATACCACTGATGGGTATGGCCAAGCTGCTAATAGCAAACTGTGGTTACTAAGAAGCCAGAAAAGCTGTTTTAAATGGATCATTAATTTTTAAAAGAAGAATTTTTTAATAAGCCCATATATAACACGGAGAAATAGATAAGAATAATCATATGTAATGGCCGATATGAGTTTGGTTTAAATGCAATAGAAAGGTGAAACAAAGAAGAAAAGAAAATTAACACAATTTGGCCTTTTCACTAGATTTGTGATTCTAAATTGAAAGGGAATTTACATCTGGGGAATATTTGGTAATATCTAGCAATGCCTTTTTTGATACAACTCAGAATTGCTACAGTGTAGATATCAACAACAAAGAACTTTGCAGTCCAAAATGGCTATTATGAGAAAGTCAGAGTTGAGAAAGCTATCTAAAAAATTTAAGAATACATTTAATATTATATTTTATAGTTTAGCTGTCTGCATTTGTTTACAAAAAATAAAGAATTATAAATATGAAAAATCCTAATATTTTCAAAAAAGCTAATCAAATAAGCCTAGCAGATATTTAGAACATAAAAATAAATATAATTTTCTGAAAGTTAAATTCCTTTTAACCTTATCCAAATTAGTATGGGATTGGTTTCATGACAGACTGCCTATTCTGTTCATCCTTTGGCAGATTTTTCTATCTGTGAGAGACTATGTAATTAATGCTGGTCTAGAATATATATACCAAGGAGCTCTGGTAGCATAGTGGTTATGAATCGGGCTGCGAACCTTAAGGTCAGGAGTTCGAAACTACCAGCGGTTCCATAGGAGAAAGATGAGGCTTTCTGTTTCCATAAAGATTTACACCCTCGGAAACCCTGTACAGGGTCACTATGAGTCGGAACCAACTAGATGGCACTTAACAACAACAACAACAGAATATATACCATGTTTAATTTCCCCTCTTTCTTTGCACCTCAGATAATTACCTGCTTGATAGAAACAGAGAACACATAGATAAATTATGTATATGGAAGGAAACAAGAGCTTGAATGATAATGAAAATCAAATTCACTATGATACCAGTCTACACCAAAGACAGCATACCAGAAGTTTAACCAGAAATACTGACAGTGTTGACTCTTATGATGGTGTTTGAAATAGTGAGTTTCACTAGTCATGTTCTTGGATTATTAAAGCAACTGTTAATTTTATCCCAAACTTTTTATGTTACAATTAAAATAAGTTACACTACTTTTATGGTGTCCCAGTGTGGCATTGTGGAATAAAACACTGGACACAAGATCAGTTTGAACTCAAGATCGGCAGTTCAAACTCACCAACTGCTCCTTCAAAACCCTATGCAGTGTTTCTATGAGTAAGAACCATTCAAGAGCACCTAACCACAACAGCCATATTCATGGATATATTTGTAGCATACATAAATATACATGCACAAATAACCTCTGTCAAACTTATATATATTTGTGGGTATACTCACATTCTTCCTTCCATACCTGTTTAACTTTTTGATTAATTTCTTCCTACTTCAGTTACCCTTCACCTCTTCCTCCTCAACCTCCTTCTTTGTTTTCTTCCTCAATATCTCTCATTAGTTTCTGCTCTTCCTACTGATGTATTCATGTTGGAATAACTGAGGGAACTGAAGAAAAAGATTCAAGCCTCAACTTGAAATATCGAAGGAGTCTATGGAGAAATAATTGAATGAAGCAGTAAAAAGATCAAAAGAAGATGGAAGAAATTCACAAACTCACTGTATCTGAAAAAGATGGACAATGTCCTGCCATTTCAAGAGGTAGTATAGGATCAAGAGTCAGTGATCCTGAAGGAAGAAGTCTAAGGTACATTGAAGGCACTGGCAAAGAACAAGGCACTGGGAATTGATGGAATGCAAATTTGAAATCTTTAAACAAAGTGAAGTGGCACTAGAGGCCTTCACTCATCTATGCCAAGAAATGTGGAAGACAACTACCTGGCTAGCTAACTGGAAAATATCCAAATTTGTGCCCATTCCAAAGAAAGGAATGGAACATGGAATGAGGGATACCATTGCTGACGTCAAATGGATCTTGGCTGAAATCAGAGAATAACAGAAAGATGTTTGTCTGTGTTTTATTGATTATGCAAAGGATTTTGACTGTGTGAATCATGACAAGCTATGCACAACATTGTAAAGTATGAGTTTTCCAGAACACTTAATTATGTTCATGAGGAACCTGTATATAGGTCAAGAGGCAATTGTTTGAACAGAACAAGGGAACACCAAAGAAAATGTGTGTGCCAGGGTGGTATTTTTCACCATACGTATTCTATCTGTACACTGAGCAAATAATCCAAGAAGCTAGATTACCTGAAGAAAAACATGGCATCAGGATTGGAATAAGTACTTATTAACAACCTGTGATATGCAGATCATATAACTTTGCTTGCTTAAAGCAAAGAAGGCTTAAAATACTTGCTGATGAAGATTAAAGGCCACAGTTTTCAGTATCGGTTGCATCTCAATGTAACGAAAATAAAAATCCTCACCAGTGGACAATACATAACATCCATATAAATGGATACAAAATTGAAGTTGTCAAAGATTTCATTTTGCTTGGACCAACTATCAACACTCATGGAAGCAACAGTCAAGGAATCAAACAATGTATTGCATTGGGAAAATCTGCTGCACAAGATCTTTTTAAAGTGTTGAAGAGCAAAGATGTCAGAACAAACATCTGTGTTGGAAGAAGTACAGCCAGAATGCTCCTTGGAAGTCAGGATGGCCAGACTTCGTCTCTCATACTTCAGACATATTAACAGGAAGGGGCAGTTACTGAAGAAGGACATCATGCTTAGTAAAGTGTAGGCTCAGAGAAAAAGAGTAAGACCCCTAGCAAATGGATTGGGACAGTGGCAACAGCAATGGGCTCAGGCAGAGCAATAGTTGAGAGATTGGCCCAGGATTGGGCAGTATTTCATTCTGTCACTATGAGTCAGTACCGTCTCGATGGCACCTAACTACAACCAAATAATTGTTAATGGTGTAAATGAAACAACATAGGGTCACTATAAAGACACTTGGTGTGATTTTGTAGGATCCACACTGGACTACAAATCACAAGATCAGTAGTTCAAACCCACCAGCGGCTCTTTGGAAACCCTATCATGGTTGCATTGAGTCAGAACCAATTCAGTGACATTTAACAACAACATAAGGTCACTATAAGTCAGAATTGTCTTGATGGCATACAACAACAAAGGCTACTGCTGTGGTTCACAACTACTACTCCATCTGCTGCTTTTGTGCTTTCCCTTCCCAGCCACACTGAGCTCTGTGTAGCTTTAGGTTAGCCAAGTGTCATTGTTTATTAGGAACTAAGGGATTTCCTAGAACATAACATTTTCAATACTTAACTAGAACATTCCTATACAAACTGGGATGATTAATCATCTTTTGCTGTTCACTGAATAAGTCAAACATATTTCTGTATTAGAAACTTTATTAGAAATTTGCTCTGCCTATTCTTGTTAGGGTCCATTGAGTCCATTCTGACTCATAGAGACCCTATGAAAAATATAACATCCCCTCTCCTTGTCCTGTGCCACCTGCACAATTATTGTTATGTAACAGGCCATTACGGCTGCTACTATACCAAATATCATTGGGTTAAGCTCTGGTAGCGTAGTGGTTATGAATTGGGCTTATGAATTTGTGAGATACGTTATAAGGAGCTCTGGTAGCATAATAGTTACAAGTTGGGCTACTGAACTCCACATCAGCAGTTCGAAACTACCAGCTGCTTTGTGGGAGAAAGATGAGGCTTACTGCTCCTATAAAGATTTACAGCCTCGGAAATCCTGTTTAGGGTCGCTATGGGTTGGAACCAACTCGACGGCACTTAACAACAACAACAAAGCAATTTCACCTTCATAACATTAATTTCTTCCTCATAAGCCTTCTTGTGTGTGTGTGTGTGTGGGGCAACTAATAAAAGGATTAGTACAGGACAGAGTAGTAAGTAGTGGAGCTCACTAATAGGGGCAGTTTGTTGTCATGTTGTTCTTGCTAGATACCATGGAGTCAATTCTGACTCATAGTGACTACATGTTACCATAGTACATATATATTTTTTTAAATTTGGACATTATTGAATACATACTTTCTTATATATTAACATCTTTTAGTATCAACTGTGTTAAGAGATGCATAATATGGACTAGTAGTGGTAGTGGTCATATGCCGAGGAGTCAGTTATGACTCATAGCGACCCAGCATTGGGTTTCTGAGGCTGTAAATCTTTACAGGAGCAGAAAGCCTCATCTTTATCCCATGGAAGGCTGGTTGTTTCAAACCACTGACCATGAGGTTAGTAGCCCAACTTGTAACTATTATGCTACCAGAGCTCCTTATAACATATCTCACAAAATTACACTAATATAATATGCATTATATCTAGATAACAAACCTAGGAGTCTGCAAATCTGGAGTATAAATTGGGACAATTATTCATTGTAGTTACTGGAGAATATTTCTAGGATATCAATTCATCCAACCTTGACATTTGCTTGTCCCCAGAAACAATGCTTGATGGAACATTGCAAATTTATAAAATGTTTAAGTATTAAAATATAATTAACTTCAATGTATTTTAGTTGTTGGCAGCTATTTTGTCTATATTTTTGTCATGTTTTAACTGGCAATCTTTCTTTATCATTATTTGTCTGGCTACAGGTGGTTAGAATCAGGATCATAGTACTTATTTTATGTTTACTGAGTTTCTGATGTAAGTTTTTAACACCATGAGTCTCAGCCTCATCTTTGTTCACTGACTACAGTGTGTAGGGCTTCTCAAATGAATTGACAGTTTTCATAGGATCTCATTATTTCAACATAGGGTTTCTAGTTTACACCCATATCTATTTTTTTTTTCCTGTGAGCAGTTTTTAGAACTAGCAAATATGTATATACTAGAGAATAAGAATAACATGGGAGTATGGTAGCTCTATAGAATAAGAACTGGACTACAAACCACAAGGTCAGCCTGTCAAACCCACCAGCTGCTTCATGGGGATAAGAAGAGGTTTTCATCTTTCCCAAAGATTTAGATTTAGTGCCTCTAAAGTCTGATCAACTTGATGGCTTTCAACAACAATAACAATGGCTCCTGCCTCATACAGCTTAAATCATAATAGCAGGTTTTGTTGTTGTTAGATGCTCTGGAATTGGCTTTGACATATAATACCTGCATATACTCAAAAAAAAAAAAAGAATGTTATCTGGTCCTGAGCTATCTTCATTATCTTTTGTAAGCTCTAATCCATTGTTGTAGCAACTATGTTGTTGTTGTCATTGTTAAGTACCATCAACTCAAAAGGACCCCAGGCAGGCACAAAAGGGTCCAGACCTGTGCCATATGCATAATTGTTATGTTTGAGGCCATGGTTGCTGCCAATGTGTCAATACAGATTCAATACAATGTGTAAGTACAAGAGGTGAAGTCTCACCATTCTCACTTCTAAATAGCTTTTTGGCTGTATTTATTCCAGCACATATTGGTTTGTTATTCTGGCAGTCCATGGTACTTTTAATATTCTTCTCCAATGCTATAATTGAAATGCATCAATTCTTCTATGGATTTCCTTATTCATTGTCCAATTGTCACATGCATATGAGGTTATTGAAAACACTACGGCTTGTGTCAGACATGTCTTAGTCTACAAACTGATATGTTTGTTTTTGAACACTATAAATAGGTCTTTTGCAGGAAATTTGCCTAATGCAATACCTCGTTTGCTTTATTTAGCTCTGCCTTCATGGATAATGATTATAGATTCAAGCAAATTGAAATCTTTGACAATTTCAAACTTTTTTTCATTTATTATGATGTATTTAGTGGTCTTGTTGTGAAGATTATTGTTTAGTTTACATTGAGGTGCACTCCATATGAAGGTTACAGTGTTTCATCTTCATCAGAGAGTATTTTATGCCTCCTTTGCTTTTAGCAAACAAGGTTGTGTCATCAGCAAATAGCACATTGTTAGTGAGTTGCCCTCCAATATTGGTATCACATTCTTTATATAGTCCAACTTCTCATACTATTAGCTCAGCATACAGATTAAATACATATGGAGAAAGCATACAACCATGATGCACACCTTGCTTATTTTAAACCATATGCTATCCTTTTTCAATTGGAACCACTGCTTCATGGTTTATGTATAGGTTCCTCATGAGCACAATTAAGTATTCTGGGATTCCAGTTCTTTGCAGTGTTACCCATAGCTTGAAGTGACCCACACAGTCGAATGCCTCTGCATAGTCAATAAAGCACAAGCAAACACCTTTCTGGTATTCTCTTTTGTCAGCCAAGATCCAGCTGATGTCAACAGGTGAAGAGCTTGACTTCAGCTGAAATCTTTTGATTGGGGCTGCTCATCAGTGAAATGCTCTCCTTTTTCCATCTATTCTCCTTTTCATCTGATCCTTATTCAGAACCTTTACAGGGAAGAAAATGGATTATATGGATCTGAGCCTATTTTTCCTTTTTTGCTTACACTGTTTCAGTAAGTGAATCAAAGTTTGATTATTCATTTCAGTTTGGTTCATTTTCCTAATTGACAACCTCGTCACTTTACAAGCTGATATGAGACACCAGGATATCAGAAGACGGGCAGCAAGGAACTATAGTGTTTTGTTCGTTCTCCCACTTCTTCAACTCAATGATTCTGACAATTCCTTCATGTTGCTACAACGCAATTCCTCTTAATAGTCTTCCTGTTATGCCCACAGCCCTCAACAGACTATAAGGACATAGCATCCCCTTTATTTGCCCTTTCAGGTCACCCTTTATTTGTGAATACCTAACTATGCCAAGTTCATGTCATGTATTTCTAGGTTGCATTTCTGACTATTTGAAATTGTGTTTATCCTTTTAAGTACTGATTTCCATAGTGATAATATGCTGCATCTCGTCTATTCATTGTTTATTCAAAGCACCTAAGATTAAAATGCATGATAACACCACCCAGTACTCAATCCAGATACATAAGTATTTAAACAAAACTAATTGGACTGTGAAACTCAAGGTCAGCAATTCAAAACTACCAGCTGTTCCATGGAAGAAAGATGAGGCTTTCTGCTCCTGTGAAGATTTAAAGCCTCGGAAACCCTGTACAGGGTCACTATGAGTCAAAACCGACTCCACAACACATAACAACAACAACAAACAAACCAAAACATTCAGGTGGGATATGTCCAAGGTTGTATTTTGGCTCTATTGGACTTGTTTTAATTTTCTTCAACTTCAGCCTCACCTTGGAGCAATTGATGGTCTGTTCCACAGTCTACCTCAGTCTTGTTTTGGTTGATGATATGGATGGAGCTTTTCTACCATGTCTTTACAAACGTGTAGTCAATTTGATTTCTATGTATTTCATCTGGTGAAGTCCATGTGTATAATTGTCTTTTATGTTGTTTAAAAAAGGTATTTGCAGCGAAGAAGTCATTGTCTTTCAAAATTCTATCATGCAATCTCTAGCATCATTTCTATTATCAAGGTGGTATTTTCCAATCACTGATCCTGCCTATGTGTTTCCAACCTATTCATTCCAATTGCCAGTTATTATCAATATCTCTTGACTGCATGATTGATCAATTTTGCACTGAATAAGTTCATAGAATTCTTCAATTTAATCACCACTGGCTTTAGTGATTGTTGTGTAAATTTAAAAAATAGTAGGATTAACTGATCTTCTTTGTAGGCATATGGGTAGTATCCTATCACAGAGAGTGTTATACTTCAAGATAATATCTGGAAATGTTCTTTTTGATGATGGCTGCAATGCCATTCCTCTTCAATTTTTTTCATTCCCAGCATAGCAAACCATATAAATGTTAGATTCAAAATGGCCAATAACAGTACATTTCAGTTCTCTAATGACCAGGGAATGTTTCCTTGTGTTGTGCATAGGGCCGCTATGAGTCAGTACCAACTTGATGGCATGAAACAACAACAGCAACAATGCCTAGGATATCAATGTTTATGCATTGAATTGCACTTTTGACAATTTCCAATTTTTTCTAGATCCCTATTTCATACATTCCATGTTTCAATTATTAATGGATTGTGGTTCAATGCACCACAATGTAAAGAATATGAAAATCCTCACAACTGGAAATACAAATAACATCATGAGAAATGAAGAAAAGACTGAAGTTTCCAAAGACTTCCTTTTGAATGGATTCACTATCAGCATTCATGAAAGCAAGAGTCAAAAATCAAACAATATATGCATTAGGCACATTTGCTTTAACTTGTTTGAAAACAAAGATGTCAGTTTGGAAACTAAGGTGTGTCTGACTCAAATCATTGTATTTTCAGTAGCCTCAAAGTGTAAGTTGGACAATGAGCAAGGAAGATCAAAGAATAATTGATACATTTGAATTACGGTTTTGGAGAATATGAAAGGTACGATGGCCTGCCAGTCAAATGAACAGCTGAGTTAAAAGAAGTACAACCAGAATACTCCTTAGAAGTCAAGGTGGGCAAACTTTTTCTCTTATACTTCAGACATGTTATCTGGAGGGACCAGTCCTTGAAGAAGGACATCATTATTGGCAAATTGGAGGGTGAGTGAAAAAGAAGGATGCCCCCAATGCTAGGGATTGGCACAGTGACAACAACACTGGGCTGAAATGTAGCAGGAATGGTGAGGATGGTGCATGACCTGGCAATGTTTCATTCTATTGCACATAGGGTTGCTATAGGTCAGAACTTATATAACAGCATCTAAGAACAAAAACAAAGTAAAACAAACCAATAAGACAGAAAATAGGGAACAGGAGCTATCAATATATAATGAAATCACAGAGCAAAAAGAGGGAAGAGTGTAGATACAAAAATTCCAAATGGTAAGGAGGTCAAGTAGATTTCAAAATGAAACAGACTGTTTTAAATGTGGGGAAATAATACATTCTAGGATTGTTTCAAATAAATTAATATATAGTAACATCAAAATTAAAAAAAGAAGAAAATCAGAAAGTTTATTAAACATTAGCAAGACAGAAATCAAAATAAAAAGTAAATCCACAAACAAAATGAATTAAGTACAGAAAATTATGTGGAACAAATCTAGTTGGTTCAGTATTATGTGATTGTTTTCAGACAACTATAGTTAGGATGTGTCCCAATTTACACTCAAATTTCAGAGTTCTAAATATGTTTTTTAGATTGTATTATTTATTATAGAATCTTGCCTATAAAGTTCATGTAATGAATACTCAAGCAGTACAGTTTCTTTCATTATTTCTAACAACTGTACACATTCAAAGCTTCGTATATGTTGGAGTTTCAACAATTTTATGCTTTTAAATAGCATCACATGAAAAATTCTGTCATAATAAAATGGAATTTGTATAAGAAACACATGGACCATTTGGCTATATTTGACTTGTCAATTTATTCTAAAAGCATCTATTGCCTCAGGGAGAAATGATAGTTGTATCGAGAAAAAGTAATAACCTAGAGAAGAACAAACAACAGAGGAAATTCCATTTAAGGCTAAGAATAATGATCATATGACACTCTAACCTCAACCATCTAAGATAAAGCAGATTTAAGGCAGAAAGTTGCATAACTGGGAGGAGTAAAGAACACATAGCCAAGACACTGTAATGAGATGCACATGTTTGAAAAGAATATTAGAAAGCTTTTTAAAAAAGATGCAAGGATATGTATTATAATACAAGGGATGTTGCTATATTAAGGGTGTGATGAGATGCATTATTTGACATCCAGAAAACCAGATATCTTCTATTTTTTGGGGGGGGGCAAAGCTGGGGAAGGACAAAGTTTTAATAGGAAAGGAAAGGAAAAGTTAAAGAGGTAAAAATGACACTTAAAATATTATAAAATTTGTAATTAAATATGAATATTTAAGTTCCTCAAACTGAGGTTTATACAAGGAAACTAAAGATAGTATCTGTAAAGTGCATAATATGGCATACATTAGCTACTTGGGTTTATGGAATATAATGATATGGATAAAAGGAAGGGTGTAATAAAATGTATAAATGAAATGGCATAATGAGATGCATAATTGGGCAAATGTAATGATATGCAAAGCAAAAGATGTATACTATGATATACATTTTTGAGGAGTGTAATGAGATGCATAAATAGAAAGATGTAATGAGATGTGCATGTTTAAGTAATGTAATGAGAAATATAGATTATAATAACATACATGAAAGTAATTTAGTAATGAGATATCCAAGGGAAAGGCTTTAACGAAATCCACAAATGTAGAATATGGAAAGATGTTTAAAGGAGATGTAATGAGATGCACATATTTGAATCATATAATCAGATACTTTAATGGAAGTATATAATGAAATGTATATGTTTGAAAGGGCTAATGAGACACATTAAAAGCAAAGAATGTAAAGCACTTCTCTCCTTCTATAGAGAATTATGCTTCTTGAATGCCTTGAAGAGTCTTCATCTTAAGGGATTTCTGTATTTTTGCTTCAGCTACCTGTGATGGGGTCTTAATTTGTGACATTAAATTTCATTTCCCCTAAGTCCTAGTTATGTTCGATTGTCTGCTTTAAAACACTATGTCTGGGGTCATAGCAACTTGGTGGCACCATATGACAAGCAATGAACTGACTGTGAACCACAAGGTCTTCAGTTCAAGGCCATAAGATGCTCCTCTGGAGAAAGATGAGGCTTTCTGCTCCAGCGAAGATTTAAAGTCTTCAGAAACCCTATTGCTGCTGTTGCTAAGTACCTCCAGGTACTGACTCATAGTGACCCTGTATAGAGTTCCCAAGGAGCAGCTGGTGCATTTGAACTGCAGACCTTGCAGCTCAAATTACCTTGAGGTCCAATGCATTATCCTGCAAGCCCACACCAGGACTCCAGAAACCCTATATAAGCTACGAATCAGAACTGGTTTGAAAGCACTTAACAACCACATGCCTGGGGCCATATTCTAAGGACTGATTGGGGACTAATGTTAATTATTCAGCAACAACACTAGGGGAGGGGGGAAATAAGACAAGGAAGAAACTAATGGGTTATTGAGTCTTCATTCATTGCTGGACCTGTGCTTGAAAACTTTGCATAATAATCTCTCTGGTTGCTCAGTTTTTTAGCCATAACAGGAAAAAAGGTCTGTCTGATTGAAGTGTTATTTTGATTATTTCACTAACTTTAAAAAAAACAACAACAACAAAAAAAACTTTTGTTTGGTTTAATTTTGTTGGGCAATAAACGCTAATTACGCTTGAAATCTCCAGAGAGGCCTTATTAACACCTCTAGACATAAGTGTCACACATTTACACAGCTAATAGCTTTGTAAGAGAGAGTAAAGGATAACAGAGCTACCACCCTGTTAGTTGAACATATGAAAAATTATTAACCCCATTAGTTTTCTGAACAGTCTCATACTTTCTTATGCTGTACTTAAAACCATTTAATCATGTACTGATTGGGAACCATGGAGGGAAAACACAAGATGATGTTGTTGTTTTCTCTCTTTTATTAATTTGGCTAATAATTATGACATGTACTTTGGAATCTATTTCATTACTACTATGGATTTCCTAATGATTGAATCTGAAGCAGAGCAGATGCGATTTCATCCAGTGCCATTTAAGTACCTGTGTAAAACGAGCCAAGATTCTTAGTTTCTCTTCAGATTTCAATCCATATCTGTAAATTGGTGATACTCATAATAGTTTTATAAGATTTATTATAGTAAAATAAAATATGTAAAATATCTGAAACATAACATAGTTATAGCACATAATGAATGCATGTTAATTCCCTTATTTCCATCCTTTAATCAAGTGTGAATAAATCATTATATGAAAATCATCTTGATCCTTAAATTTCCTTGCATTTTGCTGGTGGTAGTTAATGTCAATAGGCAAACTTGTTAGAAAAGAAAAACTATAAAGTGTTATAAGACAGTGCTCTGTACAGTGGTTGTAGGCAATTTATCTTTGGATTAATTGCTTACAGAATGACAAAGACTTTAATTGAAATAGAAAATGATTTTTTAGAAAATATGAGTACCACAATTATTTCCCCTTTTTATTGACAGAATTCAAATTAAACTAAAGACAAGGTAAATTTGTGCCTCTTCACCCTCATGCTAATAACTTCATAACCCTAATCAATCAGCCTAATACAGCAATTATCATCTCCAACATATTCCCATTGGAGTTGAAGATTATTTTAGGATAACTACTTACTGTTCAATTAAGTCTATGAAAAGAGGTCAAACAGTGGTCAGTTTTACTCATTAAAAATTTGAAGTTTCATCCAGAATATTTTTTCTACACAATTTAGGATTTCATGAGTAATTAATTGTGAAGAAGCCATTCAATATACAATGAGAAACTGACAGACTAGCTTAGATTTAAGACTTATATATGATTAGGCATGTTTTACATTGAAATTTGTGCTCCATTTAGATAGGCACACCAAAACATTAATAGCTGTTTAACAAACTTGCTAGCTGTTCCTCAGAAACCCTTTATAGGGTCGCTATGAGTTGGAACCAATTTGATGGCACTTAACAACAGCAAGGTGAACTAGCAAAAAAGTGAATAAAGCATGATCTCAAATATTTTAGTATGGAAACTTTTTCTGAGTATGCAAAACCAATAAAACTGTCTCCTATTCACCTTCCAGTAAGGTGTGGCATTGTAAGATCAATGCTGGATTGCAAACCACAAGGTCAGCAGTTCAAACCCACCAGTTGCTCCTCAGAAATCCTATACAGGGTCACTATGAGTCAGAACTGTCCAGAAGACACTTAACAAGAACAAATTCACCTTTACCACAAGGATGGGTAACTTAGACATTCATTACTCAAAATGGGGGAGCTACAAAGGCAAGAAGTGACTGGCTTTACAAGCTTTCAATAGGGAACCTAGTTCCAGAGGGTACAGGGAAAAGTAGGCTCTCCATTGAGTTATTTCCAGCCAGTCTGGATGGGGCTGATAAAAGGTGATGGGGATAAGACTCTTGTGGGAATGATTGCTATCAGGACTGACTATGAGACCATCAAGGGAGAAAAGTGGAATGCAGGACCATATCCAGAGAAGCAGTGACACCAGGAATGGATGCAAAGACCTTGATGTGGAGAGAAGGAGCAGCTGGGGACTCTAGACTCAGGGAGTGAAAGAGGCTATGTGCTGGCACGTGGGGGGTGGAGGGGGTGGGCAGGCGTGTGGGGTGTATCTTTGATTGTTTGATGATGCATGCAGGGAATTGTAATCATTGCAATGAAACAATATATGATAGGATGAATGTAAAGATAATGTTCTCCCATGTAAACTATCACATAATTCATAATAATAATAATAAAAATAACAAAAAATTCACCTTTATACAGGGTCACTATGAGTCAGAACTGACTTGAAGACACTTAACAACAACAACAAATTCACCTTCCAGCTGTTCTGGAGTGGCACTGTATGATAAACACTGGACTGTTGATTGCAAAGTCAGTGGTTCAAACACACCAGCCACTCCTTGGAAACACTATACAGGATTGCTAGGAGTAAGAAATGACTTTATGGCACTTAAAAACAACAATTCACTTTTCAGGGAGCATGGGGATTCTGTAGGATAAGCACTTGACTACAAATAACAATGTCAAAGGTTTGACCCCACCAGTCACTTCACAGGAGAAATATGAGGCTTTCTTTGGCAAAGGTTTATAGCCTAAGAAACCTTGTATAGGGTCAGTATGATTCAACAACACTTAACAGAACTAACTTGACAGCACTTAACATCAAAAACAACTATTTACCTTTCAAAAATGTGATAAAACAGGAAATAAAATTACAGAAAGCTTGCAAGTAAATAGACTTCTTGAGAAGCCTTTGTAGTGTATAGGACCATAGGTGGAACCTTCTGAGGTGGGACATTTTCAGTTGAAAGTACAAGCAGATTAGCCTGGAACAGCAAGAGGAACAGAAGATATTTCTTGAAAGAAAGACCAGCAGGAAAAATCCAAAACAAAAATGGCAGTCTGATTGGCTACTACAAGAAAAAGGAAGTTGTTCTCAGGGGAGCCATCAATGCGAGCAATCAAGTCCCTTCAGGACAAACCCCTCCAAGACTGAAACTCAAAGGGAACACCTGAGTAGGCATATAAGATTGATGGTGACCATGTTGGTTAGCTGGTGAGTGGAAGAGTGTGAAAGACAGCAATGAAGAAAGGGCCGAGTTTGATCATGCTTCATAGACTCCTGTTCACCTGGAGATGAGAGAGAGAATAGGAAGGGCTGGTTGGTACAAAGTGTACCATGGACAAGGACATAGCTATGGTGGTTTGGAGCTGAGAGTGAAGCATACAGCTGACATGAAGCAAGGAGAGATGCACAAGAACACCCAAACTTGAAGATAGTACCCATTTGATCTAGCCTTAATGGCTTGATAATCAGAACTAGATTGTTGTTGTTGTTGTTGTTGTTAAGTGCTGTCGAGTTGGTTCTGATCCATAGCGACCCTGAACAGGGTTTCTGAGGCTGTAAATCTTTACGGGAGCATAAAGCCTCATCTTTCTCCCACGGAGCAGCTGGTAGTTTCGAACTGCTGATCTTGTGGTTCGCAGCCCAATTCATAACCACTACGCTACCAGAGCTCCTTAGAACTTGACTAGAGGATTATAAAAAAAGAAAACAACAACAACAAAAGAGCAAATGAAGGTCCTGCAGGTTTTATTCTCATGGGCTTTACTCCCTCCAGATAATACGTCTGAATTATGACAAGTGAAGTCTGGTTATCCTGGCTTCTAAGGATCATTCTTGCTATACTTCTTCCAACATAGATTTGTTTGTTCTTTTGGTAGTCCATGTACTTTTAAAATTCTCCTCCAACGCCATAATTTAAGTGCATCAATTATTTTACGGTTTTCTTTACTAACTGTCCAACTTCCTTCTGCATATGAGATTTTTGAAAATACCATGGTTGGGTCAGGTGCTCCTTAGTCCACAAACTGATGTCTTTACTGTTGAACACTTTAAAGAGGTCTTGCACAGCCGCTCTTCACCTTTCTCACTTCTGAGGCACACTGGTTTAGCTTATTCCAAGACAGATTGTTCATCCTCTTGGGAATCCATGGTATATTCAATATTCGTCACCAACACTATAATTCAAATGAATCAGTTCTTCTTTGGTCTTCCTTCTTCATTGTCCAGCTTTTGCATGCATATAAGGCAACTGAAAAGACCATAGCTTGGCCCAGGCACACCTTAGTCTTCAGTGTGACAACTTTGCTTTTTAACACTATAAAGAGGTCTTTTGTAGTAGATTTATCTAAAGCAGTATGTCCTCTGATTTCTTGACTACTGCTTACAGAATCATGGATTGTTGATCCAAGTAAAAGGAAATCCTAACAAGTTCAATCCTTTCTCAGTTTATCATGTTGTTACTTATTGTTCCAGTTGTGAGGATTTGTGTTTTCTTTATGCTCAGCTGTAAACCATTCTGAAACCTGTAATTATTTATCTCCATCATTAGTGTTTCAAGTCCTCTTCGCTTTCTGTGAGCACGTTTCTCTAATCTCCCCCTCCCTATTTAAACATTATAAATACTGAGGCAAATGCAGATAAAGCAAAAATATGTAATGCAATTTAAACCTGTAAAATAAAATATAAAATTTTCAAACAAATAAAGTTATTCACATACACAACTGACAATATAACTAATGCAGAATATAATTCTCAAGAACCTGGACTTTATCCGTTAAGAAGAATGATATGTAAGTCCCTTCTTACACTATTAGAACTGAAATGTATATGTATTTTTTCCAAATTTCATTTTCCAAGAGAGTGGTTTTCTTTTCTGAGCATGGTAAATAGTTGCACATGTTTCTCCTTAGAATATGAAATATAAAATAAGTAAACATACAGCCCACCACATCTTTTGTCTTGTGCTACAGAAAATTGTACTGAAGAACAGGGGCTATCAAATAAATAGTATTAATGCTTATTCAATTTAATCTACCTATACTTAGGCTGTTTCTATTTATTTACCTGTATGGATGAATTAAAAATCACTTCTGTACTTTCAAATGCATCTAATTTTGTGCAGTTACTCTTATAAAGGAACATTATAATTTTATATTTTACTAACATTGGAAACAATAGAAATTAACCTTAATACCCATGCAGAACCATGTCACCTTATTTTTTATGGAGGCCTTATTTTATTAGAGGAAAAAGGCAATTACAATAGTTAAGTAAAATTAAAGTAATTATCAGAAGGAAAATGCTAAGCAAAACCACTAAAAATAATCCATGACCTAAATTTAGAATATAAAATTATTTGATCTAAAATTAAATGCAAATTATATATTCCAAAATTAGGAGCACAACTGTTTTCATTTGATATAGTATATAGTATTTTATTTAAGCAAAAATAAATTGCTTGTGATGCCTGAGATGGAGGCAGAGATGATGATGTAGAGAGATGGAGCAGTTGGGGACTTTAGACACAGAGAGAAAGACGGGCTGTGTGCTGATGACGGGGGGCAGGCTTGTTGTATATTACCTTTGGTTGGTTGATGATGTATGGAGGGGATTGTAACCATAGCGATGAAATGATATACGATAGGATGAATGTAAAACTAATGTTCTCCCATATAAACTATCACATAATTGACAATAAAGCATTAAACAAAAATGAGTACAACCAAGCTAAATAAATTAATAAATAGCTTTAATAATTTTAAAACAGATATTCTATAGATGGTAGCTTTATTCAATCTCTTTCCTCTTTTATTCAGTAATTTCCTATAGACAACTTCAAAGATCCAGACATGGTTCCAGCATTAGCTAATCATATCTATATCCAGGGATCGCTTTAGCAAGACCACTCTGAGTAATATCATCTGATTTATGAACTAAGTAGGATTAAGGAGAAGGAATTGATCAGAGAAGATGCTATGGATCCCTTGAAGTTTAAGGAAAATGCTAGGCAAGCATCACATCACACTTGAGGTAAATGGAATAGAGGTGGAACACTTAAAATAATATTGTTGTCATTTTTAAGTGCCATGGAGTCATTTCCAACTCATAGTGACCCTGTATAGGGTTTCCAAGGATAGGATGGTGATTTTGAACTGCCAACCTTGCAATTCAAACTGACCCTGTGGCCCAGTGCTTATACTACAGTGTCGTTGTTGTTGTTGTTAAGTGCTGTCGAGTCGGTTCCAACCCATAGAGACCCTGTATAGTAGGTTTTCCAAGGAGCAGCTGGTAAGCTTGAACCACTGATCTTGTAGTTCAAATGACTTTTCAGTTTGGCACATTAACCCACAACACCACACTAGGACTCCTTAGTCTCAGTCTAGTGTCATTAGTCTGTGATTATTCATAATTATCACCTTAAGGGTCATGATGTTTGAGTGGATTTAAGCAAAAAGTGCCTAGAGCAGAAGCAGATGAAGATTACATGGAATTAGAAATGGGGATTTTGGGGGTGGAGATGTTATAGGTTCCTGGTGGCACTGTGGGTAAGGTGCTAGTTGCAAGACCCTCAGCTCAAACCACTCAATCTCTCTGAGACAGAAAGATGAGACTGTCGGCTCTGTGTCCATAAAGATTTTTAGACTCAGAAATTCTACTTAGAGTTTCTATAAATTGGAATTGACTTTATGGAAGTAGATTTGGGTTTATGAAAAATAACACAGAGATTGTTTTAGTTTCAAAAAGTTTACAAAGAAGTTCAATTGTTGTTGCTAAGTGCAATCAAGTTAGTTTGGACTAATAGCAATCCTACATCGGGCTTCCAAGGAACACATAGTGGGCTTGAACCACCAATCTTGTGTGTAGCAGACCAATGCTTATTCTAAGAGCCACAGCAGGACTCCACAAAGAAGTTATTCATGTAAATATGTTACTAAGACCCCTTCTTGCTGTTGTTAAGTGTTGTTGAGTTAGTTCCGAATCATAGTGACTCTATACAATTTCCAGGGCTTTGGAAATGACTTGTGTATGTGTGGGGCACTGAGTTCACATTACATTGTCTTTGGTGACTATCCATTGCAGCTATAACACCATAATATGAGTTTACTGAGGAATGTATCATATTCATCAAGTGGAGAAGATGTAATTACTCATTCTGTGTCATATTAAAAAAATGTGAAAACACAAGAGATGATGAGAGACATAGAGAAGAAAATGTATTTCTTGTTTAGCTGACAGACTTCATTATGAATCCTATTATATAAGTCTTGTTAACTTACCTATTTTATAAAAGGTATTTTATAACTTCATTCCAGAGAAGTAAAGCAACTTCCTGACCATTTTAATGTCATAAGGGGCAAATGAGGATTTGTAAACACTACTTCTTGACACTTTGAATATGTTTAGCCACCTCTCCAAACCAAGTAAACTCTTCAAACTAGAGAAGGACTGGAATTGGTGTAGAAAATACTTTAGTCAGAAAAACTGCATACAGATGGACATGCAATGTGAGCTGGATGGTAGAATTAAAAACTCCCCAATTGGCTTGAGAATTTAACAGTAGAGACAGTACTTCACTTTTTGTCTGACACACAACTCTCTAGTTTCTTCACACATTCAAGTTATAAAATAAAATAAATGTAGAGCTTCAGGTAAAGAGTCAGAGGGAATCTTTAAAAGTCTAGTGTGAACTCAGTATGACATTTTTCTATTTCCCTAAATCTCATAATTGTGGCATGATTCCAAACAGGTCTTAAATTGGAACCTGGAAATTCATCGTCCAATGCTGTGGACAGTAGAGATAGTGACCAATGGAGAACATGGAATTATTGGAAGTTAATATCCATCTTTCATAATCAGACATAACAAGAACCCAGGGGGTGAGTTATATAACAGAGGATGAATGAGTGGTTCCAAGACTTTCTTTCAGCTTATAACATTGTGCAAGTCACAGAAACCATCCCACCCAACCAACTTTAGATGTCATCTCAGAGAAAAGAAGAGGAATGATTACAGCAAGTTATGATTGAATTTAAACCAAAAACAACTGAAGAAATTTGGACTACATTATGTTCTCTGCTATCATACATAATTATTAATTTGAATTATAGGAAAAAATAAGAAAATCACATTTCTCTCACATCAGAATTTGTTTCTTAAAAATAGCACACTTGCTAAAGGAATTTGTCAACCTTCATGTAATTGATCTGTGGCTCAAGTTAATTCTTTTTATGGAGTGATTGAATATTCATGAAACTGCAGCTATACTCTAATTATGATTCTCTGTTGGTATCTGAAATCCAGACAAGACAGGTACCCACATATTCCCAAAGGAATGGGAGCTATGCATCCATTTGAAAACACTTGCTGTTCTTAATAAGCTAAGACTTAAGAAATGCATCCTAAACTCAAGGTGAAAGTCATAGGAAAGCTAGTACCCAAGAACTATTTTGGTAAAAAGGCTCCCCAGGGTTTCAGTGAACCACTGTAATTCCCCAATTATAAATTTTTATTTTAATAGGATAAACTCTAATTCTAAATACTCTGCTTCAGTCTGCTTGTGTTAGAGCAGTTAACTGCCAGGAATATAACTTGAATATTAAACAAATGTTTAGCAGAAAATTTACTAAGAACTAAAGTTATATCCAACTATAATATTTTACAAGTTTACGATTCATTTAAAATCCATTTCTTTCTAATGACTTTGCTATTCCAAAACTTAACTCCCATGGTTAGAATCCAAAATGTTTACCACTTTTGACATGACAATGCAGGTCCAAGGGGTGAGTGACTAGAAGAGAGGGATATTAGTAGATTTAAAATATTAGGTTTTAGTGGATGCTTACAAAGGATGTCAAACTTGAATTTGTCATCTACTAAAAGATTCAGTGCCAAAATCTACACTGTATTAAATAATGTAAGTCACATTAAAAATTACCAGCAACTCAGCATCAAGTCCTTTTAGATGTCAATGAAGACAATACTTGTGAAAATTTAAAATAAAATTTGCAATAGAGGAAACAATTTCATTATTTCAAATGCTTCCTATGATGTTCAAAGTTTGTGCTTTTTGTTCAAATTTTATTTAAAATTACTTTATGTTGATGACAATTAATAAAGAAATGTGCATCAGGGAGTTAATACACAAAGAACATGGTCACATATCATTTGAAAGTTGGTAATTCTTCAGTTTATTTTTTCACCAATCCCAGGAATAAGGATGTCAGTTCACTTGTAGAGTCTGTTGTTGTGAGGTGGTCTCAGATTCAATTCCAACTCCTTACGACCCCATGTGACAGAGTAAAATTTCAACAAAGAGTTTTCTTTATGGAAGCAGACCACCCAGCTTTTCTCCAGTGGATTGGTTGGGTGGGTTCAAACTGCCAAGTGGGTTAACAACCCAGTGCTTAACAGTTATGCTATTAGGGTTCTAATAGTTGGAATGTGGCATTGCCAATGTACAGAATACATTGAACTGAAAGATAAAAATGCATAGAAAATAAGGTTTGAAGTTCTGGGTGTGGTGCTATGGGTAAATGCACTGTCAGTTTGAACTACATAATCAGTTTGAACCACAAGGTCGTCTGTTTAAGCTCACCAGTCACTCCTCCAAAACTATATAGTGTCGCTATGGATATGAACCAAGTTGACAACACTTAACAACAACCACCATAAATTTAAGAGCAAGGAAGTATAAATAGGAGGGTAAAGAAAACCCAGAGCAGAAAACCCTTTTGATGCTTTCTGTTAGGTATTAATACACTAGACTACAAGATCAGTTCAAACTGCAAGCTCAGCAGTTCAAATTCACCAGTCTGCTGATTGGAAATGCTATTTAGGGTCACTATGAGTTGGAATCGACCCAATGGCACTTAACAACAACAACAATATGCCAAGTTGCTTGAAAAATCATAGTTTAAATTAATACAAGTGAAATACATTTGTCTTTGTTTTCATTGTTTAAACCTATTTCATTGAATTTCTGGTGAAAGTTTACAGAGCAAGTTAGGTTCCCATTTTATAATTTCTACACAAATTGTGTGGTAACATTATTTAAATTGATCACAATATGTCAATGTTCTCTTTAATTGTGTTCTGCTTGCTACTTTTCCAGTACTCTAGTTTCCCTGTCCCTTAATTTTCTCATCTTTCTTTTTGAATAACTGTTAACATTTGGTCTCATACTGATGGTTTTTAAGAAAGGTAGTGATTCAGAACCTTAGAGAAGGTTTTTAGTAACCTTCATAGTCTTTTGGTCCTGGCAAGCAGAGACGTGTAGCTCTGTCTCAGATGGTTGCCCAGATGATTTTAAGAACCTATGCATTTCATTAGAGTGTAGAACATGATTTTTTGTGAATTATGTTATGCCAATGGATTGAGTTGTTCTATGAGACTGGCTCTAAGCCTTCAAACCCAGACATCGGTATGTCTGAGGTATATGAGTTATTTGTGCCATCAATAAAAATACCCATACATTTTTGTTTCTACATATCTATAGATATTTCTAGGGACCTGATATGGTATTGTAGGATAAACACTATTGCTAATGAAAGGTTGTCAGTTTAAACCCACCAACTGCTATTAAAAACCCTATAAGGTTGACATGAGCGACAACTAACTCAAGGGCACACAACAAGAATAAGAACAAATGTGTTCTCATCTAAGTAAACACCTTTACCTCCCATATACCAATTTGCCTAGGCCAATCAAAATGTGCTCAAACATGCAATTTTACTTTGTTGTTCTGTGTTTACTACATCCATATCGAGAGTCACTTTTTGTATCACCCAAAATAATATGTTCCTAAATTCTAATGAAACATATACTTATGAAGATAACAGAGCACAGCCTTCAATATAGATTACATCTCAATGTTAAGAAAACAAAAATCCTCACCACTGGACCAATAAACAGCATTCTTATCAATGGAGAAGAGATTGAA
>NW_006408591.1:12489318-12523272 GCF_000296735.1 Chrysochloris asiatica | reverse complement strand
CAATAGATCTGTTTTGGAAAAAGTGCAACCAGAGTGCTCCTTGGAGGCCAAGATGGCTAAGCTTCATCTCTCCTACTTTGGACACATTGTCTGGAGAGAACAGTCTCTGTAGAAGGATGTCATGCTGGGTAAGGTGGAGGGTCAGAGAAAAAGAGGAAGACCCCCAACAAGATGGATCAGCCAGGTGGCATCATTGATGGCTTCAAGTGTGGCAGTGGTAGAGAGGTTGGCCCAGGATCGGACATTGTTTCGTTCTGCTGTAAGTCGGTTCTGACTCGATGGCACCTGACAACAACAACAACAACAACAAGTTCTAATTCATTCTTTTCCCTCCCATTTCCTCTCATTGATAACAATCAACAAATGTTGATCTCTATATAGTCCGTTCTTCTTATAAAAGAGGGATCATATAATATTTATCCATATTTTTGCTTTATTTCACTTCCAGGTCCATCCATGGTATAAAATGTTATACGACTTAGCCTTGTTCTCTAAGTTTACATAGTATAACATTAGGCCACTCCTTTGTCAGTTTGTCATACTGTAGTGGTTTGTGTGTTGCTGGTATCCTGGAGATTATTTTAAATACCTGCAGATACTCCCAATGTGGATAGATTTCAGTAGAGCTTCCAGATCAACACAGGCTGTGAAGCAGGAGAGGCAGACCACTTCTGCAATAGTAAGCCATTGCAAATGTAGTGAATAGTAGTCAACATTGCTGCTATAGTGCCAGAAGATGAGACTCAAATGTCTGAAGGCCCATAAAATATGACTGGGAAATAGCTGCCTCCTTTAACTAGAGTTAACCTTAACGACATAAATGGCACAAAGTTTTCAGGATCTTCATTTGCTGATGGGGCACAACTCAAAATGAGAAGAAATATCCTTTAAGAAACAACTGCAAACATCATTAATAACCAGAATATGAAATGTACAAAAAAATGGAAGTTGTCAAAAATTAAATGGAATGCAAAAAGATTAATATCCTAGGCATTAGTAAGATGAAATGGACAAGTATTGGTCACTTTGAATCAGACATTCATATGATGTACTAAGCTGGGAATGACAAACTGAAGAGGAATGGCATAGCGTTCACTGTAAAAAAGAGTATTTCTAGATCTATCTACAGTGAGATCTGTGATGCTGTTGTTAAGTACCATGGAGTTGGTTCCGACTCATAGTGACCCTACACAGGGTTTCTGAGGCTGTAAATCTTTACTGGAGCAGAAAGCCTTATCTTTCTCCCATGGAACCGCTGGTAGTTTCGAACTGTCGACCTTGAGGTTAGCAGCCTAATTCGTAACTAGTACGCTACAAGAGTTCCTTGCTGTCTGTGATAGGATAATATATATGTGTGCCTACAAAGGATAATAGTCTTGGTATGGCATTGCAAGATAATGCACTAAACCATAAGGTCAGTTTAAACCTCAGGGTTTCAAACTCACCAGCTATACTTCAGAAACTTTACACAGAGCACTTAACAACAGCAACAGCATGGACAAAATATTGAATGACACAGGAAACATCTAAAGAAAATGGAAGGAATACAAATAATAACTACAACGAGAATTTGATGATATTCAACCATTTCAAGATGCAACATATGATCAAGAAGTAATAGGACTAAAGGAAGAAGTCCAAGCTGCACTGAAGGGATTAGTGAAAAGCAAGGTTCTAGGAATTGACACAGTTTACCAATCAAATGCTTCAACAAACTAATGAGATTCTGCAGGCACTCACTCCTCTATCCCAAGAAATTTGGAAAAAAGCTACATGGGCAACCAAAGAAAGGTGGCCCAGTGAAATGCAGAAGTCACTGAACAGTATCATTAATATCATATGAAAGGAAATTTTGCTGAAGATCATTCAAAAACAATTGCAACACAACATCAAGAGGATGTTTACTGAACTTAAACTTGCAACATCCATGATTCAAGTCGGATTCACAAGAGGACATGAAACTAGTCATATCATTACTGATATCAGATGGATCTTGACTGAAAGCAGAGCATACTAGAAACATGTTACTTGTGCTTTACTGACTAGGCAAAAACATTTGACTGTGTCAATCCTAAGAAACTATGGATAACATTGGCAAGAACTGGAATTCCAGAACACTTAATAGTGCTCATAAGGAAGCTGTATATAAACCCAGAAATGGTCATTCAAACAGAAAAAGGTGATAGTGACTGGTTCAAAATCAAGAAAGGTGTGTACTAGGGTTATATCTTTTCACCATATTTATTCAATCTGTATGATAAACAAATTAGCCAACAAGCTGAATTTTATGAATAAGAACATGGCATTGTATTGGAGGAAGAATAATTAACAATCTGCAAAATGCAGATGACACAACTTTGCTTGTGGGAAGCAAAGAGGACTTGAAATACTAATTGATGAAAGTCAAACACTACATCATCCTTCAGAAAGGATTGCTTCTCAATATAAAAAAAAAAAAATGCTCTCAACTAGACTAATAAATTGTAACTGGAGAAAAGAAAAAAGTTGTCAAAGACTTCAATTTTCTTGGATTCACAATCTCCATACATGGAAGCATTAGAGAAGAAGTCAAATAATATATTACACCAGGCAAATATGTTGCAAAAACCTCCAAAATGTGCTGATCAAGAGCAAAGATGTCACTTTGAGGACTAAGATGTGCCTGCCTTAAGCCATTTATACTCAAGTGCCTCATCTACATGTTAAAGTTTGACAATAGATAAGGAAGACCAGAGAAGAACCAATGTATTTGAATTATAGTGTTGGCAAAGTTGAAAATGCCAGAAGAACATACAAATCTGTCTTGGAAGAAGTACAACCAGAATGTTCCCTAGATGCCTATATGGTGAGACTGTATCGAACTCTGGAAATGTGGTCAGTAGGAATCAGTTTTGGAGAAGGACCTCTTGCTTAGAAAAGTGGATTTTCAGAGAAACAAAAGATCCCCCAGTGGAGTATCAGTGAAACAGAAGACGATCGATTGCCACAGTGGAAGCAGAAAAAAGCTCAAACATAACTATAATTTTTAAGATGGTGCAGGACCTGGCAATGTTTTGTTCCCTTGTGCATACAATTGCTATGAGCCAGAATGATGGGTGGGCACCTAGCAACAACTAAAGTATTCCATTGTATGTATGTACCACAATTTGCATTTTCATTCATCTGTTGATGAGCACACAATTTTTTCCTCACTTGTTACTGTGAATAAAGCAGCAATGAATATATAGATCTCTATGTATATTCATGCTATTCATTTTAAGTATCTGAGATATATATTGTTGTTGTTGTTATTAAGTGTTGTCGAGTGGATTCCGACCCATCGTGACCCTCAATAGGGTTTCCAAGGAGCAGCTGGTAAGCTTGAACCACCGACCTTGCGGTTCAAACAACTTTGCAGTCTGACACATTAGCCCACAGCGCCACATCAGGACTCTGAGGTATATATTTGTTGTTGTTGTTGTTGTTAAGTGCCATCGAGTCAATTCCGACCTATAGTGACCCTACATAGGGTTTCTGAGGAGCAGCTGGTGAGCTTGAACCACTAACCTTGCAGTTCAAACAGCTTTGCAGTCTGGTGCATTAACCCACAGCACCACATATAGAGAAACATAAATAGCTAGAGGTTAATTATCCTATCCAATTCAGTTAATAAGAAAGTGAAATAGATGGCATGCAGTTCTTGGTTTTACCTGTTACAAAATTATAAAACTCTGAAAGCACTACTTCTTGCTTTACTTTTAATTTTATAGGAAAGTTTTAATTCAGTTAAGTATTTTGCTATTTTCACTAACTGAGTTCCAAAGCTTCAGCAAGTAAAACAGTCAATGTTCTTGTTGTTAAGTGCCATTGAGTCGGTTCGAACTCCTGGATACTTTATACACAACAGAATGGAACATTGCCCTTTCCCGTGATAACCTTACAATAGTTATGCTTGACCATGACAATCTATTTCCTTGGGGCCTCCTTATTTTTCAGTGACTCTTCACTCTGTCAAGTATGATATCCTTCTCCAGGGACTGGTCCCTCCTGATAATATGTCCGAAGTATGAGAGACAAACGAGCTCTGGTAGGGTAGTGGATACGAATCGGGCTGCGAAACTCAGGGTCAGCAATTTGAAACTACCAGCTGTTTCACGGGAAAGATGAGGCTTTCATAAAGATTTGCAGCCTCAGAAACCCTGTAAAGGGTCACTGTGAGTCTGAACCAACTCCACGGCACATTACAACATGAGAAACAATGACCGGTCATCTTGGCATCTAAGGAGCATTCTGGTACGTCTTCCAACACAGATTTGTTTGTACTGGCAATCCATAGTGATTTTAATGTTCTCTAATACCATGACTCAAATGCATCAATTATCCTATGTCCTTCCTTATTCATTGTCCAACTTTCACATGCATATGAGGCTCTTGAAAATACCAAGGTGTGGGTCAGGCACACCTTAGTCCTTAAACTGATCTTTGCTCTTTAAAGTGAAAAGACTTTAAAGAGGTCTTGTACAGCAGATTTGCCTAATGCAATATTATTTGATTACTTGACTGATGCTTCCATGGGTGTTGATGGTAGATTCAAGAAAAATGCAGTGTTTGACTTCAGTCTTTCTTTTCCATTTATCTTTATGTTATTTATTGGTCAAATAGTAAGAATTTTTGTTCTTTATATTGAGGTACAGCCCATACTGAAGGTATGGTCTTTGATCTTCATTAGTAAGTATTTTAGGTCTTCTTTTTTTTTTTTTTCAAGCAAGCAAGGTTGTTTCATTTATATATTAAACATTGTTAATCAGTCATCCTCCAGTCCTGATGCCATATTCTTTTTCATTTATTTCAGCTTCACAGATTATATGCTCAGCATACAGATGGAATAAGCATGGTGAAAGAATACAATCCTGTGCACACTTTCCCTGATTTTAAACCATTCAGGGTCCCCTTACTCTATTTGAGTGACTGTCTCTTGTTCTGTGTGCAGGTTCTTCATAAACACAATTAAGTACTTGGAAATGCTTATTCTCCTCAATGTTGTCCATAGCTTGTCATGGTCATCTCAGTCAAAAGATTCTGTGTAGTCAAGAAAACACAGGCAAATACCTTCCTGGGCACATGAATTGCTGTGATGGATAAAAATTTCTCTGTACATTTCCCTACCTTTTTCTCACCAATGCAGCCATCCATTTTCTTAGTGCTTTATAAAAAGTCCCCATGATAGTCTTGTTGTCTCTGAAAAAAAATCTATGAAGATTACCCATTTGGAAGTCCCATAGAACAGTCACCCTAATCTTTGGAATTGACCTCTGCTTTGAATTTAACTGGCCCAGTAGATCACCTTTGAAGTCATTGCTTTGATTCTGCTCTTCTTTTTTTGTGAAACCACCCTAACAAGACTAAGATAAGTATATTATTAAGATAAATTGGGTGCAGTTACTTACTGATAACAGATACATGTTTCAACCTGTTTTATTTGGAATAAATCTACACATGTATGAACTGTAACCATAGTACAATATTTCTTGATTTACCCTGCTATAATAGATTGCTTCTTCTTTTATATACTCTGTTTAGATATTATGTAATATTATAATTCAAGGTCTTATATCTACATATGTAATAGTATATTCTACATGCTAGAAACAGGTAAGATGCATCACCTTGAATCAAGTAAAATGATGTGGCTGACAATAACTAAAGACATGTATCTTAATAAGACATTCAATGAGAGATTACCTAGTCTCAATTTTTGCTTAACTTTAAATTATCTCAACCCTACAGAATTCAACGGATTCATAGTGTGACATTGTAGAATCAGCATTGAACAGCAAACTGCAAGGTCAGCAGTTTAAACCCACCAGTTGCTTCTAAGAAACCCTATACAGAGTCACTATGAGTTGGAATTGACTCTATGGCACTTAACAACAACAACATAAATCAAAAATAATAACAAAATATTGGCTTAATGTTTTGATCTACAACATTAAAAAATGTTAATATAATGATATCCTTTTAAAGTTAAAAAATATGTATATCTTTTAAAGTATGTAGAACAAAGAACTTTGACCTTTACATCAAGTTTCCAGAGAATATCCCTTAGAATTTCTTATGTGAACAAGGTATCTTGTTCTTTAGTAAAATACTTTAAAAAGTGAAATGAGTAGGTGTTAAAGTGTTTCCACTCTGGTAACAGGGCTCAAGAAGGGAAGGAACATGGGTGATTGACAAAGAAAGCTGTGTGGGCAATCACTGAAGAAATATAGAGAAATTTAGGATGTGTCCTAACACCAGGGAGTTAAAAAGAGATAGAGAAAACTAGATCCACTAAAGTACAGCTTGGAGCTGGTACTTAATGACATCGCCCCAGGTAGCCACAGATACTTTGAGCTGTCTCTAGATGGCCCAGGATGAAGTTAAAGAAAGGAAGTAGTTGTGAAAAAGAATGAAGAAACTGGTACTAAAATTCTGGATGCATACTCAAGTGGTAATAGGATTCATATTGATTTTCACTGCTCAGTAATGAAGGTAGGGTTTGCACACTGACCCTTTTTCAGTACAATTTGTACAAAAGGAAAGGAGATACACTGTACTATTATAACACGATGAGAAACAAATCTGGCATGGCCCTAGAAACTCCTTTTCTTTTTCCTATTGCTGTTTCAGAAGCGATCTTAGGAGTTCAGAGTTGTCTTAATAGAAGATCAAACCGATACTAGCTACTAGATCCAGAGGCTGCCCCTTTCTACAAGTCTGTTCTATGACTTATAAAGATGTATATTTTCACAAAGGCTGGACTTCTTTCTTCTGGCACTGGTAATAGTACAAATATACAATATGTGCCCAGACTAGAAAAAAAAATAATAATTTGAATTCAGATGCTATATATTCTCTACTCATCTGCTAATAAAATTTTATCCAATATTATTTATAATTGCAATTTTTGGCATTGGTGAAATGTGTCTATGATTTAATTGATGTGATCAGTACATAATATGTTTTTGGTGTCTCTACAATTGTCAAGGTCTCCTGGTGTGACACTCTAAGTTAAGCACTAGACTTTGAACTATAAGGTTGGCAGTTCAAATTCATCACCTGCTCATTGGAAATCCTATACAGGTCACTATAAGTTGGAACCAACTCAACAATACTTAACAACAACAACAACCATTGTTAAGGAGAGCTGGTGGCACTGCAGGATAAGAAATGAACAGCTAATCAAGAGTTATGCAGTTCAAACCAACCAGTCAATCTGCAAGAGAAAGGTGAGGATTTTGTCTCCCATGAAGAATTATAGCTTCAAAAACTCTATACAACATCGCTGTGAATCATAACTGACTTGATGGCACCTAACAACAACTGTAATCAAAATACCGCTTAGCTTAAATGGTCTCATTTTAAATTCATAAATTGAAAGTGTTCCTGTTGATTTCTCCTATTAGAGATAACCTTTGGATGCAATGTTTAGTTTGTAAATTACGCAGGGCAAGAATGGGAGCAATTCAGTTTATAAATGTTTTTTACTTGAGTTTTCTAAGGAATGTGCTTAAGTGATGATATAAAACTGAGAGAGATATTAGAAATACAATTTCAAAATATGTGTATTCAAATACTATTGAATGATGATGCATGGAGGAGATTATAAACATTGCAATGAAACGATGAGTGTAAAACTGATGTTCTCCCATATAAACTATCACTCAATTTGCAATTAAAACTTGAAAGATAAAAAAGTATGTGTATTAATCGGTGACCCAATTCACTGCCATAGAATTGATTACAACTTACTGCCATCCTGTAGGACAGTGTAGAAGTACTCCATAGGCTTTCCAGGGCTATACATTTTTATGGAAGTAGATGACCACATCTTATTCCCCAAAAGAGACTGATGGGTTTGAACCACTGACCTTCAGTAAGCAGCCTAGCAATTCACCAACTGTGTCACCAGGGTTTTTCTAGTATGTATGTTGTATTGCATTGTACTGTTAGGTGCCATCAAGTTGGTACCAACCCATAGCCACTTTACGCACAGCAGAAAAAAACACTGCCTGATTCTGGGCCAATCTCACTACTGTCGTCATGCTTGAGTCCATCGATGCCACCATTTGGCCAATCCATCTCATTAGGGGTCTTCCTGTTTTTCTCTGACCCTTCACCTTACCAAACATGATATTCTTGTACAGTGACTGGTTCCTCCTAACAATATGTCTGAAGTATGAGAGATGAAGTTTGGCCATCTTGGCCTCTAAGGAGCACTCTGGCTGCATTTCTTCCAAAGAGGATCTATTGGTTCTTTTGGCAGCTCATGGCACTTTCAATATTCTCTTCCAACACCATAACTGAAATGCATCAATTCTTCTATGGTCTTCCTTATTCATTGTCTGGCTTTCACATGGATATGAGGTTATTGAAAATACCATGGCTTGAGTCAGGTGCACCTTAGTCCTCAAGCTGACATCTTTGCTCTTCAACACTTTAAAAAGGTTTTGTGCAGCAGATTTGCCTAATGCAATACGTCGTTTGATTTCTTGACTGCTGATTCTGTTAGTGTTCATAGTTGATCCAAGAAGAATGAAGCCCTTGACAACTTCAACATACATTTTATTGTAGCTTCAAAATATTTGCCATTTTAGCTTTCAGTTTTAAAGAAAATTTAAAATATTTAATTGAATATAGCTCATTTTGAAAATTTTATAATTTCCTAATTCATTTTAAAAAGTAAATGAAGGACATTTAAACATATACAAATTACTAGAAAAGAGTAGACTTCTTTCTATGAAATGCATTGAACTAGATAAGCTATTTTGTTCTGCTATTTCCACATCTTACTCCTTAATCACTAACATTGTTTCCAGGTTGAGTTTGTGAGGTAAAATTAAACAAATTATAGTGCTTTTGGTGTGCTCCATCAAGTGACAGATACCTTAAAAAAAAAAAAAAAAAAAAGCAAATCTTGATTTTGTATGTCTGTTCCTCCCTTATTGACTATCTCGTTATCCAACATTTCACATTTATGACAATAATAAAATAATCTAATATCTGTTTTGCATACTAACTACATTTGTCTGTCAATGACAAATGCTGAGGTGTGAGGAAAAGCAAGGCTGACTTGTGATGGTTAAGAATGTGTAGCAAAATGCCTCATCTTTCTCTGACGGAGCAGCTGATAGTTTCAAACTGCTGATCTTGCCGTTCGCAGTCTGATTCGTAACCAATACATTACCAGAGCTCCTTTAGAAAACCCTATACAGGGGCATTATAAGTTGGAATCAACTAGATGTCAGGGGGTTTAATTTTTGGTTTTTGTTTATGATGCAGCAGCTTAAACATGCAAAGAGCACACAATTCACATAAATATAAATGTCAATGTTTAGAGTCAGTTGAATGTTAAGTATTAAAGTATTCCAGCTATCTAACATATGGGACAAAAATTGATTCATCTACATGTAAATGATAGAATATGAGTATATGGAAAAATTACTTTTTGAGTCATTTTAACTTTAATTACTTGAACGTTTTAGCATACTACAGCTCAGAGTAGAAATCTTGAAACTTGAAGAGAAAAAAATTAAAATTTCTTAAAACTATACTTAGTACAGCATGACAAGTGAGAAATAAAAGACATACACAATTTTGAAAGGAAAACATCTGTCTTCTCTTCTATATGGAGATCATTACTAAAAATATAGGCCAATTAATTTCTTCTGCCTAGTGCGACACTGTGGGTTAATGCACCGGAATGGAAGCCATTTGAACTGCAATGTCAGCAGTTCAAGCTCACCAGTGGCTCCTCAGAAACCCTATACAGTGCTACTATGGGTAGGAACTGACTCAATGACACTTAATAGAAACAGCAGCTTTGTACTATGTAGGGATAACTTGGAGTTCAAGGTTCTATTCAAGAAAGCCACCAGTAATAATAAGGAAATGCTTGTTAAAATATTTTTGTTAAAAAATAAATAAGAATTCAACCAATTAGAATTCAAGCATGTTCCTAAATGAGGCTTCTCGTCCCAACTTGACAGCATGGTGCCTAGACCCAGACATTAGTCACCCATGCTTTAAGTCTCCTGTGCTCTGACTGCTACATCTCACCCACATCATCCATCATATTTACCATGAACATTACTTTCTTTCTTTTGTAATAGCCACTTCCTAGTTCAGCCCCTTGTCGTTTCATGGCAGTACTAGTGAAATCACCTTCTCAACAATCTCTTCATGTTAGATCACTTCATGAAAAACTGTCATCTCTATTTTACAACATTAAAAAATTTTTTGATTGCTCATACCTAGCAGCATCATGGACTGTCAGAAGAACAAGCAATGTGGTGGAAGAAGTACAGCCAGAATGTTCCTTAGAAGGCAGGATTATGAGACTCTCTCTCATACTTCATACATATTATCAGGAGGGACCAGACCCTGGAGAAGGACATCATGTTTGGTAAAATGGAGGGTCATTGAAAAGTAGGAAGACCCCCAATGATATGGAGGGGCACAGTGGCAGCAGCAAAGGTCTCAAACTTAGCAACAATTGTGAGATGGGCACAGGATTAGACAGTGTTTTTTTGGTTGTCCATCAGGTCACTAAAGGTTTGTGAGCACAGTGCCAAATAAAATTGATAAAATTGTGTACTTGAACTACTTAATGATTTTATATATTTCTTTATTTGCATTATAAAACAGCACAGTATCTCATACCATGTCTCATACCCCTTACCCCTGTTTCAGTTATCTAAGGCAGGAACAAAGAGTATGCTTCTGATATGCATACAGATACTTCTTATTCTCATGCTTTAGTTGTCCATATGATAGGAAGGAGCTCACAGCCCCCCTCCCCCTGCCCTTTCCCTTGGCATACCCAAACTCTTTGTTCTCTAGGAAGGGGCAGGCAGCCTGCCACCTCCTGAAGTTTCCTACTTTTCCTAGATCCACATACTACCTTTAACTTCATTGACTAGTGCACTGACTAGTGTGAAGCTTGTATACACCATAATACAAAAAAAAAAATGCCAGCCAATGTCCCTTGTGTGGAAAAATTTCAGTGTCCAGCTGGTCATCACTGGAAACAACAGAATTTTCATCCCTTTTGTAACTAAGTTCCCTAGTGGGCAAAACATCTCTCTTTTGCTTTCGTTTCAGTAATGGTCTTTTGACAAATAAGTTATAAAGAAGGCTTTTCCCTTTTTGGCCTAAACCCCATCACCATCTAGAGTTTTGGAAATCTTGATTTAATTTCATAGTCTCAAATTTCAAAATATCATTTCTTTTCATGATTCCAATATAATCCATTTTTCTGTTGAAAATGTTTGTCAAACATTTCAACGTCCAAGGAAGGGCATATTAGTAGCAAAAGCTTATCTGTAGATGAGAAAACTGAACATGGTTATGATTAATTTATAATAATATTTTAAAAGGTGCAATATTTGATGGGAATTGCAGACTAATGTGAAGTCAAATGTAGTCAATTAAAATTTAGAAAGAATATTAGATGAACATATTTTAAAATAGTATATGATTAATCTTTTTGAAAAGCTTTAGATATAATACTATATTATTAAATTGATATTTGAACTAAATGTATAGATAAGCATCTGGATACTAAAAAAGAGTTATTATTAAGTTGGCTACTAAAGTAGCTAAAATTCTGAACACATTTAGTAAAATTATTTTGCTGGAATCTATACTGATATGATGATAAATAAACTTGAGCATTAACTTCTTTAAAAAAAAGCACATAGTTTGGCAAAATATAATGTACCCAGTGCTGGAAGCCAAATTAATTAAGGAATGAATTAAACCTGTAAATGAATAACTAAAGGAAAATACTTAAAGACAAGAAACCCAATTCTTTGTTTTATACTGTTGACATTAAAATCTTTAAACAATTGAAAATTAAACTACTAAACTTCATTCAGAAAGATACCAGATACCTTTTTTTAAAACTGAATTTAAAAATATTGTTTTGATTGAATGTCCTGTTATTGTAATGTTTTAAATGCGATAAAAATGAATATGTTAATTGAAAGTACATACATCTTTTCTCTGAAGAAAAAGAAAAGCATGTGGATATTAAACATTTGTTAACTTAATTCAACACCATTAATCTTACTTAAAGATCTTGAAGTTACTCATACAATATTGTAATTGGCCTCCTGATGTGGTGCTCTAGGATAAGCACTGGACGGAGAGCCATAAGGTCTGTGGTTCAAACTCATGAGCTGCCCCTTGGAAAACTCTATACAGGATCTTGATGAGTCAGAACCAACTCAATAGCACATCACAACAACTTGAGCAATCATCTAATCACAGTTGAAATAAAAGTTTAAATATCTTAAGGTTTCTTTTAAACTTTCAGTTTACTATTATTACTTTTTCATCTAAATTTGGCTTAAGATTCTTAACAACAACAACAAAAAGATTCTATACTTAATCAGCTAGTAGAGTCCTGGTGTGGTGCTGTAGGATAATCACAGGACTGCCAATCACAAGTTCAGTGGTTCAAACCTACCAGCTGCTCCTTGGAAACCCTATCCAGGTTGCTGTGCACTAGAACTGACTCATGGCACTTAGCAACAACAACAGCTTGTTGCCAAAAGTTTAGTCCATCTCAAGGAGATCCTATGGAAAACAGGAGTGTCCTTCAGGGACTGAAAATTTCCATAGAAGAAGACAACCTCCTTTTTTTTCTAAAGGAGCAGCTGGTGGGCTGAAAATGCTGATATTGTGGTTGATATTACAAATTGGCTCCTTTCATACAGAATTGGGAAAATTCTTCCTAATCTTTTCTTTAAGTTATCCTCCCCACTTCTGGCTCACAACTAAAGACAAAATAACCCTAGGCTTGTTAATTAATTTGCATATGTTTATATTGGCTCAGGTTATTATTTGTAAACCGTTGGGTAGGTTTTAGGGGAAACATTTTCTAGATTAAGATTCTGGAGAATAAATTAAAAGGTTGTTGTTGTTGTTGTTAAGTGCCATCGAGTCGGATCCGACCCATAGCGACCCTATACAAGGTTTCCGAGGAGCGATTGGTGAGTTTGAACCGCTGACCTTGCAGTTCAAATGGCTTTGCAGTCCACCATGGTGTGGCACTGTGGGTTAATGCACCGGAAGCAAAGCCATTTGAACTGCAAGGTTGGCAGTTCAAGCTCACCAGCTGCTCCTAGGAAACCCTATACAGGGTCGCTATGGGTCGGAACCGACTCGACAGCACTTCACAACAACAACAAATTAAAAGGTAGTATTTTAATAATATCTACTTCAAGTTACTTATGAAAGTTATGATTTAAGGTTGTTATAAATACAAAGAAATGTTGAAATTGAATCATTTTATTTATTTCTATAAAATCAAGATAACGTATAAGTATACATGTGTGAAAAAAAGGATGGAAAGTTCTTAATTTAATATCATCCTATTTCTTGAATGCCTATGTTAGAAGTATTAAAGAGTATTTCTGGAAAAGCAAATCTCTCATTGGCCAGATGAAGAATTTGTTCCCCAGTTAACACCTTTTATATTTTCCAGTTAACAACATTTCTTCTCTTAGCTTACAAAAAAAGCCTTTGTAAATTGTACTGAAATCTGGCAAAACATACTCTACCATTACCGTATTTTCTTCTTTTTTCAACTTTGCAATACCCATGCCTCTATTAAAATAAAGAGACACACAGCATGTGTCTTTCTTACTTGTTTAATCATATGCGTTTCATCCATAACATGTAGTTGCCTATAAGAGATGGGGGGATTTGGGGGCGATGGAGGGAAGCAAAGGTAGAGCACAGGGTAGGGGCAGCCACATTGTAGTTCAGGTGTTGGGGAAGGCAATACCCGAGAATGTGGAGGGTGTAAGAAAAAGGTAGATAGGGGAACACTGAGACAGGTTTGCATGGACTAAATGGGACAGAGGTAAATAATAATGCATGTTCAACCTTGGAACAACAAGGCTCTGTGATATAGGGATTAAGATATAGTTTGAAGAGGGAAAATAATGCTAAGACCCTTAATTATCTTAAGTATATTGGTTTCCCTACTATTGTAAAATGGACACTTGAGTTAGATAGAAAGAAATGTTGGGAAACATGATTACAGAAAGCTTGTAAGCCTGTAAGCCTATAACTGATTAGAATATCTAAAGGGGTTCTACAACTTTCCCAGTGATATAGGCCTCCTGTGGAGCCTTTGCCGAATATAGGACCTTAGGTGGAATCCTGAGTCCCATCAGAACCTTCTGAGGTGGGACATGCTCACTAGAAAGGACAAGCAGACCAGCTTAGAACAGCTAAAGCAACAGAAGATACATCTTCAAAGAAAGGTCATAAGGAAAAACCCAAAACAAAAATGGTAGTATGACTGGCTACTACAAGAATAAGAAACTTGTTCACCAGAAAGCCATCAAGGTAAGCAATCAAGTTCCTTCAGGAAAAACCCCCCTCTAAGGCTGAAACTCAAAGGGAGCACATGAACAGGAATGTAAGCTTGCTGGTGACCACATTGGTCTACTGGTGAGTGAAAGAGGGGGAAAGACAGCAATGAAGAAATGGGCTGAATTCAACCATGTTCCATAGACTCCCATTTACCTGGAGATGAGAGAGAGAAGAGGAAGGGCTGGTTGGTCTGAAGAGTGTTGAGATCTAACGACATCTGAGTGGAGAGGCACAAGAACACCCAAACTTGTAGATTGTACCTATTTGACCAAGACTTGATGACCTGATAATCAAAACTTGATTAGAGGAAGACTAAAAAAAAAGAACAAACAATTTTTGATAAAGGAAATGAGGGTAAATTGCTACAATTTGATGAACTTGACTTATACTCATGTAGGTAGTGATGCTAAATACCAACAGAGAGGGAAGGAGTCTTCACAGAAAGTATCAATGCTATCTCTTCTGTACACAAGGTAGATAGGGATGGGCAACTTAGGCATTGGCTACCTAAAATGAGGGAGTGATAAAGGCATGAAGTGACTGGCTTACAAGGTTTAAAGGGGGAGGTTGGTTTAAGAGTGTGTGGGGAAGAAAGAATCTCCACTTAATAGTTTTCATCTTGTATAGATGGGTCTGGTAAAAAGAGATGGGGATAAGATTCTTATGATTCAATAGTGAGTAATTGTTATCATGACTAATTGTGACTGTCACAATTGTAAAGGTAGGTGTTTTGTGACAAAAATGGGGGAGTAGTTAATCTTACAGTCCAGAAACAAAGGATCTGAGGACTATCAAGGGAGAAGAACACAAGTGGAATGAGAGACCTTATCCAGAGAAGCAGCAATACCAGAGAAGATGGAGGCAGAGATGGTGACATGGAGGGAGGAAGTTGCTAAGGACCCTAGATTTGTAGGAAGAGAGGGATTATGAGATGGAGGCCAGGAGGCAGACTTGCAGAATGTGCCCTTTGGTTGTGTAAGTTATTATATATGCTATATATGCCTGAGTGTTTAAAAAAAAAAGCTAAGGTTAGTAGAGAATAATACTGTTAACTGATAGTACATGGAGGGGATTATAATCAGTGTAATGACCAAGGTATATGATTTGTTGAACGTAAAACTGATGAGCTGCCCTATAAAATTTCACTCAAACCACAATAAAAACCTTAAAAAAGAAGAAGAAGAAAAAAAAAGAAATGGTCTCCATTAGATGATTTATTAAGAGCTTTCCTCCCACATTTATCCAAATAATTGTTTCTTTTTTCTTTTTACTTCTACAGTAAGGGGCAATAAGTAGAAATGAATATCCACTATCTACAATGATGCAGCATAATGCAGAAGAATTACCTCAGAAATACCTATGTGCACTGAAAGCCCCAGCATTTAACTCTTAATACTACTTAGAACTGGTATTCTTCAAATATAATTTCATTTATTGATTCCTGAATTGAATTGGAGTTAAAATATGGTTCTGTGATGATAATATTTGTATCTAAAAAAGTCAACTCGATACATTTCATTTCCAAAAAAAGTAGTCCCAAATTTGTCTTTGAACATCCCAGTTTACCAAGGAACCCTTCTGAAAGGGAAGAATGTAAAAGAAAAAGTCCAGATGGATCTTTTATTTCATCTACCTGGTTGGTAGTAAAGTTTTGGAGACATGCTGTTTTTGACCTAAACTGGCAGTTAGGTATAACCAAGAACCAAGACATTTATGGTTATAACTGATTTTGGTGTTGTAGACTCCATCATCCAGCACTAACATTATCATTTTAGCATAAGCCACAGGTTTACTGTGGCCGCTTATTCCCCAAACCCACTTTAAAATATAATATTTCTAACTCTAGCAGTTCAGCTGTCAGACAGAGGTGCTTGAGGTACTCAAGAAAAACTGGCAAGAGAACATTTAAACGTAGGCACAAGATACAGTTAAACACTGGCTGATTGGAGACATCACAGGCAAAAACCTTCAGATTCCATGATCTATTGCAGCACTCACTGTCTTGAGGTTTCATCTTAGATGCCTGATCTTGAACACCTCAATCACTTGTCAGCCATCCCATCTCTACATTTTCACAACCAACTTAATATTGTATTAGACCTTAAATTCAAAATACATGATTTGCAGAAGCCTACTCTTTACAGTCTTGACATAAATTCACCCTCTGTTGAGTTCATTCTGACCACTCACTGGCAATGTAAAATACTTTGCACTCAGACAGAATGTACTTGAAAGTAGATTCCTAAAACTCCTTTAGTCAGCCAGGGAGCAGCAATCTCACCCTTAGGGATTTACCTAAGCATATCTTCAATGGAAATTGGGGTACCATGGCCACATGATCATAAGTCAAACCCTGACTAAAGTAGTTGGAGGATCCAAGAAGCAATCCTGTAAACCTTTATAGCAGCAATAGTGTATGTTTCCCAATCCTGGTCTTTTCCTTCTTCCAACGTCCTGCCAGGAACAGTAATGAATTGATCTGCCATCAATCACGATTGTATGTTGCACTTTCTTTTTTTTTTTTTTTTTTTTTTTTTTATGTTCTATAATTAGCAACTTGGCCATTAGACCTTTTGACACTATTATGACCTCACATTGATCATCTCTCTCATCTTGATAATATATCTTTAGCTTGTCTTGTCCTGTTTTCTGTTGTTATTGTTAAGTGCCGTCAAGTTGCTTTGACCCATAACAATCCTATATAGGGTTTCCCAAGAGTTGGTGAATTTGATCTACAGACCTTGTAGTTCAACCCAATCTTGCAGTTGAGTGCTTATCCTATAGAGCCACACCAGTACTCCTGTTTAAGACTTTATGAAAGGATTTGGAGTCTCTTTTCCCAGAACAAACTCAAAACTATATAATTTCTGACCTCATCCTGTCTTACTTTGGCATCCAGAAACAATTCTCACCCAATCTAACTCCAAACTCTTGGTCTACTTTTCGTTATTTATATGTCAAATACTTTGCTAGGAATCAGAGATAAAATGGTTAGCAAGATAAATAAAGTCCCTACTTATCTAAAAGTTGTGATCAAGTAGAAGAAACTAGAAACATACATAAAAGATGAAATAATTTATCATAATTACAGTAAAATAAAATAAAATAGGGCTTATTGATTAAAAACAAACTTGGAGGAAATTCTTGTATTGAACTATTTTAATTAATTTGTTAAAACCTAATTTATAGTAATGGAAGGCATTTTGAATGAAATGAAAATCTATTTATTTTTAAAATATCATATCTGTCCCAAGTGGCCCATGGTGCTGTGGTTGGTAGGGTGAGAGCCGTTTCTTCAGATTCAGGTACTACATGTATCACAGGTCACAAGGGTTAAGGTGTGAAAGGTGAGATTAAAGGTAAGAGCCAAAATAAAATATTCTTGCAAAGAACATGTCCAAAATGTCACTAAGAAAGTAAATGACACCTTGCGTTGTATTAATGTTTTAAATTGGTGCCTCTATAGCAGGGATGGGGAATATCTAGACTTTGGGCAATAAAAGGCTTGTGAATCATTTGGTTTGACCCTGCCACGCAACTGCAGGTGGGACTCAAAATTCAAAAAATTCATAGCAACATCAATTTACATTAAGTGAATCATAATAGCAATATACATTTTGAGGGACTAGCAAGGAACTTCCATTATGGAATAGACAGTACATATAGAATACATGACAGGACAGACATGTATGCTTCTCATTGACTGCCCAGGACCTATATGCCTGTATTGTGGTGACTCAAAGGAAGTCAGTGCCAGGCAGGCTGGGAGTATACATATTTTGAAAGTGTTAACATACTGTGGTAAAACTACAGTGATCCATTAATGATGAGATGATTTGCAATGAAATGATTCCTCGCAAGGTTGCAGACCTTGGCTCTGATGATGGATGACATTGTCAATTTCTTTGTCAACACAGATGATGACTCCAATACAATCTTTATCCAAACATCCAAAATCAACAATCCTTGCAAAAACTGAATCTCAGATGAAGTTCAAGGAAATTATAGTACACAGAAAAGACCTCAAGAGTCAGCGATATGAACTGTGGATATGTTCCAAATCCAAGACGAAGGATTAAAATAACAAAGAAAAATAATTGCATCACTGATAACACACACACACTGAATAGTTATTACATCTCAAATGATATGACATCCTACAAATGGCGATTATAAAGAAAAGAAAAATTGATGCAGAGTGTACATCTTTCCACAAGAAATGGACAAATGATTATATTGTTGGTGTTATTGAAGTCAAAGACAAACCTGTGTGCCTAGTTTGTCACAATGTATTAGTGATGATGAAAAAAGCCAATCTGGAGCATCATTACAGCTTACAACATGCAAAACTCAATTAATCACAAGTCCAAAGGCATCTGTATAAAATCAATGCTCTTCATTTGAATTTGACATCAGAATAAGTCACTTTTACTAATTCTCCTTGTGATAGAGACAACATTGTTCAGATGAATTATATAGTGAGTAAGCTAATAGCAAAGAAGCTGAGGGCTCATATAGAGGGAGAGTTTGTATAGAGGGCATGGTCACTACTGTGGGGTTGTTAGCACCAGACAAAGTAAAATACTTTGAGTGTGTTAGTTTGTCTCAGAAGAACTGTCTCAGATAGGATTACTGATTTAACACAAGATAGTGAAAAAACATTGAGGGATTCTGCAGGAGATTTCCATTTTTTTCCTCTAGTTTGAGACAAGACAACAGACATAACAAATATTGCCCAACTGGCCATTTTCATTCATGGGATAACTTCAGAGTATGACACAGGAGTATGTCATAGAAAACCACTGCATGGCACAACAAGAGGTGAGGACTTGTCTGAGAGACTTGTCTTATCAATGAAAAAACTTGAGCTAACATTTGAAAAGTTAAGTGGCCTTACTACATGTGGAGATCCAAGCACAGTTGCAAAAAGGGTTAATTATATTTGTCAAGAACAAACTTAACCATCTCAATCTTGAGCCAAGTGATTTAATTGTATGTAATTTAATCACACACCAAGAAAGTCTCTGTGACACAACATGATGATGTCAACAGTCGTGTCATGCATAAATTTTGTCAAAAGTAGAGGGTTTAACAGTTAACAATTTAAGGAGCTACTGAATAATCTTGAATCTGAGTGCTGTGATCTTGTTTATCATTGGGAAGTGCTGTGACTGAGTCATGGGAACATGCTCAGAGGTTTTATGAAATGTGAAATGAAGTCAAGCAGTTCATGGAAATGAAGGAAAAACCTGTCAGGGAACTAAAGATAGCAAGTGGCTGTGTGATCTAGTGTTCATAGTGGACATTGCCAAATACGTCTGAGAGCTGAACATCAGTCTGCAAGGCTTCAGCTAGCTTCTCAGCAACCTGCTTTCAAATGCAAAATCATTTGATGCTTAATTAAAGATTTCAAAAGTACACCTTGAAGGAATAACACAGTGCATTTCCCTACTCTGGCAGGACAAAAGCCTTCTATGACACCTGAATATGCTGGTGAATGTGCAAAACTAACTGAGGCATTTAAAGAAAGATTCAAGGACATGAAATGTAAATGGAATTGAACGTCTTTGCTATAGAATTCAATATGGAACCAGCTGATATGCCTGATACCTACAACATGAAATCATTCAGCAGCAAAGCAATGATAAGCTGAAAGCTATATGCAATTAACAATCCATTGCTTGAGTTTTATACATGTTACATAAGCAATGATGAATTTCTCACTTTGATGAGACATGCATTGAAATAAGCATCTCTGTTTGGAACAACTTACTGCTGTGAGCAGTTCTTTTCAAAACTTACCATCACAGAGTCTACTGCACAAACCTGGAAAAGCAATTATGAATAGCAACATCATCAAACACAAACCTGGAAAAGCAATTACAAGTAGCAACATCATCAATACCAGCTGACATCACATGCTTCACGAAAGAGAAGCAGTCCTAGTCTTCACATCAGGGGTGAGTTCACTAAATGTTTGAACAACTATAGCAAGTTCATTTTTAAGTTGATAATTTCGTATGGCACATGAATGATGCTATAAATATCCAAATGACCCTTCACAGAAAAGAGGTTCTCATCTCTGCTCTAGAGGAACAAAAAGAAGCATATTTACATGTTGTTGTTAAATGTCTGCCATCGTGCTGGTTCAGGTTTATAGCAACTGCATGTACAAAAGAATGAAACAGAACCTGGTCTCACAATTGTTGCTATGTTTGAGCTTATTTTAACAATTCTGTTCCTATTCGTCTCAGTGAAGGTCTTCCTCTTTTCCACTGACCATCTGTTTTACTAAGCATGACGTCCTTCTTAAAAACGAGTCCCTCACAAGACACCTATGATCCAATAGTGAGTAATTATTATCATGACTAACTGCGAATGTCATGTTACACATGGTAACTGTAAAGATAGAAGTTCTGTAGATAAAGGGGTGAGTAGTCAGTCTTACAGTTCCGGAGCAGAGGACCGTGGTACTGTCAAGGGAGAAGAGCAGGAGCAGAGTGTGGGATCCTACCCAGAGAAGCGGCAATGCCAAAGATGGAGGCAGAAATGATGACATGAAGAGATGGAGCAACTGAGGACTCTAGATTCATGCAGGGAGAGAGGATGTGTGGTGGCAGCTGGGGGTAAGGGGGGAGCGGCAGGCTTGCAGGCTGTTGAATGATTGCATATTTTTGAGTGTTTTGGTGCACATTAAAAACAACAACAACAACACACACACACACACAAAGGGAATAGAAGCAAATACTGTTGATTGATGACGCATGCAGGGGATTGTAATAATTGCAATGAAACAAAATACAATAGGATGAAAGTAAAACTGATGTTCCCCCATGTAAACTATAATTCGATTCACAATAGAAACTTTAATAAAAAACAAAACAAAACAAAAAAGTGGTCCATCCTGATAACATGTCCAAAATATATGAGATGAAACCTCTCCATATTTTCTTCTAAGGAACATTCTAACTATACTTCATCCAATTTCCATTTGTTCATCTGTTCTTCCCCTCCACCATGTTTATGTGAGAGGACATAAACAATATGTGGATAAATTATATTTTAATTCAACTTTTCAAAAAGTTTTTGAATCCTCCACATTTATATAAACGTTGTTGTTAAGTCTAGTCAGTTCTGACCCATAGGAAGTCTGTATATGATTCCCAAGTAGTAGCTGGTGGGTTTGAAACATCAACCTTGTGGTTAGCAGTCCAGTGCTTATTCTACAGCACCACACCAAGATAAAATTTATCCATAAATTATTTAAGTCCCCTCACATAAATATGCAGTATCACTATGATTTGTAATCAGCTCGATGGTGCTTAACAATAACAAGAATAACATATATCGCGATTTAATTATTCACATTGTTATGGAGGCTGGGTCAGACATCAGGGGGAAGCTTTACCTGACTGTGACTGAAGACTCTAAAAACCCAAAAGCATATAGTCTGATGGCAGGCTCCTAAAACCAAAGTCTAGAGGATGATATGTTGGATGCAAGATCCAGAGTTAGTGAGCTTTGACAGATCATCTCTCTATATAGTTGTTGTTGTTAAGTGCCATTGAGTCAGTTCCAACGTATAGTGACCCTGTGTAGGGTCTCCAAGGAGCAACTGGTGAGCTTGAACCATCAACCTTACAGTTCAAACAGCTTTGCTGTCTGGTGCATTAACCCACAGCACCACACCAGGACTCCTTGATGTCATCCCACAACTCTTCTGGTATTCGGTCTTTAGTGTTTAATGTATCACATCTGCTCTTCAGATGATCTCTAAATTCAGGTGGGATATATTCAAGGTTATATTTTGGCTCTCATGGACTTGTTTTCGTTTTCTTCAGCTTCAGTTTGAATTTGCATATGAGTAATTGATGGACTCCTGAGCCACACCCAGAACCTTCAGGAGTGGGACAATCCCAATTGAAAAGACATGCTAAAGTAACCCAGAGAGGCTAAAGGAACAGAAGAAAGACCAACTTGGGGGCATGGGGGCGAGTGGGTGGGAAGCAGATTGTTAGAAAAGAAACAAAGTGATGATGATTATAGTCTTTAAGATAAATTATTTGTCATGACTCCATGGAGTCTTTGCATTGATAAAAATATTTATCATTACAGGAATAGAATGACCATTTTTTTTTTTTTTTTTTTTTTTTAAAGCAACCATAATGAAGCTTAGTGAGAGTCTTTTAAGTGATATAATTACATTGATAGTGGTCAAAATACTTCATAAGGAATGGGCAGGGAGAAAAAAAAATGTTGTTTTTGCCATAGGACCATAAGTACAATAACATTTTTTTTTTTTTTTTTTTTTTTAATGTACAGTGAGTAAACTGAATCACTGTGCCTTTTCAGTGGAACAAAAGCAAATACATTGCAGAGTTCCTTCCGTGCATGCATGGGATAAAAGTGTGAGTTTCTCAACAATTTTATTGGTGCAGTTGAAAAGAGAAGGGACACACCAATTTCTCTCTGACATCTCAATATAGCCTTTAAGACAAGTTGAAGGACTGAAATTACAATTTTATTTTTAAACTTAAAATGACTTGTTGTTGTTGTGAAGTGCTGTCGAGTTGGTTCCAACCCATAGCAACCCTGTATAGGATTTCCTAGGAGCAGCTGGTGAGCTTGAACTGCCGACCTTGCAGTTCAAATGGCTTTGCAGTCTGGCGCATTAACCCACAGCGCTACACCAGAACTCCTCAGGCCTAAAGTAAGAAAACGTCCCAGTTTAACTAATGACATAAGAGCAGCCCAAAGTTAAAAACAACAGCACTATACAGTGTTACTTTCCTGAGTTCTATGAAACTTTAATAACTCATCTTTTTAAATAGCAAATTCTTGAATTTAGGGATCTCCTTAATTTCAAATGCTTCTTTCCAAAATTTAATTGGACCCTCTCATCTATTGTTGATTTTAAAATATCTTAATTTTCATTTTCTTTGAATGCACTGTATCCTATGGAAAGAAACTTTGTAATAGCAAATGCTCTAAGTTTTAAATATAGATCTAATGAACAAACATTGGGAATATTTACAATTTGGATATCCTTAAGTATGCCAGGACCTTAGTACTACATTTAAATACCTTCATTTTAAAAAATATAATCAGTAGATAGTTGGAGATAAAGAAAAAGTAAACATGTTAAGATGTGTGAGGAAATGTTTTAATACTTATTTGAATGGATTAGAAGGAAAGCAAAAACTTGCCTTCAAATAAACAAACATATCTTCACCATAAAGGAGGCATCAACTTTCTCAATCATATGAAAGACATAAAAAAGTTGAGTGATATGTAGTGTGCAGAGAAGTAAACAGAGAAAGTTAAATTACATATAAGGAGAAATGTCTATCTTAGAAGATGGCAAGTTAGTTGTTGTTGTTGCTGTTGTTGTTAGGTGCCATTGAGTAGACACCGACCCATAGCAACCTTATGCACAGCAGAAGGAAACACTGCCCAATCCTGGGCCAACCTCACTACTGTTGCAACGCTTGAGTCCATTGCTGCTTATAGTTGACCGATCCATCTTTTTAGGGGTCTTCCTTTTTTTCTCTGACCTTCCACCTTACCAAACATGATATCCACAAAACAGTTGTTTTGGAGATTGTGAAGAAATTTACATAGTCATCTTAATTTATATTGCCATTTTAATGACTCTATATAAATAATCCCTCTTTTTCCTTCATGTCTTCCATTTCTTCTCCTTTCCTTTCAAATCCCAATTTTACTATGAAAGAGTTATGAGAATTCAGTAATTTCTTAGTAATCAGAGCTTTTACTTATTTTAAATGATGTCTCTAAGTTCTTGTTTATCATTTGTCAAATTATAACATATAAAAGAAGATTCTTCCTAAATAGTTAAAGATAGTTTTTTTCATAAATTCATTTGACACACACAAAATTCCATTTCACTGATAAGAAACATGATATACACTAAACAGTTTGCTTGAAATCAGTTAATTAAATCAATATGCAATGTTAATTTAGGAAATAAAGTTTTAGCTTCAGTTGAATCATTGTGCTAATGTTGACTTACATGAAAAAAATCTCGGCACTTAGTAACCAAAACAACAAAAAGTCTCTCATACCTATTTATTATCCATAAGAACAGTATCTGGAAGAACAGTAGTTAAAATCTGTATTTTATGTCTGTTCAGCAAATATTGATAAGTAAAAACACCAAAGACTAGTTGATTTGGTGCTTAAAACCAACCAGTAAAACTTGTAGCATTTATTAAATTAAAAATGTGCAGCTTTTATCATCTCTCATAGCTTTGATATATCTAGGAAACTATATAGAAAATAAATGTTTTGGGAATTCTGTTTAGAATGGCTTGCAAATTAAACAATCACTAAGTGAGAATTCTAAGCTTTGGGGGGGGGGGATATCTTCAGTGATAAATTCTTCTAAAATTATAGTTCCTCAATATTCTGTTTGAAATTCTGGGAGAAATAATTTAATGATAGCTTAATAACTTTAGGGATGCAAGAGTAGAAGAAAATTTTAATTGTTGTTTTTGTTAAGTGTCTTCCAGTCAGTACTGACATGTAGAGATCCTATATAGGGTTTCTGAGGAACAGCTATTGAGCTTAAACTGCTGACCCTGAGGTTCAACCCAACCTTGCAGTCCAGTGCATTAACCCACAGCACCACACCATGTTTAGAATTATCAAATAAACTGATAGGTACATTTTGATTTTATAGGATACAAAGGTGTCAACAAATAAGTGTTTATACATATTTTTAATGTGCACTGTGATTTTTTCATTAGCAAACTCTTTAAAAAAGATCTATTCTTGTACTTATTATGTGCCATAGATTCAGTTCCAACTTATAGTGACTCTGTATAGGGTTCCCAAGGAGCAGTTTATGGGATTGAACTGCCAATCTTGTGGCTTACAGTCCAGTGCTCATCCTACAGAACCATACCAGGAGTCCAAATCTCTTCTAGTTATTTTTAATTTTTAAATATATTTCATTAGCAAAATTAGCTTTTCATCTGACACAAGGTGAAAGAAGACTTAAGTTATCACTTCTAAAAATATCTTGTTTGGGAAGTATAATTTCATATTTAAACAGCTTTAAAAAGTGGAAAATGATCAAGGAAGTGAGTTTCTACATTACATAAAATAAATACAAATATAAAACTATTACCTAAGTGTTTGATTTGAAATATTTTCTTTGCAATGCTTTCACTTTGGGTATATACTGTCTTGCTGATGCAAATACATTCAATCTAAACATAAATTTCATTGAACTGGGCATTAGGTTGAACTAAAATACAACTTCAGTATTCTTAAGTCAGCAGAAGTAAACTTCATTACATGAGAACAACACAAAGATTACAATTAGGACATTAAGAAGAGCAATAAGCAAGCAAAGCAGACCATCACTGCTACCAGCTCATCTTCTAAGGGCAGCTTGGCACATTCCTCAGCCTGTGTCCCTATGGAATGGACCTCGAAGGCTATAAAACATTATGCTTTTTACACAGTGTGCAGATGATGGGTTCAGAAACAAAACAGAGGCAAAGTAATGAAAGTGGAATACTTGTCTTTAAAAGGCAGTTATTAGCAATGCTTCCCTTTAGCAATTTTTAAGCCTTCAAATTTAACAGCTAAGTGTATAAAGGCATAATTTTGTGCATAGTGGGTAGCACACAAGAGCTTTCATTGCAGTAGAGTATCCTTGGAGAATTTACAGAATCTTCTTCAACCGATTGCAATTCTGATGTTCCACATGGTTACAACATTTTTATTTCATTAACACCTAATTTACAAGCACAAACCATTCTAAATGTATCAGAACAGATGTAGGAAATAATTATAATTTAGATTGAAATCTTCATATTCTCATCACATATTTTTAACCCACCTATGTTAAGGAAAAAAATAAAACTTTTTAATAACATATTGAAGAGGATTTTAAAGAGATAAAAAAGTTTTCCAATTTACAAAAAGAAGTGTCAAAATCTAAGCTATTTTTTTCTACCAATTTACTAGTATTGCACAGATGTGCAATACCTGCTGTACCAAGCTGCTTGGTTTATAATAGGACACGTGCAACATTGATAAAGTAATCTGTACCTATTTAAATAAGCTTTTTTTCATGAAGCCTGCCATCATAGCCCCTGGACATGTAGTTTAATGTTTTGAGAGCTCTTCAAATTTTGTTTTCTGTTTTTCAAAAGGAATAATTTTACTTGATTGACTTGGCATTTAATTTGCCATGTATAAAAACAAAAACAAAAAGGAGATGTTTTGCCATTATCCAAATCCTAAAAAGGCTTAATGTCTAGTGTCTTAATCAGTGCGAAAAAATCCAATCAATGCAAATCACTCACAGTCCCCAAACCATACCATGAACAGTTTAATTTCTTGGCTAAGCTGAATAATCAAAAATTTCTGGACTTGAACAGAAACAATCTTTGTGGTCTGGATGTGTGGAGTTGGTATTTATTCAAAATCAACTTCCAGTTCCATGTGGTCTGCCTGTCCCACCATTTGCTTCACTCAGATCTTATCTGTCCAAATCTTAAAAGGAAATTTCTAGTTTTAAAAAAATGAACAAAATGCTTGACAACATTTCCCACTCAATTTCAAACCCTCTAACCATATTTCTATTTTAATGTTTTAATATCTGGTATTTACTCCACTTTCTACTCACATTCCTCACTTCTTGTTGTGTGAAATTATGTACCCCAAAATGGATAGCTACAGGCTGTTCAATTTCTTCTTTGCAAACTATGTTTCCTATTATTGCCTTCATGAGTTTACTTGGAACATAGATGTGAAATTTATACGAAATATTTAATTTCAGCAAGAACATTATATAATTCACACTGGTTTTCCAGTAAAAACAAAACAAACAAACAAAAAAACTCTTCATTTTTACATTACTGTCTCATTAAGTGGTTGAAGACAGAACAGGTAGGGACAATCACACAACTTGTCTTTATTTAAAATCTCAACATTTCATGAATTTGGTTGATACCAAACAATGCTCTCAAGAGCATATCTATCCAATATTCTTTGAAAACCATGCTTTAGAATGAATTTTTCCTTTTCCTCATAATTTACACTTTTAATAAGCTCAAGATTCAGAGAAGAAGATTTTGTACAGGTAGCTCTGAACAACTGCAATTATAAAAATGTGAGAGAACCAGAGAACCCCTACCTTATGCAAGAGCTCTCTAGGTCTTACTCCCAGATTTCAGATATCCTGCAACATAAAAAGAAAAACATTCAATAGTTGCATATATTTTTATAAAATAAGCATATCTTACATAAATAAAACCAAATAATTATATGCTCAGTCGTCTAAACAATCTGATATCTATAGGTCAAAAGAAATCAAAGATACCTAGTGGAAAAAAATAAAACATTAGAGAAAAAGAAAATAATTCCTCATAGAGCTATACCTTGTGAACAAAAATAAAATGTATGAAAAATGGGAGAGAGATGATAATGATTAGAATAGTCATAGGGTGACAATATGCAACACAAATCAGAGCCCAGATCTGGGACCCAGTAGAATCTATAGTATGAGGGCGCTTCAAAACCTCATCGAAAAACTGCATCATTTATGAATCACATTTTCTCACGATTTTGAAGCCTCCACATGGTTTGTCTTACCATCATGATTAACCATATATCTGTACCTTATACTATATTTACCATTGTTTCTTTCTTTTATAGTATAATATTTAGATATAATTATTCATGTAAAATTTAAGATATTATTAAGTATCACACTACTAATATTCAGTTGATTTTTATAAACAGTAAACAATATGATAACACAGAACTGTGGTTTACAAAGCATTTTCATGTATTTCTGATTTTATTTTTATAAAAATCTCATAAGAGGTTTTTATAAATAGGTACTAAGAAAAATTGTTTCATTAAGAGAAGATCGCTATCTGTGATAGGAAATAAATGAGGTTTATTTTTAAAAGAGCTTAGCTGGAGAAAGTAAAAATATGGCACAGGAAGGGGATCCTAGTCAGATTCTGATGGTGTTCTTGAGCTAAGGAGACAGAACTGGAAGTCTGGAGCAGTCAAGATTCAGACTTTGAAGGATGGAGAATGTAGAGGGGAGAACAGCACAAACAGAAAACTCCTGAGATCTTCAGAACATTCCTTTAAGCCTTCTGTTTGCTATGGATTAGTGCATGCATGTGAAGAAACCAATCACAGCCAGGGGAAAAAAAAAAAACAAAAAAACTTGAAAGATGAGAGAAAATAGTGCCCATGAGAATAGAGCCTGTTTTTAACACCAATAATGAAAAATCTCAAATTAAAGGACCCTGGTTAGAGTAATATGAGGCATGTTGCCTCAGTAGGAAAGAAAACTAAACTAAATGCAGCTCTGCATGCAAATAGCAAATCTTAAAAAGCAAGACCCAAAAGGATCATTTTATTTTCATCTAACTTCACTCTATTCAGAATGAAGACCACTTTTTTTCACTTTTTTTGGTAAATTGAGTGAAGGTTTACAGAACAGATCATCCATTTTACATTCAATAAATCACTGTGTTTCATCTGAATGACTGCAATTCCTTCCATCAGCTATCCCACTTCCTTCTGGTGACTTTTGTTTCCATTCCACCCCACCCACCTTCCCAATCCTTCTGAGCTTTGTTCTTAGGTAAATGTTGCCCTTTTGATCATGAATGTTTGATCATTCCATGGTGAGCAGACCTGGAGTTAGCAAACAAAAAGGGAAGAAGCACATGCTCAGCATTTCTCAGGCTGAAAAGAACTGTATAAACCATTCTAGCTTCAATTTGCAAAACTGAAGGATTATATGGGGAAAATATTGAATGATGCAGAAAGCATCAAAACAAGACATAAGGATTACACAGAAACATTTTAACAAAGAGAAATGGTCTATGTTCAACTATTTCAAGAGGTAGCACATTATGTAAAGAAAGAAGTCCATGGTACACTGAAGCCATTGCCAAAGAACAAGGCTCTGGGAATTGACCGACTACAAATTGAAATCTTTCAACTAACTAATGCAGTACTGAAAGCACTCAATCATCTGTATATAAAAATAAATAAATAAATAAATTGCAAGATAGCTACCTGGTCAGCTGATTTAAAGAGACGCATATATGAGTCAATCCCAGAGAGAGGTGACCCAACAGAATTTGGAAATCATTAAACAATACCATTAGTATCACATGCAGGTAAAATTTTGCTGAAATTAATTAAAACATGGCTGTAATAGTACATTGACAGGGAATTACAAGAAACCCAAGCTGGATTCAGAACAGGGCTAGGAACCAAAGATACCATTGCTGATATCAGATGAGTCTTGGGCAAAAGTAGAGAATACCAGAAAGATGTTTGTTGTTGTTGTTGTTATTGCTGTTGTTAAGTGCCACTGAATTGGTTTCAATTCACAGCAATCCTGTATAGGGTTTCCAAGGAGCAGCTAGAGGATTTGAACTGTCAATATGTGCTTCTCAGTCCAATGCCGATCCCACAGCGCCACACTAGGAGTTCAGAAACATGTGTATCTATATTTTATTGACTATGCAAAGGCTTTCAACTGTGTTGATAATGACAAACTGTGGATAACATTGAGAAGACTGAGTATTTCAGAACATTTAATTTTTCTCATGAGGAATGTGTACATAAACCATGAGGTTTATTAGAGTCGAACAAGGGGATACTTAATGGTTTTGAAAAAAGGAAGGTTATGCACCAGGTATCTCATCCTACTTATTTAATATGTACCCTGAGCAAATAAACTGAGAAGTCAGATTATGTGAAGAAGAATATGACATCAAGCCTGAAGAAAATGTTATTAATAACTCAAAATAAGCAAATGACACAACCTGCTTGCTGCAAGAGAAGAGGACTTAAACTATTTAGAGATGAAGAGCAAAGATCACAGCCTTCAGTATGGGTTGCACCTCAATGCAAAGAAAACAAAAATCTTCACAACTACAACATTAAAGAACATCAAAGATGGAGAAAAGATTGAAGTTGTCAAAAACTTCATTTTGCTTAGTTCAACCATGATCACTGTGTCCATCCATCTCCTTTTCACTGATCCTCCACTTGATGAAGCATGATATCCTTCTCCAGAGACTGGTCCACCCTGATAACATGTCCAATATATGAGAAAGACAACTCTTGGCATCCTAGCTTCTCAGGAGCATTCTCAATGCACTTCTTATAACACAGATTTGTTTGTTCTTCTAATAGTCCATAAACTTTTTTTTGTGTGTGTTTTGTTTGTTTATTTGTTTTTGTTCTTTTTCTGTTTTTGATTTTTGTAGTCCATAAACTTTTAACATAACCATGACCACTCATAGAAGCAGCAGTCAGAAAATCAAACGATATATTGTCTTAGTCAAACCTGCTGCACAAGACCTTTTAAAAATGTTTGAGAGCAAAGATGTCAGTTTGCGCATCTGATCCAAGCCATGGTATTTTCAGTTGCTTCGTATGCATATAGAAGTTGAACAATTAATAAGGACTACTGTCAAATAATTGATTCATTTGAGTTATGGTGCTGAAGAGGAATATTAAAAGTTTATGGACTATCAGAAGAACAAACAATCTGTGTTGTAAGAAGTGCAGCGAGAATGCTCCCTAGAAGTTAGGATGCCAAGAGTTGTCTTTCTCATATGTTGGACGTGTTTTAGGGTGGACCAGTCTCTGGAGAAGGATATCATGTTTTATCAAGTGGAGGGTCAGTGAAAAAGAAGAAGTCCACAAAGGAGATGGATGGACACAGTGGCAGCAGTAATGGGCTCAAGTGTAATAACAACTGTGTGGATGGCACAAGACACGGCAAGACTTTGCTTTGCAGTGCATAGTGTCATTATGAGTTGGAACTGATTCAAGGGCATCTAACTACAACAAAACAGTAATTATTCTGAGTATATAATTCTTTCAAGCAAAATTTTTCTCTAAGGAGATCTCTCATCAGTCCATTGGTAATTATATTTGTACAGGAAATATCTGCCTTTTTTCCCTTTTACCTACAAATTTCAGTATAATGTATTTTTGTCCTGATGTGCCACTGTGGGTTAATGCGCTGGACAGCAAGGTCAGTTTGAACTGCAAGGTTGGTAGTTCAAACTCACCTGCCCTCCTTGGAAACCCTAAACAGAGTCTCTATGAATTAAAACCAACTTGATGACAGGTAACAACAACAACAATCTCTAATGGGTACCAAAAAGAAAAAGAAAAGAACAAGATTTACAGTCTTGAAAATCATTTACAGTGTTGCTAGGAATCAAAATTGATTTGATGGAAGTGGATAAAAATCAACTCTAAACAATATTGATGTTGCCAAGGAATTAATTTTACTTGGATACACAATCAATGCCATGGAAATAACAGTCAAGAAATCAAACAACATATTGTACTTTGCAAATCTTTTGCACAAGACTTCCTTAAAATGATAAAAGAGCAAAGATGTCACTTTGAGCACTAAAAATCAGGACCCCAGTCATGATATTTTCAATAACTTTAGATGCATGTGGAAGCTAAACAATGAATAAAGAAGGCCATAGAAGAATTCATGCATTATAACTACGTTTCATCAAAGAATATTGAAAGTACCATGGACTGTCAGATGACATAAGAATAAACAAATCTGGCTTCAAGTATAGCCAGAATACTCTTTAGAAAGAAGACATCATTTCATTTACTTCTGGTGAAACTTCATTTCACCTACTTTAGGCCTACTATTAGGAGGGATCTGACCCTAGAAAAGGATATCACGCTTCATGTAGTAGAGATTCAGTGAGAAAGAGGAAGCTTCTCTCTTCCTTTCTTTGAAATGACACAGTAGCTGAAATAACAGGCTTACATATGACAATTGTGTGGATGACACCGGATAGCCAATGTTCCTTCTATTGTGCAGAGACTAACTATAAGTTGGATCTGATTTGTTAGCACCTAACAATAATGATTATTAACTCCCATAATGAACTCTGAATTTTTCTTTCTTTCTTTCTTTTTTTTTTTTTTACGGTAACATCATTTTCTTCCAATTCTTACTTGAAATAAATGTTTTATATACTACAGAAGTTGAAAGATTATATACTTTTGAATCTGAAGTATCATAGATTAAATCCTTGTCTTTCTTATTATTTTATCTGTGTATCCTCAGGTCAATTACCAGACTGACCCCAATCACTAATTTTTGATATGTTAGATGGAAATGGATATATAATCTAATTTAAGGATTATTTGAAATGACATAAGTAAAATATTAACCCAGAGAATTAAAATGTTGATTCCTATTTTCTCTGACCACCACTCTTCTATCAGTTTGTCATACTGTAGTGACCAACATGTGTTGCGTGAAGATATGCAACCATTATTTTAGATAACAGCAGAGTCGCCTCAGGGAAGCTAATTATTTATTATGGCACTACTAGATATATTTTTTCCATTTTGTGATATATTGTAAATCCTACTCTAAATGCCTGTGATTATGGAACAATTTGAAGAGGGTTATTAATGAGGCAGATATAGGTAATATAGGACAAGCACTAAACTGCTAACTGCAAAGTCAGCAGTGCAAACCCACCAGCCACTCCTTGGAAATGCTATATAGGGTCTCTCTGAATTGGGACTTGTTAGCACTTAGAAGCATGGAGTAAGGAATATGGTGTAACAAAGGAATAAGGATGTGCCCACCTTACTAGAAACTGTGACTCCAAGTCACCACCCTTAGTTTTGCTTGGGGTCATGATCACAGCCCAATTTATAGAACTGCTTTGGCAGACTTTGTTCTCTGGAAGGATCTTGCATGTGGTCAAATACTTCTGACATTCAGTTCATAGAACTTTTTGCCTGTCACCTTTACCTGACTTGATTTACCAGCTCCTATAGCCTCATGACTCAATGGCCTGTTGTCTGAACTTCCAATATGGTTTCCTCAGTTTCTGAGACTTCTTAGGTGAGAAGGTTACACCAGACTGATCTCTGAATTACAGATTTGGACCTAGCCAGACTCCCAAACTCTGTGATCCATTTCCATTGAGAGTTCAAGTTTTGTGAGACACTTAAGCATGTTGTGGAATCATGGAGCATGAGAGGGGAGTGTTGGTGATTGATATTGAGGATTATTGAGTAGCATAAGATTTTGGAAAAGATGGACAGTTGGTACATCTTTAACATTCATCTATTAGGAACCAGCTTCATGCTAATCTTTTTAAAATAAATAATTCATGCAGTCACACATGGACTGATGTCAAATGAGCTTTGAGACTAAAACAGAGTAGGAAAGAAGTGAGATGTACCACTTATGAGTGGTTAGTCACTGAAAACCTTATGAATAGTAACAGAATACTGTCTATAATAATAATAAAAAATAGTATCAGAAGAAGAGCTTCTCATGTTAGAAGGCTCTTTAAATATGAATGGAGATGAGATCTGTCCTCAAAGTACAGTTGAACTTAATGGTACAGATGGAGCAAAGTTTTGGTACCTTTATTTTCTGATAAGACACAACTCAAAATGAGAAGAAAGAGCTGCAAACATCCATTATTAATCAGAATGTGGAATGTA
>NW_006408591.1:12487572-12488198 GCF_000296735.1 Chrysochloris asiatica | reverse complement strand
AATAATGTTTTCAACAGCATAAAGGGTGACGACACAGGTGGACCTTACCAAATGGAATACACAATTATCAAATTGACTACATTTATTGGAAGAGACTCTGGAGAGGCTCAAGATCCTCAATCAAAACAAGCCCAAGGGTCAACTGTGGAACAGACCATCAATTGCTTATATGCAAGTTAAAGCTAAAGCTGAAGAAAAATTTTTTAAAAGTTCATGTAAATCAAAATATGACTTTGGGTATATACAGCCTGAATTTAGAGACCATATCAAGAACAGATTTAATACATTAGACATGAATGAACAAAGACTAGAAGAGTTGTGGGATACCATCAAAACTATCATATGAAAGAAAGAGTACGGTCATACATGAAAGAAAAACAAAAAAACAAAAACAAAACCATAAGGTCATTACAAAGACAGAAAAACAACAAAAAAATAAAATACAAAAATGGATGCCTGATAAAACTCTGAAACCTGCTGTTGAACATAGAAAAGCTAAAGCCACTGAAAGAAATGATGAAGTAAAATACATAAAGAGGAAATTTCAAAAGGCAGCTTGAGAAGGCAAAAGTAGTTTACAATGATTTGTTCAAATGTCTAGAGTCAGACACTTGTAAAACTGAAAG
>NW_006408591.1:12482542-12483569 GCF_000296735.1 Chrysochloris asiatica | reverse complement strand
GAAAAATTGAAGGGTAATGGTGTGATGACCATCATCAGAAAGAACATATTAAGATTTATTTTAAAATAGAACATTGTCTGTGGTAGGATAATATCCATATTCCTATAAAGAAAATCAGTTAATATGACTATTATTCAAATTTATACATGAACCAATCAAGTCAGTGATGAAGAGACTGAAGCAATCTACTAACTTCTTCAGTGTGAAACTACCAAAAAAGGAATCAAGATGTTTGGACAATGAGTGGTGATCGGAATGTAAAAGTTGGAAACAAAGAAGGATCAATAGCTGGAAATTATGTCCTGTGTGATAGAAACCATGCTGGAAATGGAATTTTACAAGACCAACAAACTCTTTGTCATAAATATATTTTTTTAAACGATATAAAAGGTGATTATATATACAGAACTCACCAGATGAAAATATAAAAATAAAATTGAATACATCTGTGGAAAGAGATAATAAAAAAGTTCCACATCATCAGCCAAAAAAAAAGCGAGGTGAAAACTGTGGAACCAACCATCACTTGTTCATAAGCAAGGTCAGGCTGAAGGTGAAGAAAATTAAAACAAGTCGATTAGAGAAAAAAAATATGACCTTGAACATATCCCACCTGAATTTAATTCAAGAATAGATTTCATGCATTAGACACTAAGACCAAAGACCAAAAGAGTTGTAGGATGACATCAAGAATAGCACAGAGGAAGAAAATAAAGGTCTTTAAGAAGACAAGAAAAAAGGAAAAGACAAAAATGGATGTCAGAAGAGACTCTGAAACTTGTCCTTCAACAGAGATGCTAAATAAAATGGAAAATATATGATGAGGTAAAGAGCTGAAAAGATAATTTCAAAGGTAAGCTCAAGAAGACAAAGTCAAACATTATAATGGAATGTGCAAAGACCTGGAGTTAGAGGGGAAAAAAATCAAAAGCGAAGAACACACTCAGAATTTCTCCAGCTGAGGGAACTGAAGAACAAATTCAAGCCTTGACTTGTAATATTGAAGGATTCTATGGAGATATAATTG
>NW_006408591.1:12478856-12481162 GCF_000296735.1 Chrysochloris asiatica | reverse complement strand
AATTTGTCTCTCAAACTTCAGACACATTATCAGGAGGGACCAGTCCCTGGAGAAGGATATCATGTTTTGTAAAGTGGAAGATCAGAGAAAAAGAGGAAGACCGCTAATGGGATTAACTGACACAATGGCGGCAGCATTGGACCCAAATGTGTCAACTCAAATGTGAGATTACTTTAGGATTGGGAAGTGTTTCCTTCTGTTATGCATAAGGTTGGTATGAGTCAGTACCCGCTTGATTTCACTGAATAGCAATAGCATGACTGGGCTTTCTGTTCCTTTCCTTTCCCACCTACAAACCAAACTAGAGACTGTTCAATCTTTATTAATTAAAATAATTCTTCCTTAGGGAAAAAAAAATACTGTTTATTAGAAATCTAATATTACATGCCCACCTTAATATGTAGTGAGTGAAAGGCTGTTCATAGTTGGTATCTCAAGAGATAAAATATATTTTTTGTGATGGTGAACTAATTGAAGCTGTAATATATCTGATTGCTCCATTGTAAAATGACAAAGGCATCTCTATAAATGGAAAAGCAATTTTCTCTTATCCTTTATTTAATAGTATACCAAAATTCTCTAATTCTTTTGTTTTGCCTGAAATGAAAAACAGGTTAGGTTGTAAGTACAAAATCTGTTTTGAAAACTAAAATCTCAGAAATAACCCACATAAGAATTAGCAAGAAGCAAATCAAGTCAGAATAATATTTAGAAAATAAAAGTTTATACATTGTCATTACACTTCACATTTTAAACTAGATCTTCAAAGAAAATACTTGCTTCTTTTTTTTATTATTATTCAATAGATACTTTTCATTTGTGCTTTTTAAAAAAGTATTTTAAAAATTGTGTTTTAGATAACGTGACATGTAAATTGCACACTGTGGAAAAGTATTGTCTGCCTCCTTGAATGAAACCATTTTAATCTCAAGAGTTTTATTATCTGTTAAAATCTATTTAAATATAGGCATTCAATTTTACATTACTTGACATTTATGGGGAAGCTATTTTACACCAGCAGGCTTCTGAGTAGACAAGATCACAACAAATATTCATTATTATATGACATGTTAGATTGAAAAATATAGGGAAAGAATGATTCAAATATTCTGGATAGTTAACATATAAGAATATATCTAATAAATCTCTAGATCAGAGTGCTGCTAAAACATTGTGTTTGACAAATGTACTTACGAGGTGTGTAAGAATAGGCTACCTATTTTTATTTGTAAAATTAATTTACTTGATTCTCTTTTTAACATTGTTGTTGTTAAATGCCATTGAGTTGGTTCCAACTCATTGTGACCCTGTATAGGATTTCTGAGGAACAGCTGATAGGTTTGAACTGCCAACTGAGTATTGAACTTGTGACATAAAAACATGTTTTTTTAATATGGAATTTTCTGTGAGTATTTGAGGTGATGTTGTTGTTGTTGTTGTTAAGTGCCATCGAGTCGGTTCCGACCCATAGCGACCCAGTACAGGGTTTCCAAGGGTGTCAATCTTTACGGGAGTAGAAAGCCTCATCTTTCTCCCGCGGAGCGGCTGGTAGTTTCGAACCGCTGACCTTAAGGTTCGCAGCCCGATTCGTAACCACTACGCTACCAGAGCTCCTTATGATACACATGCATATATACTCCTACTTTCTCATTGGCTGCCTTGATTTGGTTCCAAAGACCAGGTCCTTATGCAGAAATTGATATTTTTTACATATTCAGTAACCAAAAGCTCCTAGGGATCCAGGAGTTATTTCAGAGATGACCTGTGGGGCTGCTCCTTCCCTTGCAGTTGCTGTTTCCTCAAGGGTCTTCACACAATGACTTCCATACTTCTGCGGGGCAGGTCGATTTGTGCCATTCCTCTATCCCTGGGAAGTTCTTTAAGTTCTCGCTCTTCACGGAAATTTCTACCCACTCAAATCAGTACCATATGGCCCTAGAGCCCCAGAGTGTGAAAATGGTAGATCCCAGTGGTTGCTGTGAAGTGACCCCCCACATGTCTGTGTCTTTCTGTGGCCTCCTTGCCGATTAAAGGTTCAACACTAAAGCTCTGCTGGGATAGTGGGGCAGTCACAAGTCTGCAAGCTAAGCCAAGCTATGGCAAAGTTACTGAGCCCAAATGCAGGTTAATGACCAAAGACCTCAGCAGTCAACTTTTAAGTAATTTTATCTCTTTGAACTGTATGCACGTCTAACACTGGGAAGAGGGGTGGATGGAAGGGGTCAAGGACTTGGATCTCAAGAGAAAGGCAACCTCTCATAGAAACACATGGATCCTTACCTGGCTTTAAGTAGGTTGTTGTTGTT
>NW_006408591.1:12476120-12478606 GCF_000296735.1 Chrysochloris asiatica | reverse complement strand
ACCCTGTATAGGGTTTCCAAGGCTATAAATCTTTGTTGTTGTTATGTACCAGGGAGTCGGTTCTGACTCAAAGTGACCCTGCACCGGGTTTCCAAGGCTGCAAATCTTTACGGGAACAGAAAGCCTCATCTTTCTCCCGTGGAACAACTGGTAGTTTCAAACTGCTGACCTTGAGGTTAGCAGTCCAATTCATAACCACTATGCTACCAGAACTCCTTTAAGGGAGGATAAATCCTCATCTTTTCTCTTGCAGAGGACTGGTAGATTCAAACTGCTGACCTTTTGCTGACCAGGGCTCCATATAAGTATAAATATATGCATGTATACATATATACATACATATCTAAATTATGTTGCTGTTAGGTATCATTGAGTGGATTTTAACTCATTGTGACCCTGTATATGATTTCTGAGGCTATAAGTCTTTGCTGGAGCAGAAAGTCTCATCTTTCTCCCAACTGACTGGTGGACTTCAAGAAGACCTTATGGTTTGCAGTCTCATGCTTGTCCCACAGATCCACCGTGCTCCGATATATATATATGAAGGGGCTTCAAAATGTCTGTGGAAAAGTTCATTTAAAATATATGGAAATTTTTCATGAAGTTTGAAAAGATAGATAGAGAGAGAGAGAGAGATTGAGTCCTGGTGTGGTGCTGTAGGATAATCACTGGACTACTAACTGCAAGGTTGGAGTTACAAACCCAATTGACATTCCACATAAACCCTATACAGGTTTACAATCAGAACTGACTCAATAGCTCTTAACAATCACAACATATATGAACCGACCTTGCAGTTAAAACTGCTTTGCAGTCTGGCGCATTAACCCACAGCGCCACACCAGGGCTCCCATTATATATAATGCAGGTCGGCTGTTCAAGCTCACCGGCCGCTCCTCGGAAACCCTATTATACAGGGTCGCTATGCGTCAGAATTGACTCGACGGCACGTAACAACAACAACAACAACATATTATATAATGATTTTTGTTTGTTTGTTTGTTTGTTTGTTTGTTTTGTGAGTCCTGGTGTGGGGCTGTGGGTTAATGCACTAAGACTGCAAATTTGGTTTGAACTACAAGGTTGGTGGTTCAAGCTCACCAGCTGCTTCTTAGAAACCCTATATAGGGTTACTATGGGTTGAAACCAACTCTACAACACTTAATAGCACTATGTTTTTGTTTGTTTTGTTTTTTCTCAGAAGAAAACATTAACTTTGCAAGTTGAGTTGTATAGAAAGACAGTGAAATCTACTTTAATTACACATCTTGGTCTAACTATGGAGCTTTTACTTCAGTGATCTGAAAATGCAAATCCTAGGCAGAAAGAAACTATACTTTAATTTTGGTAACACTTGCTTAAATTGCCAGATTCAATTAAAGTTAAAAGGAAATGGCAAAATGAGCAGCACAACTAGAGTTTTCTGCAACTGGCCTCATGGGTCTGATATATGGTAATTCAAACTTAGATTTTTATGAAAAAGAAAAGAAACAAATCACTGCAAGATTTTAAATTACACAGAAGAATCTGCATGAAACTTCTATCCATCAAATGGCCACTGAAAAATGAGGTAATTACCTAAAATAATTTGCATGTTAAGACCTAATACAGTATTACAAAGTAAAGTCCAGTTGTGAAAGCAATGCATAATTTCCTGATTAATGTCTCATGCACAATATTTCTCCATGCTCTGTCAGAGCCTAAATAACAATACAGCCAATCAATCAAAAAAAAAAAAGACTCAGATCTGAAATGACTTCAGCTTTAATAAATCATGACTTGAGCCCACTGAATTTCAGAGTTATGACAACAAATCACAATATATTGTACTTTTAAGGCAATGCATTTAGGTTTTAATTGGTATAATTATAGATTTTTTTTTTGCGATTCAAGATTACTGTAGGAAGGCAAAACTTTTTTTAAGTATGCAAAATTGTCATCTATTAAGTTAATGAAGAAAGCCTCCTATTAAAATATCAAGTCTATAACATAAATATCTACCAAAAATTATGATTTGAGGGTACTTAGGAGTCAGAAAAATGTCAGTGGAATGATATAGACAAATTTCCTCCAGAAAGACTGAAACAGTTCTCTTGTTCAGTGCAAAGTAGAAGCAATTTTTCCATAAGTAAAACTCACTGCCTGTTTAACCTGAAGGTAAGTGTGACAAAACGCCATACTAATAGATGGAATAGCTCAGTCATATAAGCTTGTATCAGAGTCATAACCAACACCACCATTACTTTTACTACCAGAGGCCTTTGAGATGATTCCAGCTCATGACAATACCATGTGTGTCAGAAGAGAATGGTATTCTAGAGGGTTTGGTGACTGATTCTCAGACATAAATCACTAAGTCTTTTTTCTTAGTAGATCACCAAGCCTTTAGAGTCTGGCTATACTCAAATCTTCAGACTTCTTGTTAGAAGTTAATCATGTTAAACATTTGCACCATTTAAAGGACTCCACAAGGTACGTAATTCAAA
>NW_006408591.1:12473523-12474633 GCF_000296735.1 Chrysochloris asiatica | reverse complement strand
TATCATAAGTATCACATCACATAACATGGCATTGTTGGAGGAGAATATTAAAAGTACCATGGAATGCCAAAAGAACAAACCAATCTATATTGGAAGAAGTACAGCCAGAATGCTCCTTGGAAACCAGGATGCCCAGACTTCATCTCTAGTATATCAGGCATATTATCAGAAGGGACCAGTTCCTGGAGAAGGGTATCATGTTTGGTAATGTGGAAGGTCAGAGAAAAAGAGCAAGACCTCCAAGTAGATGGAGTTGCACAGTGGAGGCAGCAAGCAATGGGCTCAGGCTTAGCAATGATTATGAGAATGGTACAGGATCGGGCAGCGTTTCGTTCTGTTGTGCAGAGGGTTTCTCTGAGTTGGTGTTGACTTGATGGCACCTAACAATAACATTCCTTATTCATTGTCCAACTTTCACATGCATCTGAGCCTATTGAAAATCCCATGACTTGGGTCATCTGCACTTTATTTCTCACACTGAGTTTTTATACTTCAAAGAGATCTTTTGGAGCACATTTTTGCCTAGTAAGATATGTTGCTTATTTCTTGACTACTGCTTCCATGACCCCTTATGTGTATGCAAGCAATTATAGTCTTTAACACCTTCAAGCTTTTTTTTCCATTTATCATGATGTTATTTATTGGTCCAGTGGTAAAGATTTTTTTTTTTTTTCTGTACACTGAGGCACAATCTATATGAATGCTGTGGCCTTGGACATTCATTAGTATTTTAAGTCCTCTTTGCTTCCAACAAGCAAGATTGTATCATATGCATATCAAAAATTTGTTAATGAATCTTCCTCCAATCCTAATGACAGTTCTTATTCATATAATCAGTCTTCTAAGATTATTTGCTCAGTACACAGATTGAATAAGTATGTTGAAAGAATATAACCCTGGTGAACACCTTTCCTGATTTTTCAACCATTCCATATCCTTTTTATCTGTTTAAATAAATGCTGCTTGGGACAGCGAATAAGGAAGACCGTAGAAGAATTGATGCTTTTGAGTTGTGGTGTTGGAGGAGAATATTAAAAGTACTATGGGCTGCCAAAAGAACAAATAGATCCGTTTTGGAAGAAGTGTAACCAGAGTGCTCCTTGAAGGCCA
>NW_006408591.1:12464748-12472278 GCF_000296735.1 Chrysochloris asiatica | reverse complement strand
GAGAAATACTGAAGATGTTTTTCCCTTTTGGTTTCCTCATTCCAAGTCTTTGCAAATTTCCTTATAATACTTTTTACATTATCTTCTCAAGTTGCCCTTTGAAGTTTTCTTCTTAGCTCTTTTAATTGCTAATTTCTTCAATTTGCTTTAGCTTCTCAGTGATCAAGAACAATTTTCAGTGTCTCTTCTGATTTCCATTGTGGTCTTTTCTTTTCAATGACCTTTTACTTTTTAAAGAATAAGTCTATTCTTTAGATGTCTTCAAATTTAAGGGGGGTATTTCCAAACTCATACTTTTTGGCTCTTTTTTGCAAATTTTAATTTTCTTCTGCTTAAACTAGACTTTGCATATGCATTTTCATATGCAATTGTTATGTCTGAGCCCATTGTTTTAGCTATTGTTTCCCTCCATCTCACTGAGGATCTCTTTCTTTTCTACTGACTGTCTACTTTAACAATCATGGTACTCTTCTCCAGGGTCAGGCCACTCCTAATACAGTGTCCAAAGTACATGAGACAAATTCTCACTGTTTTGGATTTTAGCTTACTAATTTTACCAAGTTCATCCTCTAAAGTATTATTGTTGTTCAGTGCTCTTGAGTTGAATTTCAACTTACCACAACCCAATGTGTCAGAGTATAGAGCTTCTCTATAGGTCTTTCTAGACTTCAATTTGCAGATCACCAGGTCTTTTTTCTACAAATACTCTGGGTAGTTCCAACTACCAATTTTTCATTAAGCAGATGCTTAACCAGTTTTCTTAAATACAAATTCATTTTGTATTGCTTAATATCCTTCAATGATATTCACTACTTACAATTATTTCTGAAAACTCTTTAGTATGTATATGAGATCCTGTAGTATATGCTTCCTGTTTTCCTTTTCAATTAATCTCTCTCTGCCTCTCTGCCTCCTAGCCACATCAAAGTAACTGCTGTTCCCAAATATGATAAGCCCTCTCATACCACCAAAAGCCATTTTGTTTTTTTTTGTTGTTGTTGTTCTTTTGAGGTTTTTTGTTCCACATGTAATCTCTACAATCCTCCTTATTTTTGGGAAACCCTCATAATATTTTTAAGACTCAACAGCTGCCTCTCATTTCTGGTGATTCTTAATCATGCTTTTATTTTCCCTTCCTCTGTAACGTCTATGCAAATCTCAGGTTCTGAATCTCTCTTTCAACACTTATTATAATGTATTAAATGATAAAACATCTGTCTGTTTAGATAGAACAATAGATACTTAAGGGTATTAGCCTTAATATATTATGTATAATGCCTAGATGTTAACATGTCACATATACTAAGACCTCAATTATATCCACCTGAATTATTAATAAATGTGTGTCTGTAGTTATTAAATCCAATATGCTTTGAATAAAAAGTAAAGGAAATAAGAAGAGATTGTTGAAAGTGGCAAATAATTTTTCAAAATATAATTAAATAAAAATATTAGAAATGAAACCACTCCTCTATAAAATATTTTCTTCATTATCTTCCAGGATCCTATACTCTCATGGCTTTCAACTTGCCTTATTAGCTTTTTATTGTTGATCCATTGTGTTGGTTTCTCTTATATTTTGGATCTTTCAATATTGGAATAATTTTTATCCACATATCTCTTCTCTTTTTTGAGCTCTTCTATCTCTTTGCTTTAGCATCATTGCTATGCTAAAGATTCTTAGCCTGCTTTGCTCTGCTGAGTTAACTATGTTATATTCATCTATCTATCCAATAGTTTCCTATCAAAATTCACATGTTAATAACTGAGTTTCTCATATTCCCAAATTATGATCCACAACCTAGAAAACTGCAATTCCATCTTTCTCATTATTAAGGCCAACTATTCATATCATTCCTGATCCTATTAGGAAAACTTGTTAAATCTACTCTTAGGATATATCCAGAATCTAGTCAAGCCCATGATTTCTACTGCTACAATATGGCTCAAGCCACCAAACCCTCTGTCTTTAAAGACACCAGGACCACATCTAACTCTGGCATCTGTACTTTGTATTCCCTTTGCCTCAGATACTCATCTGTCAGACACTCACATGACTCACCTCTTTCATCTTCAGTGTCACGAACTTATTTATTGCATTCAGTTCACAGATTCTGTGGTCAGGAATTTGGGTAGGTTACATTAGGGATAATCTGTCTCTGATTCACATGTCTGTAACCTTGGCTGAGATATTTAAACTTCTGGGAACTGCAATAAGTAGAGTCCTACTTTATCTCTTTCTATTTTTAAGTGAGTTCTCCAAGTTTTCTATGCAGTATGGTGGCTTTAGGGAAGACATACTATTTGTAAGTCAACAATTCCACACTTACTACCCCCTCTGTAACATTTTTTCCCACAGCAATTACTATCATATAACATATTTAATATTCCATTATTAGGTTTCTGTGGCAGTGTATGATAACAATTGGACTGTTCACCAAAATGTCCACAGTTCAAACTCACAAGCCACTTCTTGGTAGGACTTGGAAGCAACTCAATGACACTTAGCAAAACCAATAGTAGTCTGATAAGATGTGTAGCCAGAATGCTCCTTTGAAGCAAGAATGGTAAGACTTTGTCTCTTGTACTTTGACCTGGTCTGAAGGGATCAGTCCCTGGAGAAGGACATCATGCTTGGTACAGTGGAGGGTCAACAAAAAGATGAAGACTGACTTCCCCCTACCCAAAGATGGATTCACACAATGGCAGCAACAATGGTCTCAAATATAATAACAACTGTAAAGGTGGCACATGACTGGGTAGTGTTTTGTTCTGTTGTAAATAGGGTCACTATGAGTAGGAATCAACTCTAAGGTAGCTAACAACAACAACAGTAGTCCGGTTAATTCACACGAAAAGGGATTGATACATCTTAATATTGTGGTATTCTTATTGATTAATAATAATTAGCAATATCTTCCCAGACTCTTCTAGTATTGCTGTATAAATCTGGGATACAACATATAGTATTTTGTACCTTACTTCACCACATATTTGTACACTATTTCTGAATTTCCTGTGAAATTAGAGTTTTGTGAAGGGTACTTAGTAATGCTGCAGAGAAAGACATACATCACATGGTCTCTTATTCTCTGTATGCTGAGATGAAAACTTAATAAGTTTGGGAAACTAAACTGCTGATAAGATAGTCCTTAAGGTTGAATATAAATGTGTATTGTCCTACTGTCATCATAAAGAACTCTGGTAGCATAGTTGATTATAAACTGGGCTAACCATAAAGTCAGTAGTTCGAATCTATCAGCTATTCCTCAGGAGAAAGGTCAGGCTTTCTGCTCCCACAAGGATTTATAGCTCAAAAACCCTATGTAGGGTCAATATGAGTCAGAACCCACTGGACAGCACACAACTACCACCATCACTACTGTCATCATACCTTTGATATGCAGATGATACAGACTTGCATACTGAAAGCAGAATGGATTTAAAATACTGACAGATGAAAATCGAAGACCACAGCCTTCAGGATGTATTGCACCACAATGTAAAGAAAACAAAAATCCTCACCCATGGACCAATGAATAATAGCATAATAAATGGAGAAAAGATTGAAGTTGTCAAGGATTACATTTTATTTGGATCCACTATCAATACTCATGGAAGCAGCAGTCAAGAAATCAAATGGTGCAGTGCATTAGGAGATTCTGTTGCACAACATCTTTTTACAGTGCTCAAGAACAAAGATGTTTGAGGACTAAGGTGTGCCTGACCCAAGTTGTGGTATTTTCAATGGCCTCATAGGTGTGTGAAAGTTGGACAATAAATAAGGAAAACCTTAAACCTTTGTAGAGTCAGAAAAGACAGAAGAACCTCATTGAGATGAATTGTCATAGTGGCTGCAGCAATGGGCTGAAATATAGCATCAATTGGGATGGAGCAAGACCTTTTGTCATTATTAGTCATAGATTACTTGATGATGCCTAACAACAACAGCATTGTTTTCTTGGGTTTGAATGCATCATAAAGGAGAATAATGGTATCCTATTTCTACAAAAAATAATTTTCTCCTATCTACATGACTTTCATTTTGTAGTAACTTGTTTTACCTATTGGTCACAAGAGATTCCAAAAAATATGATGCTACCAAAATCATTGAAAGATACTACCATACAAAACAGTTATGTGGTAGGCACCTTGAATCAGAATATTTTTCTAAATGTTTGGATTGATTTAAGGAGTAGTTTCAGTATGTAAACTCCAATTCTATTTGGAATTGAGCTTTAACGATAGTTTTTCAGCTTTTTATCAGAAGTCAAAGTCATGATTAATACATACCCTTCTGATTTCTAATAATTGGGTTCATTATCTTTAGTTGATTTATCTGTCTAATATCAGTTGCAATTTAGACCATGCCAGACATATAAACTCATATTTAAATAAGTTTTAAAAAGGACAAATACAAATTATGCTAGTTAACTGAATTGCAAATTATAGTAGCTCTATGTCAAAAAGGTCAGAGTTATGATTACAGTTTTTTGTCTTTGGCCTGAAAATTTAAACTTAAAGGTAAAATTACTTTTCTCTGTAATTAAAAATATATATATAGAGAAAACTGGTATCTCTTCTAATCTATTCCAATCATTAAAGAAATAGAAATCAACTACTGACGGTATACAAAGGAGCTTCAAAAAATGCCATTACCTGTTAATTCTATATTTCCGTGAACTTATTGAAGTCCTTCATATATCAATGAGAGAGTACAATTGAATTCATTTCAAATATCTTTTTTAAACAGCATAAGAGATGATTATACACATGGACCTTACCAGATGTAACACACAGAAATCAAATTGACTACATCTATGGAAAGAAAAGGTGGAAAAGTTCCAGATCATCAGCCAAAACAAGGCCAGGGGTAGATTGTAGAACAGACCATCTATTGCTTCCATGTACATTTAGATTGAAGCTGAAGAAAATGAAAACAAGTCCAGAAGAGCCAAAATATGACGGTGAACATATCCCACCTGAATTTAGAGATCATCTGAAGAAGAGATTTGATAATATCAATTATTTTACTGTTGTCCTTATTCAATGTCCAACTTTCACATGCATATGGGGCTACTGGAAACTATGACTTGGATCAGGCACACCTTATCCTCAAGGTGACATATTTTCCCTTGAACATTTTTAGCAGATGTGCCTAATGCAATATATTCTTTGATTTCTTGACTGCTACTTCCATGAGTGTTGATGGTTGATCCAAGAAAAATGAAGTTTTCAACAACTTCAATCTTTTTGCCATTTATCATGTTATTTATGGGTCTAGTGGTGAGGAATTTTGTTTTCTTTACATTGAGGTGCAACCCATATGGAAGGCTGTGGTCCTTGATCTTCATCTGTAAATATTTCAAGTCTTCATGGCTTTCAGCAAGCAAGGTGTGTCATCTGCATATTGCAGGTTATTAATGACACTTCCTCCAATCCTGATGCCATGTTCTTCTTCATATAATCCAGACTCTCAGATTGTTTGTTCAGCATTAATCTGTTCTAGTCAGGAAGCTCAACTGAAATCTGTCCTCTCTGTATGACCCTACTGGCATTCAAAATACCAGTGGCATAGCCTTCAGCATCACAGCAACATGCACGCCACCACAGTGTGACAAACTAACATAAGTGGTAGATTTCAAAAATTGGTTGCTTTTTATTTTTATTATAATTTTTTATTTAAACATTTTATTATATACTGAGTAAAAGTTAAGAGGGTAAATTATCACTTTTACATTCAATAAATTATATATCTTGTTTCATTACAATGTTTAAAATCCCCTCCATGTAGCATCATTTAACAGTGTTTCTCTGTATTCACTTTAGATTTTTTCATTTATTTTTATTTCTGTTTTGTTTTATTTTTGGTCAATATACAAAAGTTAACACATGGTAAGTCCATATTTGTCATAGTATAACTGTGTTCCAGAAAGGTTCAATCATTAATTTTTTTGAAAAAGATCACCAGGACTTTCTATCAAGGATCATCTGAATCGACTCAAACCTCCAACCTCTTAATTATTAAGTGAACAATGCTAACTGGTTGCATCACCCTGAGGTGGCTAATTTTCTGTATTCAAAGTATATTTATGTATGTTTAGGTAAAAGTTTATACAATAATAATAATGGCATCCAGAATTATTTATCCTAGGTTATGTTTTGTATCATAAGTATAAAACTCTAAGTATTGTCTATCCCACTTGATCCTCAAAACAATTTGATAGTGATTTTAGGAAAGCAAACACAGTGATTATCACTAACTGCACATTAGAATAGATGCTTTCTGCATATTTCTTTATTTAATCTTCACAATTCTATATGTGAGGAAGGTAAAATTATTAGCTTTATTTAACAGATAAGAAAATCCAGGTATAGAGAGTTTAAAGAATGGATGCAAGCTTATACAACCAGGAAAAGAAGGTGTCAAGATTTGAACTCAGATAATTCACCTCCAAGATCAATCCATGACTGTAGTCTATAAACTGCATCATATAACTGTTGCTTGGAGTCCTGGTATGACACTATGGGTTAATGCACTGGACTGTAAACTTGGTTTGAACCACAAGGTCAGTAGTTCAAGATCACCAGATGTTCCTTGGAAACCCTTCCCAGGGTAGCTATGGGTTGGAACCGACATGACGGCACTTAACAACAGACAATAACAACTGTTGTTTAACTGAGGTAGTTGCTTTCATATCTATTTTGCAAAAGCAAAAACGGAGGATCAGGGCTATTAAATTGTGTTCCACCATGCAGAAGTGAGCATTAAAGACAGGATTAGAAATGAAGTACTTCGATTCATATACTAAAAACTGTTTTATGTCACTATAGTAAGGAGTCTTGGTGTGTCACTGTAGAATTAGTTCAAACCCACCAGATACACCTTGAAAACCTTAAAAAGGGTTGTGAGTCAGAACAACTTAAAACACTTACCAACAACAAAAAGCATAGCTAAGCAATTTTATGTTCCCCTTTGAAATTTTGTATGCTGACTGATTATGTGAATGCTTGAGTTCTAGAATATAATTAATAAGGACAGGAGAGTGAATAAAATATTTGTGTTTAGATGAAGGAAATCCATATTGATTTCCTTGCTGAGATTCTTTTCAACAGGGCTAGAATGGGATCCAGACTCATGGTGTGGCATTGCAGGACAATGTACTGGGTCTTAAGGTCAGTTTGAACCACAAGTTTGACAGACTAAATCCACTAGCTACTCCACAGAAACTCTATATACAGTTCCGATGGGTTGGAAACACCACTCATCTGTCAGTTTGTCATACTGTGGTGGCTTGTGAGTTTCTGTGATTCTGAAAGCTTTGCCACCAGTATTTTGAATACCAGCAAGGTCACTCATGGTGGACAGGTTTCAGATGAGCTTCCAGACAAAGACAGACTAGGAAGAAGGAGTAACGGACTACTTCCAAATATTTAGTCACTAAAAACCTTATGAATACCAGAAAAACACTGTCAGATATAGTGCCGAAAAAAGAGTCCCTTAGGTTAGAAAGCACTCAAAATGTGACT
>NW_006408591.1:12459776-12461894 GCF_000296735.1 Chrysochloris asiatica | reverse complement strand
GTGTTTCGTTCTGCTGTGCATAAGGTGGCTATGAGTTCATAACGACTTTATGGCACCTAACAACAACATGGTCAGAACTAACTCAAAGGCATTTAACAACAATAGCATAGAGTCCTGGTATGGCACCCTAGGATAAGCTTTCTACCTCAAGGTCGGTTTGAATAATGAGGCCAATGTTTAAAACTCACCAGTCACTCTTTAGAAACCCCATAGAGGGTCACCAAGAGTTGGAGTCAACTTTGTGGCACTTAACAACAATGCAAGCTTATTTCAAATAATTAATATGTTTGATTGCTAGGTGAATGGTTGAAGGCTCCACTCCACCAAGAGTTGTCACTGAAAACATTAAGGTAGCAGAGTTCTATTTAGACACACATGAGTTTGCCATGAATTAGAATAGACACAAATGAACTGGTCCTGGTACTGATGGCAGTGTACAGAACTAATAACAAACCATTGTGGTACAGTGATTAAGTATGCAGTTGTTAGCAGATAGATCAGCCGCTCAAATCTATCAGCCTCTTCAAGGTAGAAAGATGTGGGAGTCTGTTACTGTAATTATTATAGCCTTGGGCACCCTGAGGGTCAGTTCTACACTGTCCTATACATTTGCTATGAATCATACAGACTCGATGGCAATGACTTTGGTTTTGGGTTTTATATACAGAATTTACACTAACATCATCAGATAAAGCTCAGTTTAACTCTTAAAACAACCTCATGAGAAGTTAGAACTATTTGCCGTTGAGAAAAAGGAGACTGAAACATGTAAAACAAAGGGTTATGAGATGAATTGTAATTTGGTCTAGTTGATATTAAAGTGATTTGTAAACTACACAATGAAAGCACAACGGATTTTCAAGTATATTATCTCATGCAAATATTTGCTTGGGCACTGAAAATTACCAGGAGCTAGGCAAGTTTGGTATTACAAATCACCACAAGCACTTTCATATCATAGAAATTGATATATTCTTTTAAATGCAATTTGATTAAAATGGGAATTTGTTGTATTATATTACTGATCTTTGAGATGGAGAGATGTAGCATGGCTTATTTGCTATCACATACGGATGGAATTTGATCAAAAGCTTATAATATCCTAATTTATTATCATTACTTATTTGATTTAGGATAAGAAAAAAAGTGTGAATACTTCAGGACTACATTCATTTTTAATATTACTATTGCTGGAAGTTATAGTAAAAGATAATATAAGATTGGCCATTTTATATCATGGAATCACTTTTATTATGTGCAACATTTATACACAGTATTTCAGTTATTTAGAAAATGGATACATTTGTGAAATTTAAAAACAAAGGTAGTATCAATATTTATTTTTTCCTTAATACTTCAATAAATGCATTTTACTTTTTAAGTTTCTAGGCTTATAAAAATAGATTATCAATTAGTAATTGTTGTTGTTGTTAAGTGTCCTTGAGTCAGTTCCGACCCATAATGACCCTGTATAGGGTTTCTAGGGAGCACCTGGTGAGCTTGAACCACTGACTTTGGGGTTCAGAGTGACTTTGCAGTCCAGCGCATTAACCCACAGGGCCACAAATACAGAGGAATAATTGTTTAAAGTGAGACTCACTGTCATTTACCTCAATTTCCACTGATATTGTTTAATCATTTGTTGTTGCTGTTGTTAGTTACAATTGAGTCAGGTCCTACTCATGATGACCTCATATATGAAGACTTCAACTGCTCCACATGATTTCCAAAGTTGTGACTTTTAGGAAGCAGATCCTAAGCCTGTCTTTTGAAGCAAGTCCGAGTGGGTTCAATGGGTCAACTAGTAGGGGAACACTTAAATTTTGTACTACTCAGAAGCTTTTGTGGTGGTTGTGTGCTGTGCAGTCAATTCTGACACACAAGAACCTGTATAGATTTTCTAAGACTGGAAATCTTTCTGAGAACTGAAAGCCTCATGTTTCGTCTATGGAGCAGCTGGTAGATTAGAACTGCTGACCTTGTGATTAACAGTGTAATGTAAACCCATTATACTAGCAGGGTCCCTTAGAAGTTTATATATATAATGTGCATTAGTGATATTATGTGTCAAGTTCTTTACCCATTGCTCCACCAGAGTCCTTTGGAATATATATATAT
>NW_006408591.1:12449248-12459087 GCF_000296735.1 Chrysochloris asiatica | reverse complement strand
ATGCAACAGATTTGCCTAATACAACAACGTCGTTTGATTTCTTGACTGCTGCTTCCATGAGTGTTGATAGTTGATCCCAGAAAAATGAAGTCCTTGATAACTTCAATCTTTTTCTCTGTTGATAAGAATGTTGTTGATTGTTTCAGTGGTGAGGATTTTTGTTTTCTTTACATTGAGACACAATCCATACCAAAGGCTGTGCTCTTTGATCTTCATCAGTAAATACTTTAAGTGCTCTTCACTCTCAGCAAGCAGGGTTGTATCATCTGCATATCGCAGGTTGTTAATGCATCTTCCTCCAATCCTGATGCCACGTTTTTCATCATATAACCCAGTTTCTCATATTATTTGCTGAGAATACAGTTTGAATAAGTATGGTGAAAGAATACCACACTGTCATACACCTTCTTAATTTTAAACCATTCAGTGGTCCCATGTTCTGTTCGAACAACTGCTTCTTTGTCCAGGTACAGATTCCTCATGAGCACAATTAAGTGTTTGGGAATACTCATACTTCTCAATGTTGTCCATAGCTTGTCATGATCTACACAATCACAAGCTTTTGCATAGTCAACAAAGCACAGGTAAACATTTCGTATTTTTTCTTTCAACTTAGATCCATCGGACATCAGCAATGATATCCCTCATTCCATGGCCTCTTTTACATCCAGATTGAGCCATGGGTTATCCTGCTGGTATATAAAATATTCATGGCATAGCTTCCAGAATCATATCAACTCACAAACCACCACAATACAACAAACTCACAGACGAGTGGTGGCCATAAAAGATTATAGCATTGGAAACCCATTGGAGATTTTTACACTTTTCTGTGGGGTCCCAGGTGGGAGAAAGATGAGGTTTTTTGCTCCCTTAAAGATGTACTGACTTGGAAATCCTATACAGGATCATTATGAGTTGAAAATGACTTGAGATCCCTTAACAACAACGTAAGGCCCCACAAATCAGCATGAACACCAACATTTTGTTTAGTTTTTATACATCATTTCAGGTCCCTAGTGGAGTCCTGGTATATTGCTGTGGGTTAATGCACTGAACCACAAGGCCAGCAGTTCAAGCTCACCATACATTCCTTGGAAACCATATGCAGGGTCTCTCTGGGTCAGAACCAACTCGATGGCACATAACAACAACAGTGGTGCAAACATTTTGTGCTTGACTGTTAACCAAATTTTGACAGTTCAAACCCACATAGAGGCAGAACAACAGCTACTTATCCCCATGTCTAGGATATGAGTTTTATGCATTACTTTTCCTTAGTTTTAATTTATACTTTGCTGATGTGTCTTCTCTTGAAAACTGAGGACAGAGCAATAAACAGAAGAAATAAAATTCCATTTCCAGGAAACTTACATTCTGAGAGAGAAGAGATAATATAGACACACAAATAAATGTATACATGAAATAATTATAAATAAATCAACAAATGAAAAAAGTATGTGCTCAGAAATAAATGTGTAGGTTGTTATCATGCAAAATTTAAATGATACTTAAATGAGATATTTGGGAAGTTATCCCAGATGGGATTGAGACTAAAACCCATAAATAGAAAGGAGACAGCACTGTGAAGGGTTAGAGATGGATGTTCCAGGAAAGTGCCAAATCAGTCAGATCATGGATGTCAAATTGGACATTAATTTAAGTTCTACTTATTTGTTACGAAAATATTATTTGAGCACCTATTATCTGTAAGGAATCCTAGTGTGACCCTGGGGGTTAATGCACTGGACTTCAAAGTAGGTTTGAACCACAAGGTCAGTGGTTCAAGCTTATCAGCCATTCCTCAGAAACCCTATACAGAGTAACTATGAGTGGGAACCAACTCAAAGGCATTTAACAATAATGACAATTATATGTCTATCTGTCTCTCAGCACTTCAACTTTTCCCTTCTGGACCGAAACCCCAACACAAGGTCTAGGACAGATAATTTATTTCTCTAAATCAAATGTCTAGTCACAAGAGAGTAAATGCAAGAGTAAAAGAAGTTAATCCAAATTCTGTCTTCACTTTCCTTTTTACCTGTGCAGAGGATTTGCTTCTCAAAATACTCCCATGAGACCACCCAGTGGCCTGGTTGACCTCACTATAACTTAACTACTTAAAAATCAATAAATTTTAGTCCTGTTTGTACATTCAAATCTTTTGTGATTTTTTCAAATAAATATTCTTGGTTCATTCTTACCATGAGGAGGAGAAGACTAGATATGTATAGATTTTTAAAGTCATAAGCAATCTGATAAACAATCTGATGAACAATAGAAGGAGGAAGCCACTGTTTTCTACCCTATTGGTCTATTATCTATTGTTCTCAGAAAATAGGAATTATTAGGAGGAAAAATACTTCCATCAAGGAGATTTATTTCTCATTTTAAATGTATTTTTCTCATGGAGATTATCAATTGCAAACTGTGTTGCTGTAGCTCTCAATCATAGTTTGCTGTCTGAATATTACTGTAGATTTCTATGTTCTATTTTCAAACTTGAACCATATCACTAGTGAAAAGATTCATTTAAAAGATTAAAATGAATACATTTTAATAGTAAAATTTCCAAAATTTATATTTCTAAGACTACAGGGTTACACATTATCTAGACATAACTTCATAGATATTATATTAGGATTGCAATACCATTAAGGGTGTCCTGACTGATAATTTTATTAAAAATAAAATAATCTTTCAAAATGTAGTAATAAACCAGCTTAATTCCTATGCCATATGTTTAAGAGTTGCAAAATATCACTGAAAACTAAATGCATAGAAATGCCTCCTAATGCTTAATATGAATAAAAATATACAATAGAAAGAAAATAATACTCACTAATCTTTCAGCTGAGCCTGGGAATTCCAATGCCAAATTGCATTAAAGAATAAACTCTGATAAAATAGCATACATATATGCTGCTATATTATGCATATGAGTCTTGTGTATATTGAAAGAAGGAAATGCATTAAATATGGTATTTTTGCACATATGAAAGAAGAGATCTTTTATAAAAATGAAATGAATCAAAGTTCTTCAAAATTAAAATAAAAAAATATCCTTTCTAAAACAAACATATATGTGAATATTAGATGAATCAACAAATACTTTTAACTTAGTGTTTAAACAAAATTTTTCCTATTAAATTAGTATTTACTTTAAATATTTTTGAGAGACAGTTTCAGTGATGCAATTTTCAGAAAAGTAATGATCAGTTTATAAGTGTGAGAAATGTGCTATGTTAAAACTAGCTCTACAGCAGTGATTCTGAAGGGGGAAAGGAGCTTTTGAGAAAGGATGGGACATATCAGAATATGAAATACAAATGGTTTTATTTTTTAAAGATTGTATCCATGCTATTAAAATAATTTGAAATTTAAAATACTATTTAAGGATGTTACAGTGTTTTTTAAGAACAGTAAAATAAAGAATATAAAAATTTGCAAAACATGACTCTAGAATTTCAAATGACATACATTATAATACTCATATATGTGGTACTGTGCAAAGCAGTGGGGAGGGTGATGTGGCACATGTGAGAATTCTTATTTATCTTTACAAAGAAGAAGCCATAAGGAGAAAGATTATATAACTTTACAAAAAACTAGCTTATATTTAAATCTTGACTTTGGCAGCATTTAGGATTTCGACTCTAAGAAAAGTTCCAAATAAATCCAATATGCTTTGTTCTAAGTTCCAAGGTCATTACTGCTAATTCAGTTGTTATTTTGGAAGAAGGGACAAGCATTTTGAAGTTGAAGATGATACATCATTATAAGCCAGCATAATTGCTAAATGAAATTGGAAGCACTTGGTTCTCCAAATACTGAAAATTATTCCAGCAACTAAACTGATAGAATTTCAGATACCTCTTTCACAAGGTAGAACAAATCTCATAAGGTTTATATTTGCTCTTTAACAGTGTGAGAATGTACTAATTATTCCAATGTACATTTTATTGCCAGGATTTTATTAGATTTACCAGTCAACTCTATTATATATTTTATTGCCAGGATTTTATAAGGATGTAACAGTCAACCCTATTCTTGCAACACATTGTTCTGAGGGAGAGAGAGGAAAGAAACTTGCATATATAGTACATGGACCTGCATCATTTGGAGAACTTAATATGCATTATAGTTAGAATTCCATTTTTACTGCATGCAATTAATCAACTGAGAAAGGTTAGTGGAATCAACCAAGGCAATGCTGTAGGATAAGCAATGGACTGCTAATCACAAGGTTGGTGGCTCAAACTCACCAGCCATTCCTCGGGAACCCTCTACAGTGTCACTGTGAGTCAGAACTGACTCGCCATCACTTAACAACAACAACACAATTTTCTAGGGTTGATGCTGGAATAATAACATTTTCAGCCTGACTTTCAAATTCTTCTGCATTTTTTAATGAATCCTGGCAGTATAATGGTTACTACCACAAGTTTCTTCCACAGAACATCTGGTGGGTTTGAATTCCTGATGCTTGGTAAGCAATTGAGCATTTAAGCATTGTGCTACCAAGGTTCCTTGAACCTATAATACAACCATAATTAGCTTAACACAATTAGAAATTAGCTTAGTAAACTGCAAGTATAATTTCTAAACAAGATCTCAATTCTAAATGATCTTCCTTGAAAGAAAAGTGGAAGAGAAAACATTGTTAGACGAGAGCAAACATACATTTTTAGCCACAGTAGAAATGTCTCCTGATGTTTAGTCACAGCAGCAGTAAACTAGCATGCAGGTGATAATTCTCCATTGTTGGTGATTTTTAAAAATAAATATTCTGGGTTCTTACCCATGATGAGGAGAAGTCGACATAGTTGGCTTTTATTTTGTTTAAAAAATATTTGCAATGAATAAGCAATTGGTCTTAGAAACAGTCTGTCAAGCCATCTCCAGAATCATTTCTACAACCAAGGCCATATTTTCCAGCTACTGATTCTTCTTCTCTGTTTCCAACAGTGGCATTCTAATCACTAGTAATTAGCAATGCATCTTGATTGCATATTTGATCAATTTCAAACTGAAGATGTTGGTAGAATTCATAAACTTCATCAATACTGGCTTTACTGGTCAGTAATTTTGAATAACAATGGTATTAACTGGTCGTCCTTGTGGGTGTATGGATATTATCCTATCACAGACATATAGCATTGTGTTTCAAGATAGATCTTGAAATGCTCTTTTTGAGGATGAATGTGACACTATTTTTTTTTTTTTTCTAATTTGTTGTTCTCAGCATAGTTAACCATATGATTGTCTGATTCAAAGTTGTCACTATCAGTCTGCTTCAGTTTACTAATGCCTAGGATATCGATTTTTATGTGTTCCATTTCATTTTTGTCAACGTCTAGTTTTCCTAGATTCTCACAGCCTAGGAGACAAGAAGTTTGAATTCAGAATATGAGCTCTGGAGAATGGTCCTTATATCCTTTTAGTATTTGTAGTCCTGGCATTCCTTGGAGATCTCTGTGAATCTTGACATCAGTCTTGTCCTGGTTCTTGGAGCTTTATAGGACTCCTGGTGTGGCACTGCAGGATCAGCACTGGACTATGAATTACAAGGCCGGCAGTTCAAACCCACCAGCTGCTCCTTGAAAACCCTACACAGGGTTGCTGAGTCAGAATCCACTAGACCACATGTAAGGAGCTTTGTAGTACAGGGATCCCTGATCCAAAGAAGCATTCCACTTCTGGCTCTTCATTCTGGATAGTGATATGTCCTTCTGATACCTGCTGGTTTGTGTAATCTCTTTATATTCAAAAGAGTTTGACTCAAGATTTACAATCTAATCCTACAGATTGCATCTGGCTTCATTAAAATAATAGAAGTGAGGATTAATATTACAGAATAATTATATCAGATTAGGCTGATCACATCAGTTATATCATAGGGAATGATTATATAATATTAGAAGTCATCATGGAGGTAATTATTATATCTTAACTACTGTACCATTGAGAATCCTGGCCCAGTCAAGTTGACCAAAAACTTCAATTATCACAGATATGAAACACTTTTTAAAGATGTGGTGTTTTGGGAAACTTTCCTATGTTTGACATATGTTATTACGAGGATATGACTGACAGAAAATACATTACGATTTATAAATTTTCTTAGGATAGACAGCTGCTTCTCTGTTATTCTGATAATTTTTCTGAGGGAACCCTATATTTATATCTATGTGTAATCTTAAAATTACCATCTAAACAGTAAGAAAAATGGTTCAATGTTTTGTGAAAAATAGTTTTAAACAGTAAACAAGTATAACAAAAATTAGAAAAGCCTCTATCATACCATTTGGATATGAATGTTGTTGTTGTTGTTGTTTTTCTGAAAAGCAAATGTTGTTGTTAAGTGCTATCAAGGAGGCTCTGACTCACAGCAACCCAGTACAGGGTTTTCAAGGAGTGGTTGGTAGTTTGAACCACTCACCTTGCAGTTACCAGTCAGTCCAGTGGTTATTCTACTTGGATATTAAAAATTAATCAACTCTGGATCATTCACAATTTAATGATAGTATATATATATTGTATCATCTGCATATCACAGGTTGTTAATGAGTCTTCCTCCAATCCTGATGTCACGTTTTTCTTCATATAACCCAGCTTTTCTGATTATTTGCTCAGTGTACATGTTGAATAAATATGGTGAAAGAATACAACCCTGACACATACCTTTCTTAATTTTGAACCATTCAGTGTTCCTATGTTCTGTTTGAACAACTGATTCTTGGTCCATGTACAGATTCCTCATAAGCACAATTAAGTGTTCCAGAATACTCATACTTCGTAATGTTGTCCATAGCTTGTCATGATCCACACAATCGAAAGCCTTTCTGTAGTCAATAAAGCATAGGTAAACATCTTTCTGATATTCTCTGCTTTCAGCCAAGATCCATCAGACATCAGCAAAAAGATATCCCTTGTTCCATGGCCTCTTCAGAATATGGCTTGAACCTCCAGAAGTTCTCTGTCAATGTAGGCTTGCAACTATTTATTTCTGTATTACCTTTAGTAAAATTTTACTTGCATGGCATATCAAAGATATTGTCCAATGATTTCCACATTCTGTTGGGTCCCTTTGCTTTGGAATGGGCACAAATACAATCTCCTCCAATCAGTGGGCCAGATAGTTATCTTCCAAATTTCTTGGCATAGATGAGTGAGTGCCTCCTGTGCCAGCTACTTACTTGAAAGATTTCAATTTATAGTCCATTAATTCCTGGAGCCTTGTTGTTTGCCAGTTCCTTCATTGTATCTTAAACTTCTTCCTTCAGTATCATTGGCTCTTGATCTTGTGCTACCTCTTGAAATGATTGAATATCAACCATTTCCTTTTGGTACAGTGGCTTTGTATATTCCTTCCATCCTCTTTTGATGCTTTCTGAATCACTCAACAATTTCCCCAGAGAATTATTCAATAATGAATGTCAAGGCTTGCATTTTTTCTTCAGTTTCCCTAGCTTGAGAAATGCTACGTGTGTTCTTCCTTATGGGTATGCAGATGATACAACCTTGCTTGCTGAAAGTAAAGAGGACTTAAAATATGTACTTATGAAGATCAACAAGCACAGCTTTTGGTATGGATTGCATCTCAATGTAAAGAAAATGAAAATCCTCACCACTGTACCAATAAACACCATTCTTATCAGTGGAGAAAAGATTGAAGTTGTCAAGAACTTCATTATTCTTGGCTCAACCATCAACACTCATGGAAGCAGCAGTCAAGAAATTAGAAACGTATTGCATTAGGCAAATCTTCTGCGTAAGACCTTTATTAAGTTTTGAAGAGCAAAGATGTCAGCTTGAAGAGTAAGGTGTGTCTGACCCAAACTATGATATTTTCAATAACCTCACATGCATGTGTAAGCTGGACAGTGAATAAGGAAGATCATAGAAGAATTGATGCTTTTAGGTTATGGTGTTGGAGGAGAATATTGAAAGTGCGATGGGCTGCCAAAAGAAGCAATAGATCTGTATTGGATGAAGTGCAGCCAGAGTGTTCCTTGGAAGCCAGGATGGACAAACTCCGTTTCTCATACTTGGTATATATTGTCAGGAGGTATCAGTCACTGGAGAAGGATATCATGTTAAGTAAGGTGGAGGGTCAGAGAAAAAGAGGAAGACCCTCAGCGAGATGGATTGGCAAAGTGGCAGCATCAGTGTACTCAAGTGTGGCAATAATTGTGATGTTGGCCCAGGATCAGGCAGTGTCTCGTTGTGTTGTGCATAGGATTGCTTTCAGTCGGTACTGACTCGATGGCACCTAACAACAACAAACAACATATACATTTTGGGTTGTTCAAGGAAACATTCTAAATCTCCATACGTAGTAAATGTATGTGTACCTTTTAGTTGATACTGCTTTTGTTAAATGCCATTGAGTCAATTTGAACTTATAGCAAATCTGTATAGGGTTTCTGAGGCTTTACATTTTTACAGAAAAAAAATCCTCATGTTTCTCACATGGAGAGGCTGGTGGGCTCTGATCACAGACCTTGTAGTTCTCAGTCCAGTGCTTACATTATGGAGCCACTGCACTCACCTAAATGATCTAGGTGGTGGTGGTCCTTGTGTGAGATGGACTCAGTTCCTATTCGTAGTGACCCCATATAGGTTTTCTGAGGCTGTAAATCTCTATGGGAGCAAAAATCTCATCTTTCTCTGACAGAAGGGCTGGTAGTTCCGACCTGCTTACTTTGTGGTTGTTGTTGTTAGGTGCCATTTGTCAGTACCTACTCATAGCAACCCTATGCCCAGAAACACAACAAAACACTGCCCAGACGTGGGCCAACCTCACAATTGTTTCCACGCTTGAGGCCATTGATGCTACCACTTGGCCAATCCATCTCACTGGGGTTCTTCCTCTTTTTCTCTGACCCTTCACCTTACCAAATATGATATCTTTCTCCAGGAACTGGTCCCTTCTGACACTATGCTCCAATTATGAGACACAAAGTTTGGTCAACCTGGCCTCCAAGGAGCACTCTGTCTGTGCTTCCTCCAACACAGATCTGTTTGGTCTTTTGGCAACCCATGGCACTTTATTTTCATAACTCAATACTCTTTTCCAACACCATAACTCAAAAGCAACAATTCTTCTATGGTCTTCCATATTCACTGTCCAGCTTTCACACGCATATGAGACTACTGAAAATATCATGACTTGGGTCAGGCGCATCTTTTTCGTTAGCAGCCCAATTTGTAAGCCACTACACTACCAGGGCTCCTTAAGATGATAGCTAGAAAGCCATACCTGGATGGTGCCTAGGGTGGAGGCGCAGTGAAGGTTTCCACCAGCAACAGCACAGACTACCAGGCAAAGCAGAGCCAGGGCAGAGCTCCAAAACTCAGAACCACAGAGATAGGAATATTTTAAAGGTTTGAAGACTTATAGCTTGTGGAGTTTAGAGCTGCAGTAAAAAATTGCATGCTTTTGAATCTCCCGGGCCGGGCTCAGAGGCCTGAGCTGACATCCTGGGCAAGACCAAGTGGCAGAACAAAACAGGGGCCGCAGAAACACCACAGAAAAATGCCGCGGGAACCTTGGTTCAAAAGTGGACAATATACTTTGTCAGATTTGCTTTGCTCTGATTTTCTTTTTTTCTTTGGTATCTGGTAATTGGCACTCACACTGTTTGTCCACTTCCATTCTGGTGAATAGAGGGAGAGCCTGAGCCAAGTTGCCACCCCCCACCCTAACCGCTGGTGGGTTCGTCTGCCACAAATGTGCACAGATACTCAGCCCAAGCGGAGGCACTGATCTGTTTCCTTTCTGTTCTGTTCTTTATCACAGGAAAGAGGAGAGTGTCTGAAAGAGAGTTGAAAGG
>NW_006408591.1:12444664-12445709 GCF_000296735.1 Chrysochloris asiatica | reverse complement strand
AAAAGAAAAGAACCACATGATCATATCGATTGATGCAGAAAATGCATTTGACAAAATCCAACATCCATTCCTGATAAAAACACTCAACAAAATAGGAATTGAAGGGAAATTCCTCAACATAATTCAGAGCATATAAACAAAACCAACAACCTACATTACTCTCAATGGAGAGAAACTGAAAGCCTTCCCTCTGCGAGCAGGAACCAGACAAGGATGCCCTTTTTCATCACTCCTATTCAATATTGTGCTGGAAGTTTTAGCAAGAGCTATCCAGCAAGACAGAGAAATTAAAGGCATCCAAATTGGCAAAGAGGAAGTAAAACCCTCCCTATTTGCAGATGATATGATCCTATATATAGACAACCTCAAAGACTCAGTAAAAAAGCTACTAGATCTTATTGGAAGATTCAGCAAAGTGACAGGGTATAAGACTAACATACAAAAATCAGTTGGATTCCTCTATACCAAAAATGACAGTGTTGAAAAGGACACTGGGAAAGCAATACCATTTACAACAGCTGCCCAAAGGATGAAATATCTTGGAATAAATGTAACCAGAGAAACAAAGGACTTATACAAAGAAAACTACAAAACACTAAAACCAAAAGAGACTTGCAAAAATGGAAGAATGTACCATGCTTCTGGATAGGAAGACTTAATATTGTGAAAATGTCAATACTGCCCAAAGCAAATTACACATATAATGCAATTCCAATCCAGATTCCAACGACATTCTTCAAAGAGATGGAAAAAGCAATTACAAACTTTATGTGGAAAGGAAAGAGATACAGGACAAGCAAAGCACTGCTTAAGAATAAGAATAAGGTTGGAGGCCTGTCACTTCCTGACTACACGGCTACAGTAGTCAAAACAGCTTGGTACTGGTACAATGAAAGTTATATAGAACAATGGAACATAATCGAGAATCCAGAAATTAATGCATCTACATACAGCCAACTGATTTTTGACAAAACACCTAAATATATCACATGGGGTAGTCATAGTCTCTTCAACAGATGGTGCTGGCAGAACTGGAAAACAATAT
>NW_006408591.1:12442785-12444338 GCF_000296735.1 Chrysochloris asiatica | reverse complement strand
GCAAAATGGTCCAACCTCTCTGGAAAGCAATATGGCATTTCCTCAGAAGGTTGAAAATAGAAATACCTTATGATCCAGCAATTCTTCTACTTGGTATTTACCCACAAGAAATACGGGCCATAACACGAGTAGATATATGCACACCAATGTTCATAGCAGCACTATTTACAATAGCAAAAAGATGGAGACAGCCAAAAGTGCCCATCAACTGAAGAATGGATAAACAAATTGTGGTACATACACACAATGGAGTATTATGCTACCTTGAAGAATAACAAGGAAGCCACAAGCCACCACATAACATGGATGAACCTTGAGGACATTATGTTGAGTGAAATTAGTCAGTCACAAAAAGAGAAATACTGCATATGACCACTACTGTAAAAGACTAAGAAAAAGAACCCATACTAAATGTGGGTGGGGGAATTCTTTGTTTATAGATGGTAAGTTGGGGGTGGGTGAGGGGAGGGAAAGGAAGGTGGAACACAGGGTAGGGATTAGACAGAGGAAAGTTTGGGTGCTGGGGAGGGGGATAATACACAAGAAAGGAGAGGGGAATGGAAATACAAAGCAGATGGGAGAACAATTAGGCACGTTTGAATGGGCTAAGTGGGACAGAGGTAAAGAATGATGTATACAAAACCTTGGAACTACAGTGCTCTGGAATAAAGAGATTGAGCCATGGTTGGAATGGGGAAAAGGGGGGAATAATGTTAAGATGACTGGCTGTCTTTTAAATGTTGGTATTCCTTGCATTATAATATAAAATAGACACTGGAGGTGGACAGAAAGGAATAGTCAGAAACAATACCATAGAAAGCTTGTAAGTCCATCTTCTGCCTATAACTGATTGCAATACCTAAAATGGTGCTACAATGTGCCCAGTGAAGGAGGCTTCCTGCGGAGCCTCTGCAAAACATAAGACTATAGGTAGAAGCCTGAACCACATCCACATCTCCAGAGATGGGAAATTTCCACTTGAAAGGAGGGGCAGACCAGCCTGAAATGGCTAGAAGAATACAAGATACTTCTTGAAGAAAAGACCTACAGGAAAAATACAAAACAATAGAGGCAGACAGTTACTACAAGAACAAACAAGTTGCTTGCCAGGAAACATCAAGGCAAGTGGTAGGGTCCCCTCAGTGCAAACCCCCTTCCAAGACTAAGATTAGTTGGAATACATGCTCTGATTGGTGACAACGCTCGTCACCGATAAGGGGAAATGTGGGAAAAACAACAATGAAGTGGCAAGCTAAGCCCTACAATGTGGAGAGTGAAGTGTTCAGCTGATAAAAAGAGAGCGCATATGGACAAGAACACCCACACTTGTAGATAATATCCACTTGACCTGGCTTCAATGACCGGATGATCAGAACTCAACCAGAAGAAGAAAGAAGAGGGAAAAAAAAAAAAAGAGTAATTTGATGAAATTTGATGAACTTGACCTACACCTATGGAAGCAGTAGCTCAAATGAGGGAACAAATTCTTACAACAAGAATCATTCCCACCCCTTCCACACACAGAGTAGACAGGGATGGGGAACTTGGACATT
>NW_006408591.1:12433888-12442125 GCF_000296735.1 Chrysochloris asiatica | reverse complement strand
AATGTAATACATATATGTGGAATTTTTCCAATTAATCTTTCCCAGGTTCTCTTCACCATCTTCAAGTAATAAATCTATCTTCTTCCAAAGGAGACATCCCAAACATCCTTCCTTTTCACTTCAGTAGACTGGTCTACTCTAGGAATGTAACTTTAAACGTAAAGAAATATACACAACATCCATTATCCTTTCACAGATCATGATACTTTAATATTAATAAAAATCACTTCAATTGCAAATTATGGCTTAAGAATCTTGATTAGTAGGTCTGACTTTTAGGAAGTGAATCATATTTTTGAGTTCTCATCGGTGATATTTAAGAAAATGACTATTAAAGTTATTTGATAGCACAATCTATACTTGCTTATTTGCCTTTAGATTCTAAGATATTTTGGAAAATAAAACACTATCTTTCTCAGATCGATAGAATATAAAATGTAAATAGAAAAATGTGAATTGCCCAATCTTTCTCTCTACAAAGATGTGGATTTCAAGGGTTGATTATATATTCACAAAGTTGGATTCATATTTGTATGAATAGGCAAATATTTCTAAAGACATAAAAATATGTACTTAACTTCACAAACTAGCATTCTATACCTTTTAAAAATGAATTTTTTATGTTAAAGTATAAAAATCAAGACATCTTATGCTAATATACTATTAATGGTTTTAATCTTTTATTATACATTAAGTTTGAAATATAGACTCTTTTACTTCACAATATTTATAAAACTTAAAGCTATATAGATACAGAAATCTGTATGGTACCTCTAAAAATTAATTACAGTAAAATACAGAGTCTATATTTCAAACATGTAAAATAACCTTGAAGATTGAGTAATTCCTGCATTTTATTTCTTACAGTTTTGGAGAGAAAGATTAATTTATTTTATTTCAGATTACATTAAAGCACAAACACACAAAGAATTTCCACCAGAGTTTAGGGAAATCTATCACTAAAATTTAAACCCTCTAGTTAATCTTTAAGCTTCCTTGCAAAGAATGAGCTGTGGAAATGCAAGTAAGAACTACAACAGTGTATCTATGTACTACTTTTAAATTTTTATACAACAAGAATTAAATGGCAAAGATCAATAATTTAAAAATTGGAAAGAAATTTATTTCTGGGATTTATTTGAGTCTATGTATTTTAAAGTGTTGAAAAGCAAAGATGTCAGCTTGAGGTCTAAGGTGTGCCTGACCCAAGCCATGGTATTTTCAATAATCTCATATGCATGTGAAAGTTCGACAGTAAATAAGGAAGACTGTAGAAGATTTGATGCTTTTGAGTTATGCTGTTAGAAGAGCATATTGAAAGTGCCATGGGATGCCCATAGAACCAATAAATCTGTGTTGAAAGAAGTGCAGCCAGAGTGGTACTTGGAGGCCAGGGTGGCCAAACTTTGTCTCTCATACTTTGGACATATTGTTAGGAGGGACCAGTTGCTGGAAAAGGATATCATGTTTGGCAAGGTGGAGGGTCAGAGAAAAAGAGAAAGACCTCAGCAAGATGGACTGGCCAAGTGGCAGCATCGATGGATTCAAGCGTGGCAACAATAGTGTGATTGGCCCAGGATCGGGCAGTGTTTCGTTCTGCTGTGCATAAGGTTGCTATTAGTCAGCATTGACTCGATGGCACCTAACAACAACAACAACAACAAATGCATTATATTTTCAATTATGTTAAAGTATATTCCTAAATCATTATGAAGTATAGAAATATAATCCAATGGGAAGATCCAAATGTATGCAATGGTGGTGGTGGTGGTGGTTATGTGCCGTGGAGTAGATTCCTACTCATAGTGCCCTGTACAGTGCTTCTGAAACTGGAAATCTTTACAGGAGTAGAAAGTCTTCTCTATCTTCCATGGAGTGGTTGGTAGATTTAAACTGCTGACCTTGTTGTTTGCAGCCCAACTTGTAAACTTCCATGATACCAGGGCTCCTTATGCATGCAACAGTAGTTAGGAAAAACACGACTCTGAAAAGCATTTTGTAAATTACACTGCTACTGTTCAAATAACGTTGCTGTTTTTATCTTCTATTGAGTCTGTTCTGAATCACAGTGACCCTGTATATTGTTTCCAAGATTCACGGTGACCCTGTATATTGTTTCCAAGAGGTGACTGATGTGATTGAATTGCCAACCGTGTGATTAAAAGTCCAATGCTTACTGTACAGCACCACACTAGGACTTGATAAACAGAATACTACTAAACTTTCCCCATACAAAATTATTTAAAAAGAGTAATATTGTCTTTTCTCCTTCTGTGTAGAAGAAGAAATTGAAAGATTTCAATAGTGAACGAAGATTGTTTTTGTTAAGTGCTGTTGAATCAGTTCTGATTCATCATAATCCTCATAGGGTTTCTGAGGCTGTAAATCTTCATGGGAGCAGAAAGCCTCATTTTTATCCCACAGAACATCTGGTAGTTTCAACCTGCTGGCCTTGAGATTAGCAGGCTGACTTGTAATCACTATGCTACTAAAGCTTTCTATATGTATACATACATATATGTATATATTTCATTGTACTAGGGTCCACGTTTCTGGAATCAGCAGTCAAGATATCAGATCACCTATTGCCTTAGGCAATGTGCTGCCAAAGACCTCTTTACATATGTAAGGATCAAATATTTCACTTTGAGGACCAAGGTGTGCCTGCCTCAAAATATGGTAATTTCAATCATCTCATGTGCATGCGAAAGCTGGACAGTAAATAAGCAAGACCATAGGAATACTGATGCCTTTGAATTGTGGTGTTGGTGAAAAATATGGAAAATACCGTGAGGATTATACGAATATGTTTGAGCAGAATTATGCCAGATTGCTCCGCAGAAGTGACAATGGTGAGATTTTGTCTTTAATACTTAGGACATGTTGTTGGGAAGGATGAATCCTTGAATAAGGACATCATATTTGGTAAAGTAGAGGGTCACTGAAATAGTGGAAGATGCAATGAGATGGATTAATACAGTGGTAGAAATAATGGGCTCAAATGTAACAATTGATGGTGGTGTAGTATCAGGCAAGGGTTTCATTCTATTATACATAGGGTTGCTATGAATTAGAATTGATTTATATGGCACCTAAGAATTAATATATATGTTGTTTGTTGTTGTCTTCAAGTCATACATGCATTTTATTTTATTATATTATACTTTAGAGTCTGACACTTAAAAATAATGCAACCTATTGTTGTCAAGTAGATTCAACTCATAGTGACTCTATTGGACAGAGCAGAATTGTCCCTTAGGGTTTCCAAGGCTATAACTCTTTATGGAAGCAGACTGCTACATCTTTCTTCTGTGAAGTGATCAGTATATCAGAACCATCGACCATTTCAGTTTGGAGCTGAGCACTTTAAACACTCAACCACCAAGGCTGTTTACAAGTAATGTGTCCTTGGATAAATTACTTGCTACCTTTTGCCCCCTACTTAATCATCCAGTTAATCATCTAAAACCTAACAGACTCCAACTATATGAGGTCCAACGATAGTTTTATGATGTTTTGGCTCCTATTGAATTAGAATTAGTTTTCTCCAGCTGTTACAGAATATAGAATTATATGAGAGGCCATTATTAGTTACAGTCAAGTTTGTTATGCATCATGGGATTCATGTGTGCCGAGTAGAACTGCTCCATTAGGTGTTTTGGGCTGTGACAAGCTTGTCAGGCTTGTCTTCTAATGGGCCACTCAGTGAATTATTTTGGCTAATATCAAAATACTTAACCATTTGCACTCTCTCCTTGTATGACACTGTAGAGTCAGCACTGGACTGCTAACCACAAGGTCAGTGGTTCAAATACAACAACTACTTGCTACTTGGAAATTGTATACACAGTCGCTATGGGTCAGAACCACCACTCATCTGTCAGTTTGTCGTACTGTGGTGGCTTTTGTGTAGCTGTGATTCTGAAAGCTATGCCACCTGTATTTTAGATACCAGCAGGGTCAATCACAGTAGAGAGATTTCAGATGAGTTTCCAGACAAAAACAAACAAGGAAGGAGAGACAAACTGTTTTAGAATATTTAGTCACTGAAAACCTTATGAATAGCAGTGGAACACTGTAAGCACCAGATTATTGAATATTGAAACATGATAAAGAGCACCAGAATATTGTCAGACACAGTGCCAGAAGTTGCAACCTTGAGGTTGGAAAGCACTTAAAATGTGATTGGGGAAGAACTGCCTCCTCAAAGTAGAATTGACCGTGATAACATGAATGGAGTAAGCCTTTAGGACCTTCATTTACTGATGGGGCACAATTCAAAATGAAGAGAAACAGCTGTAAACATTCCATTAATAATGGAAACATGGAATGTACAAAGTATGAATCCAGAAAAAAAAAAAAAGGAAACTGTCAAAAATGAAAAGGAACACATACACCTGAATATCCTAGGCATTGGTGATGTGAAATGGACTGGTATTGGCCATTTTGAATCTGACAGTCACATGGTTTACTATACTAGGAATGACAAATTGAAGAGGAATGACGACACATTTATCATCAAAAAGAACATATCAAGAGCAGTCATGAGGTACAATGCTGTCTGTAATATCCATACGCCTACAATAAAGGCCAGTAAATACCACTATTACTCAGATTTATGCACCAACCTCTAAAGCCAGTGATGAGGAAATTGAAGAATTCTACCAACTTCTTCTGGTAGCGTAGTGGTTACGAATCGGGCTGCGAACCTTAAGGTCAGCGGTTCGAAACTACCAGCTGCTCCGCGGGAGAAAGATGAGGCTTTCTACTCCCGTAAAGATTTACACCCTCGGAAACCCTGTACAGGGTCGCTATGGGTCGAAACCGACTTGACGGCACTTAACAACAACAACAACAACCAACTTCTTCAGTATTAAATAGTTCAAACATGCAATTAAGATGTACTGAACATTACTGGTGATTGGAAAGCAAAGGTAGGAAAGAAAGAGGAAGGATCAGTAGTTGAAAAATATGGACTTGTGATAAAGAATATGCTGGAGATCACATTATAGAATTTTGCAAGACCAATTAAGTCTTCATTGCAAATACCTTTTACAAACAGCATAAAAGATGACTATACACATGGACCTCACCAGGTGGAATACACAGAAATCAAATTGACTACATCTGTGGAAAGAGATGGTGGGAAAGCTCCATTAGCTAAACCAAGGCCAGGGGCAGAATGTGGAACAGACCAGCAACTGCTCATATGCAAATTCAGGCTGAAGAAAAAGAAAAGAAATCCATGAGAGCCAAAATATAATCTTGACTATATCCCACCTGAATTTAGAGATCATCTGAAGAACAGATTTGATGCATTATACACTAAAGACTGATGACCAGAAGAGTTGTGGGATGACATCAAGAACTCATACAGAAAGAAAGCAAAAGGTCATTGAGAAGGAAAAGACCAAAATGAATTTCGGAAGAGACTCTGAAACATGTTCTCCAGCTTAGAGATGCTAAAGCAAATGGAAGTGAGGAGGTACAAGAACTGAACAGAAAATTTCATAGGTCAGTTCTAAAAGACAAAGACAAATATAATAAAATGTGCAAAGACCTGGAGCTAGAAGATCAAAATGGAAGAACATACTCAGCATTTTTCAAGCTGAGGGAAGTGAAGAAAAATTCAAACCTCAAAGTATTAAGGATTCTATGGACAAAATACTGAATGATGAAGACAGCATCAAAAGAAGTTGGAAAGAATACACAGAGTCACTGTACAAAAAGAAATAGTCGATATCCAACCATTTCAAGAGATAGCATATGATCAAGAGCCAGTGATACTGAAGGAAGAAGTCCAAGGTGCATTTAAGTCACGGGCAAAGAACAAGGCACTGGAAATTGATGGAATACAAATGGAAATCTTTCAACAAATGGATGCTTCACTGGAGGCACTCACTCATTTATACCAAGAAATTTGAAAGACAACTATATGGTCAACTGACTGTAAGAGATCTGTATTTGTTTCTATTCCAAAGAGAGAGGTGACCCAACAGAATGCGGAAATCAGAGGACAATATCATTAATATCCCATGTGAGTAAAGTTTTACTAAACATAATAAAGAAATGGCTGCAATCATACTTTGGCAGAGAACTTCCAGAATTTCAAGCCGGATTAAGAAGAGGATGTGGAATGAGGAATATTAGTGTTGATGTCAGGTGATTCTTGACTGAAAGCAGAGACTGTCTTAAAGATGTTTACTTGTGCTTTATTGACTACACAAAAGCTTTCAGTTGTGTGGATCATGACAAGCTGTGGACAACATTGAAAAGTACAAGTATTCTGGAACACTTAATTGTGCCCATGAGGAACATGTACATAGACCAAGAGGCAGTTGTTCTAACAGAAAAAGGGAATACCAAATGGTTTACAATTAGGAAAGGTGTGTGTGTGTCAGGGTTGTATTCTTTCACCACAGTTATTCAATTATTATGCTGAACAAATAGTCAGAGAAGCTGGATTCAATGAAGAAAAATCAGGACTAGAGGAAGGCTCATTAACAATCTGCGATATGCAGATAATATAACCTTGCTTGTTTAAAGCCAACAAGACTTAATATATGTACTGATGAAGATCAAAGACCACAGCCTTTGGTATGTGTTGCAACTCAATGTAAAGAAAACAAAAAATCCTCACCACTGGACTAATAGAGGAAAGATTGAAGTTGTCAATGACTTAATTTTACTTAGACCAACCATCAACACTCATGAAAACAGCTTCAAAAAATCAAACGACATATTGTATTGGGCAAATCTGCTAAACAAGACCTCTTTAATTTGCTGAAGAGCAAAGATGTCAGTTTGAGGATGAAGGTGTGCCTGACTCAAGCCATAGCATTTTCAATAGTATCATATGCATATGAAAGTTGGCTAGTGAATTTGCAAAACTATAGAAAAATTGATGCCATTTGATTTATGGTGTTGGAGGAGAATATCGAAAGTATTATGGGCTGCCAAAAGAACAAACAGATGTGTGTTGGAAAAAGTACAGCCAGAGTGTTCCTTGGAAGCCAGGATGGCCTGATTTTGTCTTGCATACTTTAGACGCATTGTCAGGAAGGACCAGTCACTGGAGAATGATATCATGTTTGATAAAGTGGAGGGCTGGATAAAAAAAGGAAGACCCCCAATGAGATGAATTGGCACAGTGGCAGCATCAACAGGCTCAAATGCAGCAATGATTGTGAAGTTGCCCCAGGATTGGTCAGTGGTTCGTTCTGTTCTGCATAGGAACACTATGGGTCTGTACTGACTAATGGCACCTAACCTAATGAGACAAAACTGACTCCATGGCACTTAACAATGACACATTTCTTTCAAATCAAAGCAAGTTGATAACTACCTGCTTTAGTGTTCACATGTTTGGTGCTGTAGGATAAGCACTGGACTGCTAACTGCAATCTTGTTGGTTCAAACCTATCAACCACTTCTAGAAAACCCTATACAATGTCTGTATGAATCAAAGCTCACTCAGTGGAATTTAACAATAGATGTCAATGTGAATTCAATGTGTAGGCAATTATAGTGCTATATTACATACTTAGGAATCCTGGTATGAGCTATAGGACCTGCACTGGATTGCTAACCACAAGGTTGGGGGTTTAAACCCACCAGCCACCCCTTGGAAACCTTATACAGGGTCACTATGAGTCAGAACTAACTCAACAGGCACTTAAAATATATGTACTTAGGTTTCTGTTAAAAATTACCCATCCGTCTTAAAAAATATACCCATCCAAAATAGATAGAACTGCTCTTCTGATACCATTCATGGATACAAGAATTCTGCCATTTAACAATATGATTTAATTCTGGCAATTCTTTATTTGTTCAGGAATTGATACTTGATCCATGCTGGATCAAAGATTCTTTACCATGATAATTTGAGAGTAAGACTCAGAGCATGTTGGTTGCCCCCTAAAGGTCTAGACCATGAGGTCAAAATTTTAGATGACGTTGGAAGTATCTGCAAAGAAATTTAGTCTGAAGAGAGGATATAAATAAAACAAGTAGAGATAGGAGTGAAAATGAGAGTTAGAGAAGCTCTTATTCTGCAGACGTCGGTGGTATCAGTCACTAGTGGCTTAGCAACATTATAGTCCTTGAGTTTCATACAAGATAGAGAGAGGTCTTATGAGTCAACCAAGTAATAATTCTAACAGAATTTGCAGTTAGATAATGAAATTCCATTGGTAGCTTCTTAAACCACACAAAACAAGAGGAGAAATTTGATT
>NW_006408591.1:12427736-12433578 GCF_000296735.1 Chrysochloris asiatica | reverse complement strand
ATTTAAAGCTTCAGAAACACTGTAATGAGGTCTCTGTGAGCTGGAACTGACTCACAGCACTGTACAACAACAACAACAACATATTTTTACTAAACAGTTTTATTTTTTTAAGTTGATATTTAGATATGATAGTAAATTAGAAGTGGCACTTATTACATAATTTCTATTTCTTAATTTTTTGTAAAGTAAGAATACATTTTAAGATGATGTTTTAAACATCTGTAAATCCCATTAACAGTGAAAAGGAAAGTAAATATATCATCAGTAGTAATTTAAATTTCAGAAGCAGGTATATACAATTTTCTTTATAATTTTCCTAGATAGAACATTACTGAATATATTTATATATGTTAATTTTATCACAAATTATGTAACTTAATGAAATATACATAACTCATCTATTAATTAATTTTATTTGGATATGGAATAGAAGTGGCTTCTATAATTGCAGGCTGTAAAGAAATCAAGGTCATGGCAGACTCTGTGAGAATGTATTCCCAGGATAGTCATTTGAAAATAAATTAACATTAAAGTATGTGGTAATTGACTGATTTCTCTTTACACAAACAAGCAATAGACAGTGCTATGGACTGGATTCCAACTCATGGCAGACCCATGTATGTCAGAATAGAACTATGTTCCATGATGTTTTCAATTGCTAATTTTTCAGAAGTAGATCCAGTTTCATTCTTTACATTTGTTCAAATGGTGACAGTCCACATCCAACTATGACTCTGACCTACATTGCTGCATACCATCCTTGTGGTTTAACTATTTCAATGATTCATGTTTATTCTGACTTGGAGGAATTTCCAATACATTTACTGAAACTCAAAGACATTGTCAGCAGGAAAACAATTTGCTAATGGCAAAGTGATTCAAGAGCATAAACAAAACAGATTGGCAAGTGCCATTCAAACTGAGAAATGCACAGTATGACACTCTACTAAAGAGTTATAACATACTAATGTTCTATAAGGCAATGCTAAGTGGGATATTCCTGTAAATTTACTGTGAGGCACTGTGTCATAATAGATATAAATAAAAAAGAGTGGAGCATAACAATAATCTTTTTTTTTTTTTTAAGGATTGATTCTTGCTGGGTATTTCTGGGAGATCTTGTGGAGGAGGATACATGAGCAGGGGTTTGAACTAACAAGCTTAGACTGATGAAGATGAAAAAGATGTAAAATATTCATCACTCAGGATAACATATTTTTAAAAAATCTGAATTTAACATCCATAGAGATAAACATTTATGATAATTAGGGCTACAGCCTGCAGCATTTGGCTCACAAACTAAGTGCATTGGTTAATGAGCAAAGATTTCCATTCTTTGCATGCATAAATACTTAGTGAGGAATTTATCATTCAGTAATTCATAACCTTTTTTTTTTTTTTTTTTCCAGCATTTCTCCAATGGTTGCATCAATTGTTATTTAACAACTCTAAATAATGGGTTATCTTGCATGTTGCATTAACCTACTCTTCTCAAGGCTAATGATTTTCTGATTTCCACATGCCAGTGATTTTTGGCAGTAACAAATGATGCCTCTCTTTTGCATGTTGCAAGTAGCTTCAATTATATTTTACATACCCATTTAAAGGATCATTAGTTAAGTTAATATTCTTACTATTCAGAAGCATCAAGCATTCAGTATTGTCTAATTTTAAATGCTAGTATATCCTGTAGTACTTTGATAGGTTGAAAAATATTGTAATCTCCCAAACTGTATGTAATTTTGGCGTGAATACATCATTATACTTTCCAGTTTGTTGATGTTTACATCTGCAACTTCTATAAAAAATAATTTCATTTGTATAAGCTTTGGAGAAAAAAATAGTGTCTGTTGCAAACAATAATAAATGTACTTTAGCTCTTAACTTGTGAGTTGGTCTTGAGATATTTACAGAGTATGTTTTTTACATTTTTTTGTTTTGTTTTATTTTGTTATCTCTGATTTTCATAGACAATATAGTTTAAACAATTATAATCAGAACTGGAAGGGAATTTAAAATGTCAATGTAACTATAATGTTTGTTTGTTTGTTGTTTTTATTCCACATATGAAAGTTCCATTCCCTTTAGATTTTAGAAAATTAACCATGAATATTTGTAATATTAAATGGGAGAATTTTATTTTAACATGACTTATGTGGCATTGTAGATTAAGCACTGAACTGGTAAAAAAAAAAAAAAAAGGAGAAAGATGTGTATGCTTGTCCCCATAAAGATTTATGGTCTTGGAAACACTAAAGAGAAGCTCTACTTTGTCCTATAATCAGAATTGACCCAGTGACATGAGTCTGAATTTGTTGCTATGAGTCAGAATTAACTTATGTAAAGTAGGTATGATTGATACAGTGACAAGGGGGTGATTTGGCTATCTAGTTCTGCTATAAAATAAATGCTAAAGGTGGATGATTTTAACAAATTTATTCTCTCACTCTTTAGGAGACTAGAAGTAAAAATTCAGAGTATTGGCTTTTAGGAAAGATTCATGTGTCTTGACACCAAACATTTCCTGGATCTAGGAGATTTACAGTACATGAACCAAAGTCCAGAGTCCCACGTCTGGCACTTCTTTCTTGGTAATAGTGGGTCCCTCTTTGTCTGCATGTCACACCTTTGGGAAACTCCCTTACATCAGATCAGTGTCCTGATGGGATTAAGGGTGATACGTTGTTATTGATAAGTGCCATCAAAACAGTTCTGACACATACTGACCTTGTATAGGATTTCCAAGTAGCAGCTGATGGATTTGAACTGCTCACCTTGTGGTTAGCAGTCCAGTGCTTATCTTACAACATGACACCAGAACTCCAAAGGTGATATTGTTGTTGTCAGGAGCCATCGAGTCGGAACCTACTCATAGCGACCCCATGCACAGCAGAATGAAACAATGTCCGATCCTGGGCCAACCTCACTACCGCTGCCACACTTGAGTCCATCAATGATGCTACCTGGCTGATCCATCTCTTTAGGGGTCTTCCTCTTTTTCTCTGACCCTCCACCTTACCCAGCATGACATCCTTCTCCAGCGACTGTTTCCTCCGGACAATATGTCCAAAGTATGAGAGATGAAGCTTAGCCATCCTGGCCTCCAAGGAGCACTCTGGCTGTACTTCTTCCAAAACAGATCTATTGGTTCTTTTGGCAGTCCATGGCACTTTCAGTATTCTCCTCCAACACCACAACTCAAAGGCATCAATTCTTCTACGGTCTTCCTTATTCACTGTCCAGCTTTCTCATCCATATGAGGCTATTGAAAACACCATGGCCTGGGTCAGGCGCACCTTAGTCTTCAAGCTGACATCTCTGCTCTTCAATACTTTAAAAAGTTCCTGTGCAGCAGATTTGCCCAATGCAATACATGATATATTTCACCCTTAATCCTTTTATTGATTTAACACTTCAGATCACATCACATAACTGCCAAACTACTGAGGATCATGATCCAGCCAAATGGATACATACTCTGGAATACACAATTCAATCCATGACAGTTTGACTTTATACTTTGAGAAGAAGCAAAGACGATAGATATCCTTCCGTGAAATAAATGAACCTATGTAGCCCCTCAGCCTATATTAAACATCACATGAAATACATGCAGTGCTTTAGTGTAGTAATGTATTAGGGGTATCATATAAATGGTACTGTGTCAAGAAAAAAAAATTGATTCTTTATATCAAGGAATGTCTGAAAACCTCATGCTCTATAACAGATTTTCCCATCATTATACTTATTATGCACCATTCATCTCCAAGTTTGCCATACTGAAATAGGTTGTGTGTTACTGTGATCTGGTAGCTATGTGATCAATATTTTAAATACCAGTAGGATCACCTATGGAATCTTGGTATGGCTCTGTAGGATATGCCTTGGACTGCTAACCACAAAGCTGGAGGTTCAAACCCTCCATGGGAACCCTATACAGGATTGCTATGAGTTGGAACCGACTTGATGGCATTTAGCAGCAACAAGATTCACCTATGATGGACAGGTTTCAGCAGTACTTCCAGACTAAAACAGACTAGGAAGTAGAGAGGTTGATTACCTCTGAAAGTAAGCCTTAGGAATAGGAGGGAAACATTGTATGCTAATAGTATCAGAAGTTGAGATCCTCAGTTTGGAAGACAATCAAGATATGGCTGGGGAACAACTGCATCCTCAAAGTAAAGGTGACTTTAAAGACATGAATGGAGTTCAGCTTTTGGGATTTTCATTTGCTAATGAGGAATCACTCAAAATGAGAAGAAACAACTGCAAATATCCACTAATAAATGGAACATGGAATATACAAAGCATGAAACAAGACCAATTAGAAGTCATAAAAAAAAAAAAATGGGTAAAGATCAATATTCTAGGCATTAGTGAGTAGTAATGAACAAATGAAAGGGTAACAATCCATTGTGTGGAAGAAATACACAGTCACTGTACCAAAAAGAAATGACCAATGCTCAACCATTTCAAGAGGCAGCATATGACCAAAAACTGATAGCAATGAAGGAAGAAGTCCAAGCTGTACTGAAGGCATTCACAAAAAAACTTGACTCCATGAAATGACAGAATACAAACTGAAATCTTTCAACACTTATAAAACACTGGAGGTGCTTACTCATTTATGCAAAGGTACTTCGAAGCCAGCTACATGAGCAACTGATTGGAAGAGATCCATACCTGTGCTCATTCCAAAGAGAGGTGACCCAATGGAATGCAGAACTCATTGAACAATATCATTGACATCACAAAATTTTGCTAAAGGTAATTTAAAAAATGGTTGCAACAGTACATTGACAAGGAACTGTCAGAAATTCAGATCAGATTCAGAAGAGGACATGGGATTAGGAATATCGTTGCTGAGGCCATAGGGATCTTGGCTGAAAGAAAAATATATCAGAAAGGTATTTATATGTGCTTCATTGACTATGCAAAGATTTTCAACTGTGTGGATCATGACAAACTATGGATAGTACTGTGAAGAATGGGTATTCCAGAACATTAATTGCACTCATGAGGAACCTGTACATAGACCAACATGCAATTATTCAAACAGATCAATGGAATACTGAATAACTTAAAACCAGGAAAGGTGTGCATCAGAGTTGTATTTTTTCATCATACTTATTCAATTTGTGAGTCCTGGTGTGGCACTGCAGGTTAATGCCCTGGACTGCAAAGTCAGCTTGAACCACAAGGTCAGCAGTTGAAGATTACCAGTTACTTCTTTTGATGTTCTTCCTCTTCAGGCTAAACATACAAGCAACTGATGGTTTGTTCCACAGTTGACCCCTAGTTTGTTTTGGTTGATGGTATGAAGCATTTCTACCACGTGTTGCCACAGATGCAATCCACTGGATTTTTTAAAATTCCATGTGGTGAGATCCATGGGCATAATTGTCTTGTATGTTGTATTTGCAATGAAGAAGCTATTGGTCTTGCAAAATTCTATCATTTGATCCCCAGAAAAGTTTCTATCACCAATACCATATTTTCAAATTACTTATCCATTCTCTTTGTTTCTAATATTTGCATTACAATCATTAGTAATTATCTATACATTTTTATTGCATGTTTGACAGATTTCAGACTGAAGAATTTGGTAGAATTCTTCAATTTCATCATCATTGACTTTAGTGGTTGGTGCGCACATTTGAATAATAGTGGCATTAACTCATCTTCATTGTAGGCTATCACAGACAGCGTTGTTCTTCAAGACATAACTGAATATGTTTTGTGATGATGAATGTGACTTCATTCCTTTTCAATTTGTCTTTCCTGGCATAGTAAACCATGTGATTGTCAGATTCAAAATGGCCAATGCCAGGCCATTTCAGCT
>NW_006408591.1:12424669-12427036 GCF_000296735.1 Chrysochloris asiatica | reverse complement strand
GATAGAGTCCTGCACTTCACTTGTGCTCTTCTCCCTTGTTCTGGACTGTAAGATTAAATACTCCCCCATTTTTGTTACAAAACTTCTATCTTTACAGTTGTGACAGTCACAGTCATGATAACAATTAGTCACTATTGAATCATAAGAATCTTATCCCCATCTCTTTTCACCAGACCCATCTCGACAAGATGGAAACTATTCAGAGGGGACTCTACATTCCCCTGCACACTTTTAAACTAAACTCTCTCTTGGAAACTTGTAAGCCAGTCACTGTGTGCTTTTATTGCCCCCTCATTTTAGGCATACAATGTCTAAGTTGCCTGTCCCTATCTATGCTGTACACAGAGGGAATAGGATTCATACTTGATGTGAAGACCCCTTCACTGTCAGTGTTTTGAGCTACTACATCCATGAATACAGGTCAAGTTCATCAAGTTGTAGCAATTTACACTCATTTCCTTTATCATTTTTTTTTTTTTAATCTTCCTCTAGTCAAGTTCTGATTATTAAGTCATCAAGGCTAGGTTAAATAGGTACTATCCGCAAGTCTGGACATTCTTGTGCATCTCCCCTCATTTTATATAAGTTGGATACTTCACTCTCAGCATTAGCCCTCTGTGGCTATGTCCTTGTCCATGGGCTCAGGAGTCCCCAGTTCTCACCACACTTCAGACCAACCAGCCCTTCCTTTTTCTCTTTCATCTCCAGGTCAACAGGAGCTTATGGAATGTGGTTGAACTCAGCCCATTTCTTCATTGCTGCCTGTCCCCCTCTTTCACTTACCAGTAGACCAACGTGGTCGCCAGCAAAGTTATATACCTGTTCATATGTTCCCTTTCAGTTTCAATCTTGGAGGAGGGTTTGTCCTGAAGGGACTTTATTGCTTGCCTTGATGGCTCCCCAGTGAACAACTTGCTTGTTCTTGTCATAGACAAGACAAATTTTAGATTTTTCCTGCTGATCTTTCTTTGAAGATGTATCATCTGTTCCTTTATCTGTTCCAGGCTGGTCTGTTTGTCCTTTCTAGTGTGACTGTCCCACCTTGGAAGGTTCTTGATGGGGCTAAGGATTCCACCTAAGGCCCTATACATTGCAAAGGCTCTGCAAGAGCCTAGGAAAATTCTAGAACCACTTTATGTATTCCAGTCAGTTATAATCTGAAGACAGGCTTTCAAGCTTTCTGTAATCATGTCTATGTGCTACCCTGTGCTCTATTGTCCCCTCCCTGCCCCCTCTTAACCCCCATTCCTCTATCCTACCCCCACTGGTAACCAACAAATCATTTTTCCCCTTTTAATATAGATATGTTCTGTTAAGATTTTACAATAATGGTTTTATGCAATATTTGTCCTTTTGTGACTTATTAACTTCACTCAGCATAATGTCCTTAAGGTTCATCCATGTTATGTGGTGTCTTGCAACTTTCTTTTTATTCTTCAGAGTTGCATAATATTCCATTGTGTGGTGTGTATGTATCAGAGTTTGTTTATCCAATCTTCCATTGATGGGCACTTAGGCTGTCTCCATCTGTTTTTTTGTTGTTTTTTTTCCCCCTGTTATGAACAGCTGATTTGAATTTATTTTAATAGTTGAGATTTCATAAATTTTACATAAGTCACAGCTCATTAAAATTCCCTGTATCCCCAACTAAGGGTAAGGTTCCATCTAGAAGTTCCATCTCTGAACAATCATTTGTTATTAATACAATTGCATACAGAATATTTTACTCCAGTGACAAAGCAGCAAACTACAGCAAGGGTTCACCTCTGTTTAGATCAATAATCACTGGATTTCATATCTGTAATGTGTTAGAGCTTCAAAAATTGGAAATTACACATCTTCATCACGTTGGTCTCCTAACCTGTATATGAAACAATGAAGTTGTAGGGGCATTTATTATGGATAGAAACATTAGGCTCACAGGGGCTGGATGGAAGTCACAAATGCTTGTTCCAAATGATGTCACTGTTAACCTGAAGCCTTTGGTTTATTTTGTTTGGCAAACCACTCATCACTTTTCTCTGCCACCATTGCCTTATCCAATAGTTTGTTTCCTTCTGGATCCATATTGGAAAGTTCTCGAAATGATCAGCCCCCACAAAGCAAATTTCATATCCATTGGGGTCAACCAGAATGACCACTTGTACTGTTGCTTTCACTGGGCTGTCTAGACTCACCAGAGGAGTCAGAATCTTCTGGTTTTCCCTTTTCATCAAGTCTTCTATGTCTCACAGATCTTTCTTGGGGCATGAAAAAACAACTCTTCCAAAAGCTGTAGCATGATCAACTGTACCCTTGATAACCTGTAGCTTACTTTGGTTGTCAGCATAGCCCAGCAAAGTCCTTTGCTTCTGTTCAGTTTTTTTC
>NW_006408591.1:12421914-12422997 GCF_000296735.1 Chrysochloris asiatica | reverse complement strand
AACAGACTTTGGATAACATTGCAAAAACAGGTATTTTAGAACATTGAAGGTTTCTCATGAGGAACCTATGCACAGACCGGAGGCAGTTTTCAGAACAGAACTAGAGAATAGTGAATGGTTTATAATCAGGGAAGGTATGTGTTAGCATTGTTTATTTTCACCATAATTTTTCTATTTGTATGCTGAGCAAATAATATGAGAAGTGAGATTATATGAAGGATAATGTAGCATCAGGTTTGCAGGAAGACTCTGTGATAACCTGTGACATGCAGATGATGCAACATATCTTGTTAAAAGCATGTTGTTTTTAGGTGCCATAGAGTCAGTACTGACTCATAGTTACCCTATGCACAGCAGAATGAAACACTGCCCTCTCCTGGGCCAACTTCACAACTGTTGCCACGCTTGAGCCTGTTGGTGCTGCCACTTTGCCAATCCATCTCGTTGGGAGTCTTCCTCTTTTGCTCTGACGCTCCACCTTACCAAACATGATATCCTTCTCCAGTGACTGGTCCCTCCTGACAATATGTCTGAAGTATGAGAGACAAAGTTTGGTCATTCTTGCCTCCAATGAGCATTCTGGCTGCACTTCTTCCAAAATGGATCTATTGGTTCTTTTGGCAGCCCATGGCACTTTCAATATTCTCCTCCAACACCAAAACTGAAATGTATCAATTCTTCTATGATCTTCCTTATTCACTGTCCAACTTTCTCATGCATATGAAGTTAATGAAAATACCATGGCTTGGGTCAAGTGTACTTCAGTCCTCAAGTTGATATTTAGCAGATTTTCCTAATGCAATATGTTGTTTGATTTCTTGACTGCTGCTTCTGTGAGTATTGATAGTTGATCCAAGAAGAATGAAGTCCTTGGCAACTTTGCTTGCTGAAAGTGCAAAGGAGTTAAAATACTTACTGATGAAGATCAAAGGCTACAGCCTTTGATGTGGGTTGAACCTCAATGTAAATAAAGCAAAAATCCTCATCCCTGGAACAATAAATAATAACATTCATGATCAATGCAGACAAGACTGAAGTCAAAAACTTCATTTTGTTTGGATCCACTATCAACTTTATGGAAGT
>NW_006408591.1:12415509-12420150 GCF_000296735.1 Chrysochloris asiatica | reverse complement strand
GCACTTATCAACAACAAGAATATATTGGGCAAGGCACAGTGACAGCATAGTGGGATAAGTGTTGGGCTGCTAATCATAACATTGGCAGTTTACCTGTCCAGATTGCTTGTGGGATAAAAATGAGACCCTCAGAGAGATGAGTGGTACAAAACTCTTCATGAGAGTTAGAAACTTTGGAACTTTTGTAAGATTATAAATAAAGAGAAAAATAATATACAAAGTAAAAATAATATTGAAGTATTTGACAATGAGAAGAAGTATGGTAAATTTTAATTAAAATTTAAAAATGGAACTATGTAAAGTTGAAGCTATTATGGATTTTCTTTCCCTAAATTATCCATTAAGAATAAGCAATACTTATGCTTTTGTAAAATGTGGGAAAATCCTTATGCTTCAAAAAAATTGTTTTTAAACATGAGGGATGCATTTGGTATCTTATCCTAATTGTTTCTTTCTCTATACATATCAAGTTATAAAATACAACTATCCCTCAATAATAATATGAAACATTGAGGAAGAATAAAACTGAGAGACAACATTCAGCCACATACAATCTGTAACATGAGGGCACTGCATAATGAATCCGTTCACATTTCAGTGCATTTACTACAAAAAGAATATACCAGATTTTAAGTGTTAACCAAATGAATTTCACATGTCACAGAAGAATTTTGAGTTAAAAACTAATAAAATTTTGTAAATTTACAGAAAATTAAAAGTAAAAAAATTACTATACTAAGAAATAGATGAAATACAGAGGGAATAGTTTCAAAATCAATAATTCAATAAGTATAAATCCTTATTAAAAGTAAAATTATACTTACATTTTTATATTTGATAATCAAGAAAATATTTACATAATAGTTATTATATGCAAGCAATTAGTTTGAGTAGTGTACAATCATTTTGCAATAATAATACCTTAATCATAAAAAATCTATACCTGGCTTCTATTACAATTAATTTTGAAGGTAATATATATATATATTGTCTTTGTGTTTAGAAATTCTGGTGGGAAAAAAAAACAACATACTCTGTGTTAGACATTGGATAAAATAAAATATTTTTGTTTTCTTTCTTTTTTATTTTTATGTGCTGTGTTCTGCCTAAAGTGTCCCAGAAGGTATGACCCCATCTTTACTGTAGGATACTAATAAGGGTTTTTTTTTTTTGTTGGTTTTTTTTTTTATGGTTGGGGGTGGGGAGAGAAGCATCATGGCCAAAGAGAAAATACTGAAGTTATTAAAGATTCCATTTTAGTTAGATCCACAACCAATATCATGGAAGCCATAGTCAAGAAATCAAATAATGTATCATGAAAAAGACCAGACCCACTGATCAAACAGAAACTGATGGAATCATCAGACTATCTATTGCCCTTAGTCACACTTCAAGCTTTTAACTGAACTCAACACAATGGCTCAAATTTCAGCCAAACAATAGCCAGGTCTATTAATGAACAATTTGCTGTTGTTGTTATATGGCGTGGAGTTGGTTCCGACTCATAGCGACCCTGTACAGGGTTTCCGAGGTTGTAAATCTTAATACAAATGCCTCAGAAGGATAAACCATACAAGATCAGATGGACAACATTTGTCCAAGGTTAGAGTTTAGAAGGCAGGAAGTAGTAGAAAATAATGATATTAGAAATGGTAAACACAGGGATGAAGCAGAAAGGGTGCTGTCACACCCTTTTTTTTGTGAGATTGCAATCAATGTGACAAAACAAAATGTGGATGAATTGTCAAATGGAAAATCAATTTGTTTTATAAACTTTCACTCAAATCATAATACAAAATACACAAACAAACAAAAATCATTGAAAATCATATGGAACACAGTTCTATTCTGTCATGCATTGGGTTGTGACAAATTAGAGTTTATTCACAGCACATAAAAGAAAGGTAATAATAAAGATAAGTTCAGATCTATATACAATGAATCACTCAAATAAAACTTTTAAGAGACATTTCCTTTATTGCAATTGGACTTTTGTTGTTAGGTGCCATCAACTCGGTACCAACCCATGGTGACCTTATGCACAGCAGAATGAAACACTGCCCGATTCTGGGCCAACCTCACTACTGTTGCCCACTTGAGTCCATTGATGCTGCCACCTGGCCAATCCATCTCATTGGGGATCTTCCTCTTTTACTCTGACCCTCCACGTTATCAAACATGATATCCTTTTCTGGTGACTGGTCTCTCTACATTTAAAATTCAGATTGAAAAATTGTCATGCATGGAATTTTCTATTTCCACTTTTTAACCAATCCAAGCACTGTGCAAAAAAAAAATATTTGATATTTATTACCCAGACACATATACACATAACTAAACACATACAATGCCAGTGATCACAGTGGTATGCATGTGCTTACATCTGATCAATATTATTTTTAAAATAAATATTGATTTCTCAGAAACATATTTAAATGGGATGATATATTTAATATTTAGTAAAATAAAGAGAAATATGTAAAATTAGGAATTTAAGTGTTGGATGGATTATAAAATTAATCTTCTGCAAAAAGAATAACAGGTTGATATTTTAAAGCTTCATCTTGAGGGAAAACCCCATCTTAATTGAGAAAAATCTTCATATAATCTCCGAAGGATATAGTTTCCAATGAACATGAATTACATTTCATTTTATGCTAGGCTTTTTACTGCTGCAGTATTTTCTGTTATATTGAGTTATAAACCCCTACCCATAGAGGCAGCTTTTGATTTGATTTTCATAGCCTTGGGCAAGCATGATTGAAGACCCATAAGACTGTAGAAGATGTTGATTGATTCTTTTGATCCTAGGAGATAATAGAAGGTATTTAAATTGGTTGTGTTAAAAATCTGAGGATGAATTGGGACTTTAGGCAAATTGCACAGAAGACTTTTAGTCTTTGATTAGTTCAAATTTGTAACATAGGCAACGGAAAAGATTTGTATCTCTTCTTGTCAAATTCCTTTCTATTTCACATCAATCACTTTTTCTATTACTATGTGACTCCTTTATTCCTAGATTTTGAGGCCTTTGTTGTTGTTATTGTGCTGTGGAGTCGGTTCTGACTCATAGCGACCCTGTACAGGGTTTCCAAGGCTGTAAATCTTTACAGGAGCAGAAAGCCTCATCTTTCTTCTGCGGAACAGCTGGTAGTCTCAAACTCTTGGCCTCAAGGTTCGCAGCCCGATTCGTAACCACTACGCTACCAGAGCTCCTTTTAGAGGCCTTTAGGTCTTATTAAATTAGGGATGATTTGAAAGTCATGCATAAAGCTAAACTTAAACCATAAATAGGTTAAAGATCAGTTTATAGAGACATTAACACACTGGAAAAAAGGAAAGAAAATCAAAGGCAAAATAAAAAGTGAACCTACCTGCTTCTTTTAGGAATTAAAAGTACAAATCATTACTTACTTTGATAACTATGTGAGGTAGGCTGGGAATGTATAGAAACAGTTCTCAACAGAGCTGTGCTAAAACACTGCTGGTCAATTCTCTGTCACTAAATTGAAAAGGAGACAAGTGTGTCTAATAATTGTTAATATTAATACATAAAGTACCGAGGTTTAGAAATTAGTGTCTTTTCCCCCGTATCAATGAGATCAAATGTAAGATCATATGATAGAAAAAGGAGCTCACTGGAAGCTAAAAGAACTTACTTAGATTGTATGAGCCAGAGTTCATTTTCCACTGCTGTCTGCCTTCATGAGACCATCACTCGAAACATCTAAGAGTTTGAGTACCTGGAAATCATGGCAGTGTTTTAAGTTATAGCTACTTTTACTTCCCTGAAAAACTATTTAGATTCCATTAAAACCTGGAAAAATAGAAATTTCATTTCTACTTAGGCGTATGTTAGTGAGGAGAATCCATTGATGTTGGTGGGGATGCTGAAATCTGCTTTTATATAATTTTCCATTAAATGAGAAAGTCTCAACTAATTAGACAATCACAACAACTAACTAAAAAGAGAAGATGAAGAGCACACAGGGATGAAGGAGGTGATGATGGGAGTTATTGGGAAATCAAAGATTTAGAGACAGTTTTAAGAATTTCTCATTCACAGTCTTTCTTTATTCACTAAGATATGAAGAAGTATTTGAAACTAGTACTTCAATGATAAAAGAATATATCTGAGAGATAAAGCAGGGTATTGATAAATCATGCTTATAGGTGTTTTTTTTGTGTGTGTGTTTTTTTTTTAGTAGTATCTTCTAATTCCATTTTTCCACAGACTTTTTGAAGTTCCTATTATGGAGGAATTGAGACAAAGAAAGTATAATGACTTGTACACAATCACACCCAGAAAGTATAATGATTTGTATAAGATTTACAAAGAGTTAGGATTTGTCCAACATGTTAATTTTCTTAAATACTTTTCTATACAAGGGTAAGTCATAAAAATATTGCTATTAGGACTTCAGTTTATACATGCATGGGTTTATTTTAAATAAAACATATTTAAGCATGTGTCTGTGATTAATAGATCTTTATAGACACATTCATTCAGTAATACACTTATCTCAGTCTCTTCATCTGCCAAAGAAGGTCAAATAAAAAATGGCTTCTGAGGGGATCTGTTATGCCAGTTAAATTCAAGTCAGAGAGGTCAACTCAGAAGGTTTGGGCAACTTCTTGGAT
>NW_006408591.1:12404038-12407159 GCF_000296735.1 Chrysochloris asiatica | reverse complement strand
GAGGTTGGCCCAGGATCGGACATTGTTTCGTTCTGCTGTGCATGGGGTCGCTATGAGTCGGTTCCGACTCGATGGCACCTGACAACAACAACAATGGCTAGTGATCGTGAACATTTCTTCATATGTTTGTTGGCTGTGGGGCTATTCATTTTTACAGGAGCAGATAGCCTTATCTTTTTCTCATGGAATGGCTGGTGAGTTCTAACTACCGACCTTGTGGTTAGCAGACTAACAAGCAACCCCCTATGCCGCCAGTATTCCTTAAGAGATAATACAGAAATAATTAAATCATTTGTTTTGGGGAATGAGTATTTAAAAGAAAATCATTAACCTTACAGAAAAACTCTAGCAATCTAGAATTCTCAAAGAATAAATCATCTGGATAATGAAGTATTGCTGTATTCTTACACAGAACATAATATTCTTCAAACAAATAAAGAACATTTTGGAGAAACAATTCCAGGATGAATGGGACCAGCAGTACACCCCAATTTTCTTCTCTTGTGCTTTTTTATTTTTTTCCTTGTTGTTCTTAGGTATCATCAAGTTGGTTCTGACCCATTGTGATCCTATATAGGGTTTCAGAGACTATAAATCTTTACCAAAGTAGAGGGCCACATCTTTCTCTCATGGAGTGGCTGGAGGGTTTGAACTGCTAACCTTGTGGCTAGTAGTTTAGTGCTTATCTTATAGAGCCACCAATGTTCCCTATCCATGTTGGCTTTAGGGGTATTTTGCTCAGTTATACTTTGAGTGCCTTCCAACCTTAGTGTCTCATCGTCTAACACTATATCAGACAATGTCCTCTAGTCTTCACAAGGTTTTCAATAGAAAGTGGAAATTTCAAAAAGAAAGTTTCAAAACTGGCCACCTCTCCTTCTTAGTAAGAATTAGTCTGAAAGCTTAGCTGAAACCTATTCAATATGTGTGACTTTGCTGGTATTTAAAATACCAATGGCATATCTTTCAGCAATTATTTGATATAAAATTTTACCTGTATTCTAGTTTTATTTATATAAATTACCATTATCATGATATGCTTTGTTGTTGTTATTGTCATTGTTGTTGTTATGTGCCGTGAAGTCAATTCCGACAAATAGCAACCCTGTACAGGGTTTCCGAGGCCGTAAATCTTTACGGGAGCAGTAAGCTTCATCTTTCTCCGGCGGAATAGCTGGTAGTTTCGAATTGCTGACCTTGTGGTTCGCAGCCCGAACTGTAACCACTACACTACCAGAGTATATACAAATATAAGACTAGAAATGGAGATGAAACATTTATATAAATTGTAGTGTATGGAATTTTAAAAATTATTTTCATCAGGTATATTAAATTCCTACATTAAAAATTAAAAGTCATTGTTATGTTGAGTTTCTAATTTGGTTAATAAATGGGATTTACTATTTAAAATGCTGCAACAATGACTTCAAAAAGTTCAAAATTCAAAAATTAGTAATTTTCTTGACCTAGAACTATTATCAACAGTTGAAATTTCTTTCCACCAATCTTGCTCAGCAAGAAATTCATTCTTTGACTTGTCACATAGTCCTTGTATAATCTTCAAAGTTTCCACCTTAGTTTAATATGCGCAATATGTCTGACTTACAATGTTTTCCCATTCAAAATGTATTCCTTAAGAAAAAGAGACTGCTAGAGAATGAACCTCAGAGTACAATATAAACAATCATTCTAGGGAACGTGATATGTATTCTTTCTCATAAATGTTACACAGAACAGAATTGATATACCAAGTCATCTAGAAATCATGCTCAGTTACAAATGTTCCTTTTTAAACTCTTTAACTATTAAAAGAAATGCTTACTGAAATTTTCAAAATAAATATTTTGGAAATCAAAATAATTATTTCAGATTTTATTATCTAATTCTAAAATCTACATACAGAGGACAATATGAAAGCCTATCAGGAATTATACAGTTATTATAACATATTTTCAAGCATTTTTAATGACTTTGGCAAAAGAATTGAGGGAGTTAAATATCTATAAAACATATTTCTACTGCAGGAATAATCTACTAGAATTGTCATGTCACCATGAATATAGTTCAAACTTAAATAATACCATGTTATTGTTTTTAAATTCCTTCAAGATTTATTTCATTTTCTTCTATGAAATGTGTGTATATATCCAGTTTAAAGGAATAAACTTAGTAACAAGAAAAATATTATCATATTCTTCTTAATGTTTGCTGCACTTTTATTTTGCACTCTCTTTACATCAGTAATTCTCAAATGCAATTCCCCAACTGTATTCCTCCTAGTATTAAAATAGAGCATGTTTATTCAAATGTCTCCTCAGCATGGTTTATTTGAATGTTGACCTCATTTTGTTAACATAAATAAATAAATAGGAGAGTTTAGAACTTACATGAATCCCTCTTCATTATTCCACAATAAATTCTTATTTTGCATTATTTACTATTCTAGAACCTGAAATAACCTGTATGTGACAGTTATTATTTTATGCCTTAATGTACCAGATTATTAAAGCATCAGCAGGCTTTCAAATTTATGTATGCTTTATTTAAAATGTCCCACAGACTGAACAACATTACAACATAACACAAATCTATTTTGCCTGGACATTTGAAAACATATGCTCATTAAGCATGAATTATGCCCAATTCATTTCTAAAGTAATTTAGAATATTTAGAAGCACAAAATTTTAAATAATTTGTTTTGCTTAAAAATTTCCACATGGGTAAACATCATGATTATGGCAATAATAAATCAATGTAGATAATATAAGAGAAAATAGGTTTATTTGATTCTTTTAGAAAATATTACTAAGGGGTATGAGTGGAGATTATCATTATAAGGTTATGTAAGAGACACATTTTCACTCACATATGTCTTTCCTAAGCATTTTAAATACCACTAGTATTTAAGTCTTTTTTACTCCGTTTTAAGACAAGCCCTGGGCATATCCACATGAAACATAGTTTCACAGGAAGTTACTACAATAAAACTAAATGATAATGCAAGCAATATGTTAATGCTGTTGTTAGGTGCCATTGAGCAAATCCCAACCCTTACCGACCCTGTATAGGGTTTCAGAGGAGCAGCTGGTGAAATTGAACCACCAACCTTGCAGTTCAAAC
>NW_006408591.1:12402109-12403938 GCF_000296735.1 Chrysochloris asiatica | reverse complement strand
TTCAGTAATACACTTATCTCAGTCTCTTCATCTGCCAAAGAAGGTCAAATAAAAAATGGCTTCTGAGGGGATCTGTTATGCCAGTTAAATTCAAGTCAGAGAGGTCAACTCAGAAGGTTTGGGCAACTTCTTGGATCTCCAAAAGGGTAATCTTGATAGATGATCACAGAAACTTATTAAGAAGTTTTTTTTGTTTGTTTGTTTTTTGTTTTTAATTGAAAACTGCATTGATGAGAACATATCCAGGAAGATTGCCCCAAGGATTTCACAACAATGCACCAGCTAATTCTTTGAGGGTAGCAAGGGCTCACCTATTTGTTTGTTTTTTTTGTTTTTTTTTGTTTTTTTTTTTTGGTAAACCACCCATGCTACGTACCTGACCTTGACCCTTAAGACTTCTTTTTGTTCCCAGAGCTCAAAGAATACTTAGAAAGAACATGATTTAAGACACTTAGTATGATGAAACTGCCATTTTGATGTGGTATTAATCAAAGAACATAAAATTCTTCAAGGAAGGGGTTTTGGAGGTGGTGGTTGTCTACCCTGAGTTGATTCTGACTCATAGCAAACCTGTATAGGGTTTCTGAGGCTATACATTTTTCTGGGAGCAGAAAGTCTCATCTTTCTCCTATGGAGCACTGGTAGATTCAAACTTCTGACCATACAATTATGAGCCTAGCTCATAATCCACTATTCCACCAGGGATCCTACAAGGTAGGGACACAAAGATGGAAACACCTTCTGGAGAAGTGTATAGACAGAGATGGAGACTATGGCAAGCTACAAGAGCTTCACAGTTTGATATATTTATTTAATAATGGTTTCTATGACTTTATAGCAATAGTTTTTATTTATCCTCCTGCTTTATTGTTGTTAAGTGCCCTGGAGTTCAACTGATAGTGACCTGGTATAGCGTTTCCTAGTCTTTCAAATCACTGTGGGAGCAGAAAACCTCCTATTTTCTCCCATGGCAAAACTGGTGGACTCAAACCACTAACCATATGATTTGCAGTCCAGTGCTTATATTATGGATCCATCATGCTCCCTACCTACTACACTATTTATTCTCTAGTTCTGAGTCCTCAAAAGTATTCACTCCAAGGAATATTTGAAGTCACTTTTATGTTTAATCAGTTAATACAGTTTTGAAGCAAATTCCCTTTTTTCAGTTGTATATTGATTCTATGCCACTTCCCTGGGAGGTATGATTAAAAATTACAAATTTTATTTTCCACAACTAGTCTGTTAGTTTGTTGTACTGTAGTGGCTTATGTGTTGCTGTGATTCTGGAAGCTATGCTTCAAGTATTTTAAATATCAGTAGACTCATCTGCGGTGGACAGGTTTCAGCGGCGCATCCAGATGAAGACATACTATGAAGAAGGAGTACTACTTCCAAATATTTAGTCACTGAAAACCCTATGAATAGTAGTGAGACATTATCAACATAAGAATGTTGAACAGTGAAACATGATGAAGAGAACCAGAATACTGGCAGCTATAGTGACAGAAGATGAGCCTCTCAGGTTGGAAGGCACTCAAAATACGATGGGGGAAGAGCTGCCTTCTCAAAGTATTGTTGACTACAATGACAGGAATGATGTAAAGTCTTTGGGACTTTTATTTGCTTTTCGGGCACAACTCAGAATGAAAAGAAACAGCTGCAAACAACTATTAATATTAATAATCGAAACATGGAAAGTACGAAGTATGAATCTAGGAATATTGGAAATTATAAAAAATGAAATGGAACACATAAAAATCAATATACTAAGTATTGTTGTTGTTGTTGTTATCAGGTGTCATCAAGTTGGAACTGACTCATAGTGA
>NW_006408591.1:12393215-12396270 GCF_000296735.1 Chrysochloris asiatica | reverse complement strand
TCGGAACCGACTCGACGGCACGTAACAACAACAACAACAACAATAGTTCAAAGAAGGGAAGACTATTTGCAGCTCCAGGAGGGTGTACCACTTGAAATGGTCTTGACATTTGAAATGTAGGAAAACATTTGACATATGAAGATTGAGGGGAAAGTAAGGTGACAATAGGAGGAAGATAAGCAAGTGAGAGTTCAGGGACTGACTCTGAATAACAAGTAGCAGGTATCATAACTCATTGATTCTGGAATATTCAGAATGTGTTTGTATTGAAATCTGTAGTTCAAATGTTCTTAGCTTCCATTTTTGGGTAGGAGTCTGCGGTGTTGGAACAAACTAGGTAGGTTATTATTACCTGTAATACACTCTCCCATGTACTTTGATAAATAAACCAGAATAAGTAAATTAAATTAAAGTTGATGAAAGTCAAATAAATAATGCTACAGATTAGAATAACACCTAAAAAGCATAGCTATTCATGGGATCAGTAATGGTTGGTTGCTTGGAGATGTGCAAAAGATAGCATAACCTCTTGAATCTGAATAGTTTTCATTACCACATGTCCCTTTTTGATTTTCCTTCTAGTCAAGAAAAAATATTTTCGAAAGCAAGAGATCAAATGAGTCCACATGTAAACTATTATGATTCTTTACAAATCACAAATATTAGGTTTTAGGTATAATTGGTAATGCATTATCGGTGGCTCACTTCACAATGTGTTATATATGCTAGAGTTCCCTGACACACTTTGGAAACCAAGGACAATAATAAACAAGATGTCATGGCTTTATTTTTAAGATATAATTATATGATATGTATTATGATTGACTATACATATCATATAATTATATCTTATATAATTATATGATATGAGTCTGGTTTTGTGTGCAAGTGTTTGGATTGGGAAGAATTTGCAAGTCTAGATAGAGGACCTAAAAGACTGAATCAAACTGCTGACAGTAGGTAGAGAAAAGAACAAATATATATATATATATAAAAAAAACCGGTATTCTAAATATGAAAAGTACAGGAGAATTCCATCAACTGCAGGTAAGTTACCAAGAAGATTCTGAGATGAGGTTACTGACAGTATGGAAGTACTATCAGAAATTAGAAGTTAGAAGTAGCAGAATGTTGGCACATATTCAGGGTTAAATACACAAATAATACACAGTTTGAGATGTCCTGTTTGTTAAATACTGTTCAGCCTGTTGTGACCCTATGCACAATAGAATGAAATACCACCCAGTCCTGTATCATACAATTGTTGCCACACTTTAGTTAATTTCTGCTGCCTCTATGCCAATCATTGGGGGTCTTGCTCTTTTTCACTGACCCTCAACTTTACCAAACATGATGCTTTCCAAGTCTGGTCCCTCCTATAAACAAGTTCCTAGTATGAGTGATGAAGTCTGGTAATCCTTGCTTCTAAAGAGCATTCTGACTACTTCTTCTAACACAGATTGATTGTTCTTATGGAAATCCATGGTACTTTCAATATTCTTCTCCAGCATCACAACCTAAATGCATCAATTCTTCTACAGCATTCCATATTCATTATTTAACTTTCAGATATATATGAGGCTACAGAAAATATCCTGTTGGGTCAGGCACACCATAGTCCTTAAATTGACATCTTTGCTCTTGAACATTTTAAAGATAACTTATGCAGCAGATTTGCCTAATATATGCAATACATTCTTTTATTTCTTGGCTGCTGCTTCCATGAGTATTGGTAATGAATCCATACAAAATAAAGACTTTGACAACTTCAATCATGATGTGTTTTACTGGTCTAGTTGAGAGGATTTTTGCTTTCTTTACATTGAAGTGCAAACCCTACTGAAGGCTGTAGTCTTAACCAGTAAATATTTTAAGCCCTTTACACTTCCAACAAGCAAGCATGTGTCATCTGTATATTGAAGGTTACTAATGAGCTTTCCTCCAATCCTGATTCTACACTCTTCTTCATATAATCCAGCTTCTCAGATTATTTGCTCAGCATAAAGATTGAATAAGTATGGTGAAAGAATACAACCCTGGTGCCACCTTTCCTGATTTTAAACCATTCATTATCCCTTTCTTTTCTAACAACTGTCACTTGGTTTATATGTAGGTTTCCCATGAAAAATATTTTGGGTTCTGGGATACCCATTCTTTACAATGTTATCCATAGCTTGTCATGATCTTCACAGTTGAAAGCCTTTACATTGTCAATAAAGCACAAGTAAACGTCTGATATTCTCTGTTTCTTGCCTAGAGCCATGTGATGTCATCACTGATATTCATTGCTCCACTTTCTCATCTGAATGTGCCATGAATCTCTGCCACTTCCCTGTCAATGTACTTTTACAGCTTTAAAAAATTATTGTCAGCAAAATTTCACTTGCATGTGATACTAGAGATATTATTCAATGATGTCCAGGTTCTAGGATAGAGTTAAATTCTGAATGATAAGAAAGAGGCAAAGCTATATTTAGAACGTAACAGTTATGGAGAAAGATAAAGGAAACATCAGATAATAAGAGGATAGGTATGGACTCTCATAAATTGAATAATATCCCTCAAATAGTTGTCAACTTGATTGGGCCATGATTCTGAGTTGTTGTTGTTGTGAATTGCTGTCGATTCGGTTCCGACCCATAGCGACCCTGCACAGGGTTTCCGAGGCTGTAATCTTTACGGGAGCAGAAAGCTTCATCTTTCTCCCATGGAGCGGCTGGTAGTTTCGAACTGCTGACTTTGCGGTTCGCAGCCGGATTCGTAACCACTACGCTATAAGAGCTCCTTGGTTAGGGTTAAATAATGATGTATTCATTCCCATGATGTAATCTGATGTGATCAGTCAATCCATTTGAAGAGGTTTAGGGAAGAATTGTTGTTGTTGTTGTTGTTGTCAGGTGCCATCGAGTTGGAACCGACTCATAGCGACCCCATGCACAGCAGAAAGAAACAATGTTTGATCCTAGGCCAACCTCACTACCGCTGCCACACTTGAGTCCATCAATGATGCCACCTGGCTGATCCATCTCGTTGGGGGTCTTCCTCTTTTTCTCTG
>NW_006408591.1:12392607-12393115 GCF_000296735.1 Chrysochloris asiatica | reverse complement strand
CCCAATGCAATACGTCATCTGATCTCTTGACTACTGGTTCCAAGAGTGTTGATAGTTGTTCCAAAAAGAATGAAGTCCTTGACAACTTCAATCTTGTCTCCATTATAAGAATGTTGTTTATTCATCCGGTGGTGAGCTGAAATGGACTGGTATTGGCCATTTGGAATCTGATAATCACATGGTTTACTATGCCAGTAATGACAAATTAAAGAGGAATGATGTCACATTCATCATCAAAAAGAACATATCAATATCTGTCTTGAAGTAAAATGCTTTCTGTGATAGGATAATATCTATATTTCTACAAGGAAGATTAGTTAATACCAATAATATTCAAATTTACACACCAATTTCTAATTCCAGTGATTAAGAAATTGAAGAATTCTACTAACTGCTCCAGTCTGAAATTCATCAAACATGCAATCAAGATGTATTGATAATTACTGGAGTTTGGAATGCTAAGGTTGGAAACAAAGAAGGACCAGCAGATGGAAACTATGGCCTTGGT
>NW_006408591.1:12389897-12391592 GCF_000296735.1 Chrysochloris asiatica | reverse complement strand
TGGAATGTCCATTCTTTGCGATGTCAGCTCTACTTTGAGGAGGAAGCTCTTTCTCAGTTATACTTTTTTTTTTTTTTTTTTCTTTTCCTTTAACTCTTTATTATGAATTAAGTTAAGGCTTACAGGCAAGATCATCAGCTTTACATTCAGCAAATCATACACATTGTTTCATCTCAATGATTAAAATCCCATCCATGCAACAACAATTATCCTACTTCCTCCTTTTGGTTCCCTCATTTATATCTTATATATCACAAATTAACAAAGGAAAAATATTTTATGCACACATACAAAACAATATATATATATATTCATTTAAATGTCCAAAGGGCACATTCTGCAAGCCCGTCTCCTGCCCATAGGCACATAGCCTTACTCAATCCATAAGCCTAGAGCCCAAAACTGCTCTAAGACAGAATTTTAACAACAAAAAAGTATAGCTCATAGCAGAACCACATTTACTCTTAAGATTCAGTCCTTAATAGGTTTGATGATTTGATATGAAAATCTTCTATAGGCACTAACATCATACTAACTCCTGGTGTGGCACTGTAGGATAAGTATTTGATGGACTGCTAACCACAAAGTTGGCAGTTCAAATCCACCAGCCACTCCTTGGGAACCCTGTACAGGGTTGCTATGATTCGGAACCAACTGGACAGCACTTGGCAGCAACAACAGCATTAATTAATAACACCAAAGAGTCACCTAGGAAAAGTTAAGTTATAGTTTATGCATTGCATAAGACAAGAATATGTAATGTATTTTAGAAAAAAATACTATTAAACAAATTTATTATAATTTAATTTTGATGCTTAAAGGAGAAAGCCTATGTTCACTGAAATTCTTAATTTAATAAGGTAATATTTTATCTTCTCCACAAAGATGAAAGGGTGAGCTCTGATATGTCTGTTGTATTTTTGACTTCTTATGTCAGATCCTGTAGACAAGGATAACAAATTGGTAATAGAGTGGAGACAAAAACAGGGCCAGCAAATGAGAATTTAGTTATCTTAAAACCCAATCCAAACCTATTTCCCTGGAGTGGATTCTAACTCATAGCAATCCTACAGATCTGAGCAGCACTGTCCCATAAGGTTTTCTGGTGTGGTACTGTAGGATAGCACTGCACTGTGAACCACAAGGTCAGCAGTTCAAACCCATAAGTCACTCCTTGGAAACAGTATATAGGGTCATGATGAGTTGGAATGGACTCAAGGCAATCTATATGGAAACAGACTACCACAGAGCAGCTAAGGGAATTAACTGCTAACATTGTGATTAGCAGCTATGTGCTTAACCACGATGCCATTTTGGCACCTTTTAATTATCTTTGGATCAAAAATCTATACTTCTCTTCCATTCAAAAATCTATATTTAACTTGTATACTTTTCTACTTCCTTTGTTTTCCTGTATAATTCTTTTAAAAAGAAAATCCAGCCCAGTATTTAGTATAGAAAAATGGTATTTAGATAAAAATAGGAAATTATTTGTATTCATGTTCAGGGAAAGGAGGAAGGGAGAGCAAAATACACCTAAGTGGGGCAGACTTGTAGGGTGTACCCTTTGCTTGGTTGATGATGCATGGAGGGGATTATAACCACAGCAATGAAATGATATCCGATAGAATGAATGCAAAGCTAATATTCTCCCATGTAGCTATCACATAATAAAACATAAAAAAAAAAAAAAAA
>NW_006408591.1:12344517-12389053 GCF_000296735.1 Chrysochloris asiatica | reverse complement strand
TGGATATTATCCTATCACTTATAGCATTGTACCTCATGACTGATCTGGATATGTTCTTTTTGACGATGAATGCAACACCATTCCTTTTCAATTTGGCTTTTCAACACCATTCCTTTTCAATTAGGGAAAAATACAACACTGTTATTCAGTTCACAGCCCTCATTCTACATAAAAGGAGTTTCTTAGGGTGTAAGATAAAAAGAGAGAGAAGAAAGCAGAGAATAAGGGATCCCAATTACTACTGAGAAATAAGAACCAGGAATGAAACAAATACTGTGGGTCTAGGGCCCCTGTACTGAGAATATCCTAGAATTAGTGGAAGGTCCATGTCAAGACACATGGTAATCTCTAAAGAACACTGGGCCCATAGATGATAAAAGGAGACAGGGTCCTTTCCTCAAACCTGAAGGAAAAAGACAATCTCCTTTAGAGCTGCTGCCCTGAGTTCAGACTTCTAGTCTACTGAATTGTGAGAACACACATTTCTGTTTTTAAAAGTCATCTACTTGTGGCATTTCTGTTATGGCTGTGATGGTTAACGTAGCACTAATTATTAATCTAAATCATTTATATCTAATTATCTTAACCTATTTAGACCTATGATAAAGAATAAGAAAATATGTTAAAGGAACTAGCATTAGCATAAGTGAAGGGGAAAAGTACATTTAGAATGAAGTAGAAAATTGTATAAAAAATTACAAAGTTTATAAAGATTTTGAAATAGGAACAAGCCATTATACTGTATAAATTTAGTGCTAAATACAACATCTGGAAAACTTGATAGCAAATGTGAATCAAGCATTTACTACTTGCCAGAGTTTGAGCTAAAGCTTAGAGGTATAAGGTTAAGGAAAATTCAAGATAATAATAATAATATAACTAACTCTTGCATTTAAGGATTTCTAAGCTTCAGAAGTAACAATAAGAAACAAAGAATTCAGCATTAAGAAATAAATACAGAGCAAAGCCATCAAAGAAGTGTGTATATATTATAGTAAAGAAAGGAAAGAAATAGTCTGTAGCTTGAACATTTTGTTATTTTCTTATGTGTAGCATAATTAAATGAAAAAAATTCCATTGTTTTTATCTTAAACAAATTCTATAAAAATTGAAAATGTGGGGTTCATCGTTCAAATAGGATTAAGAACGTCAAGATGCAGACTGTTAAATTATAGGGTTCTTTTGAGTAAAGGGCTCTCTGTCTGACCAAACTGTACATTCATGACACCACTTCATATGAAATTTATTCTACCTGACCATTACATTTTTCCTGTCTCAGTTGCTGATTTCTCCTCTTTTCAACCTCTTTACATTATGGTACACTAAAGCTTAGGTTTTGTCCTACTTGCTGTTCAAATTCACTCTACGGTGAGCTCACTCAATCTCATAATTTGGCAAATCATTACTAGGTAATGATTCTTAAAGTTTAATCTCTAGACTAGGACCTCCTTCAGAATTTAAAACTCATATATCTGACAGTCTACTCTACATCTCCACTTAACTGTCTAGAAGAAATATTAAATTTAAAGCCTCACCTCTTCATATCAAGCTCAATTACTCATCTCCCTCCCAAACCTGTTCTTCCTATACTCTACATATCTCATTAATTAAACCCTAATCCCCCAGTTGCTCAAAGAACTTCAAAGAACTTGAAGTAATTTTGAATTTATTTCTCATTTGACATCATTTTCTAATCCATATCTGCTAGAGTCTAGAATTCCAATATACTCAGAATGTGAACTTTTTTTTTTTTAACCACATGCCTTGCTACCACTTACATCTGAACCTCAGTTGTTTCCTACCTGAATAACTCTGATGTCTTATTAACTTACCTTGCTTCTACCCATATACTCCTCAAACTATTCTCAACAAAGTAACCTAAAGAATATGTAAATGCGTAATTCAGATCAAGTCACTTTTCAGAGCCCTGAAATGTTTCCGTAATCTATCAGAATAAAAAGTAAAATGATTAAAATTGTCCTGCACTGTTTGATCTGATCTGATCTGATCTTTTGTTACCTTCTGACCACCTCTACTGTTACTCTCTAGTTAACTTCCTCCTGCAAACCTGTCTTGGCATTCTTTTCTCTCATCACGCACTCTCATGATGTCTGCAGTCTTCCCTCACTTCCTTCAGATGTTTGTTGAATCTCACCTTCTTAATGAGACCTATTCTGACATTCTGATTTAAAATGGCAACAAGCTCTGTGCTTTCTCTTTCCTGAATCTCAGTCTTCCTGACTCTGCTCTGTTTACATATGTATATTTCCTCCATAACATCTACCTCATTGCTTTATAAAAACCATATTGTTTATTAGATTTATTTCCTCTGCTACAATGAAAACTCCACTAAGACGGAGATCTGATACATAGCAGGCGCTCAATATGTAGGTGTTGAGTGAGTGATCAATTAATTAAATAAGCAAATAAATGAAAGGAACTATGTACTCATTGTAACCTTAAAACTATGTAACAGTATTATATATTGAGTAATTAGACACAAACCCTTTGGCTCTCTGCAAACTCTTGTACATAATAAAAACATGATAAAACAAAGAAATTCCATTTTACTAAGTATATTTATAATGAATTCAGTTGTAACATGCACACTTATTGGAATATACCAAATAAATTTAATTTACTTATATGTTAAATGTTTCTCACACTACCCTTTTTATTTTCAATAACTTAAAATATCAATAGATATATTTCCTTATGGGAATTATTTCTAACATTTAAGTTTCTGACCTCCAAAACAACAGGAATTGATTAACATTTAACAACATGGAAATGTGAAGAAATGAGAAAATTAATTATTGCACCTCATAACTCAGAGCTTATGGCTCAGTTTTAAGGCATCATTTAAAGGTTTTAGATTTTAGATAATCTATTTAAAATGTGCATTCTTATATACTAGGTGACAGATAAGGAGAAAGTATACAAAGATCTAAACTCTCTCCTATGGTCTTACAAGATCAAGCCCTCTTCTAGTCTTCGTCTGCTCCTGTCAAACTGACCTTCTTCTTGTTTCAATTTTCTAGATACCAGACCCTTTGCTACAGTAGTCACTTCTTTCAGCAATGTTCTTTACCTCAAAGTCTTCTTAGCTACTACCTTCCATATTTCAAGTCTGTCTTGGTTTCTAGCTTCTTACCAGGTCATGAATGCACAGACATATAAACCTGTATTGAACACTAGCTAGTTTTATGCTTAATGAGAAAACCTATATATTTTTTCAATACAAAAGAAGACAAAGACAAAAATACCTACCATAGCTATTATTTATACACATTAATGTGTCAGTGATAGACAAGTAACTATATAAGCACATTGTTGTTATGTTAGGTGCCATCGAGTCGGTACCAACTCATAGTCACCCTATGCACAACAGAATGAAATATTGCCCAGTCCTGGACCAACCTCAAAATTGCTGCCATACTTGAGCCCATTGATGTGGCCATTTTGCCAATCCATCTCATTGGGGTCTTCCTGTTTTTCTCTGACCCTCCACCTTACCAAACATGATATCCTTCTCCAGAAAGTGGTCCCTTCTGACAATATGTCCAAAGTATGAGAGATCATGTTTGTCCCGGCCTCCAAGGAGCACTCTGGCTGCACGTCTTCCAACACAGATCTGTTGGTACTTTTGGTTGCCCATGGCACTTTCAATATTCTCCTCCAACACCATAACTCAAATATATCAGTTATTCTACTGTCCTCCTTATTCACTGTCCAGCCTTCACCTTCATATAAGGTTACTGAAAATAAAACGTCTTGATCAGGTGCACCTTAGTCCTTAAGCTGACATCTTTGCTTGTCAACACTTTAAAACGATCTTGTGCAGCAGATTTGCCTAATGCAATACGTCATTTGATTTCTTGATGCTGTTTCCATGAGTGTTGATAGGTGATCCAAAAAGAATGAAGTCCTTGACAACTTCAGTCTTTTCTCCATTGATAAGAATGTTGTTTATTGGTCCAGTGATGAGGATTTTTGTTTTCTTGACATTGAGATGGAATCCATTCTGAAGACTATGGTCTTTGATCATCACCAGTATTTTAAGTCCTCTTCACTTTCAGCAAGAAAGGTTGTTTCATCTGCATATCACAGGTTGTTAATGAGTCTTGCTTCAATCCTTATATCACATTTTTCTTCATGTAACCCAAGTTCTCAGATTATTTGCTCAGCATACAGGTTAAATGAGTATGGTGAAAGAATACAACCCTGTTGCACACCTTTCTTAATTTCAAATGATTCAGTGTTCCCATGTTCTGTTCAAACAACTGTTTCTTGGTCCAGGTATAGATTCCTCATGAGCACAATTACGTGTTCCATAAGACTCATACTATGCAATATTATTCATAGTTGGTCATGATCTATAAAATCAAAAGATTTTGTGTAGTCAATAAAGAACAGGTACATATCTTTCTGATATTCTCTGCTTTCAGCCAAGATTCTTCAGACATCAGCAATGATATACCTTGTTCCACGCCCTCTTCTGAATCTGGCTCGAACCTCTGGAAGTTCTTTGTCAATGTTATGATTATAGCCATTTCTGTATTACCTTTAGTAAAACTTTACTTGCATGGGGTATCATCCATATTGTCCGATGATTTCTGCATTCTGTTGGATCAACTCTCTTTGGAATTGGCATAAATATGGATCTTTTCCAATCAGTTGGCCAGACAGTTGTCTTCCAAATTTCTTGGCAGAGATCAGTGAGTGCGTCCTGTGCTGCCTCACTTTCTTGATTGATTTCAATTTTTATTCTATCAATCCCTGGTGCCTGGTTCTTTGCCATTTCCTTCAATGCACATTGGACTTCTTCCTGCAGTATCATTGGCTCTTGATCATATGCTATCTCTTGAAATGGTTGAACATCAACAAATTCCTTTTGGTACAGTGACTCTGTACATTCCTTCCGTCTTCTCTGGATGCTTTCTGCATCATTCATTAATTTGCCCAGAGAATCCTTCAATATTTAAAGTCAAGTCTTGAATTTTTTCTTCAGTTTCCCCAGCTTGAGAAATGCTGAACATGCTCTTCCCTTTTGCTTTTCTGACTCCAGATCTTTGCACATTTCATTGTAACATTTGACTTTGCTTTCTTGAGCTTACCTTTGAAATTTTCTGTTAAGCTCTTGTACCTCCTTCTTTTTTCCATTTTATTTAGCATCTCTACGCTGGAAAGCATTTTTCAGTATCTCCTCTGAAATCCATTTTGATCTTTTCCTTCTTTCTTGTCATCTTAATGACTTTTTGTTTTATTCCTGTAAGATGTTCTTGATGTCTTCTTACAACTCTTCTGGTCTTTGGTCTTTCATGTCTAATGCATCAAATCTGTTCTACAGATGATTTCTGAAGAACAGAGATTATCTGTTTCCCTACAAGAAGACCAGTTAATACCACTATTATTCAAATTTACGTACCAACCACTGAAGCCAGTGAGGATGAAATAGAAGAATTCTACCAACTTCTTCAATCTGAAATTGATCATACATGCTATCAAGATGTATTGATCATTACTGGTAATTGGAATACAAAGGTTGGAAACAAAGAGGAAGGATCAGTAGTTGGAAAATATGGCCTTAGTGATAGAAATTATGCCAGAGATCACAAGATAGAATTCTGCCAAAACAATGATTTGTTCCTTTCAAATACCTTCTTTAGACAGCACAAGAGACGAATATACACATGGACCTCTCCAGATGGAATACACAGGAATCAGCCTGACTACATCTCTGAACAGAGACGGTGGAAAAGCTCTGTATCATCAATCTAAACAAGGCCAGAGGCAGATTGTGAAAGAGACCATCAATTGATTATATGCAAATTCAGACTGAATCAAAATTAAAACAAGTCCATGAGTGCCAAAATATTACCTTAAATATATTACACCTGAATTTCGAGATCATCTGAAGAACAAATTTGATACATTAGTATAAACATATACACGTTTCTATATACTTACTTTATTGATACTGGGGACTACTGTTGGTGTGGCACTGTGGAACAGCACTGGACAGCAAACCACAAGGGTGATAGTTAAAACACACTAGCTGCTCCTCAGAAACTATATACTGGGTTGCTATGTGTCGGAAATGACTTGACAACACCTCACAACAACAACATTGATGTGTGAAGACGATAATATTGATTTTAAAATCAACTGGCATCATTGAAAAGATTTCTGGGAAGATGACCTTTTGAAATTAATCAGCAAACATCACAAAGCTATCTAAACTTCTAATAATACTATTAGAAATGCATGATGGATGCTAATGAATATATTTTAGAAGTCAGCTAGATATAATATAGAAACTTAGAATTTCTTGCTTAGGAAGATGAAACAAAACTTAAATAAAATAGGTATATTTATAAAATAATACATTTAATATATCAGGATATTAATCATATCCTAAATCTTTGAAAGATGAAAGTTTAATAACATCCTAGGCCAAAATCACAAGCCACAAAATAACCCTATGGTTAATCTGAAACAGGACACATGAAATTGGCATAAAAGTATGCAAAAAAAGAGAATAATAGATTCATGTATATGCAATGTTATCAAGTTCATGCTGACTTATAGCAACCTTATAAGGCAGAGTAGAACTGCCACATAGGGTTTTTAAGACTGTAAAAACATACAGAAGCAGCCTACCTTATCTTTCTCCCAAGGAACTAGTGGTGGGTTCAAACTGCTGACATTTTATTTAGCAGCCCAATGCTAACTTACTGTTCCAGATACTGAATAATGTCATAAAACTGTAATATAATACATTGTATAAAGCTAAGGGGTTGCTTTTAATCTGCCAATTGATACAAGTCTTAGTATCTGCACGAATATATTTTTTAATTAATTGAGACCTTCAACATACAAAGTTATATAATCTGCAAATAATAAACCACTTAATATTTATCTACCAGTTTTTATACCTTTTTATATACTGATCACTTTCAACTACCAAAACATATTGTTAATATTTCACAAATTGTATAAAATAATGTCAAAAAGAACCATCTATGCTATCTCTCACTAGCTTATGTTTTTTCTTTAATTATGATGCTTGCTTTAGTGCTTCAAAGATATATTTACTCATGTTGTTGTTGTTGTGTGCCATCACATGAGGTCTGATTCATAGTGACCCTAGGTACAACAAACAGAACAAGATGCTGCTCATTCCTGTGCCATTTTTACAATAGTTGGTATGTCGAGAGTTCATTGCTACAGCAACTATTTGGTCTGTTTCACTGGGGGTCTTCCTCTTTTATTCTGATCCTCCACCGTACCCAGCATGATGTCCTTCTCCAGGGGACTGGTCTCTTCTGATAACATGACCAAAATACATGAGACAAAGTCTTACCATCCTAACTTAAAAGAATCATTGTGGTTAAACTTTTTTTTTATGACAGATTTGTTCATTCTTCTGGCAGACTACTGGACTTTTAATATTCTTCTCTAACACCATAGTTCAAATGCAGCAATTCTTTGCTAGTTTTTCTAATTGATTGTGATCACTAATACCATGGCTTAGGCCAGCCCCACCTTAGTTCTAAAGCAATATCTTTCCTTTTTAACATTTTAAAGAGGTCTTTTGCAGGAGACTTTTTCAAATGTAATATGTTTCTTGATTTTTTTTTCACTGCTACTTCCATAGATATTAACCACTTATCAAAGTAAAATGAAATCCTTGACTGTTTCAGTATTTTCTCAAATTATCATGATGCTACTTATTGGTCCAGTTTTTGTAGACTTTGGTCTCATCAGTAAATGCTTTAAGCCTTCTTCCTTTCATAAAGCAAGGTTGTGCCATCTGCATATGGAAAGTTGCTGCTCTCAGGTTATTTGTTCAGCATGCAGATGGAATAAGTATGGTGAGAAGATAGAACCTTAATGCATGCTTTTCCTGATTTTAAACTTTGTAGAATATCCTTTTTCAGTTTGAACTACTGTCTCTTGATACATGTATAGGTTCCTCATGAGCACAATTAAGTGTTCTGGAATTTCCATTCTTCATAATGCTATCCATATTTTTTACCATCCACAAAATCAAATGCCTTTGTGTAATCAGTGAAACATGGGTAACTATCTATCTGGTATTCTCTACTTTCAGCCAAGATCCATTTGACATCAGCAATGTTATATCTGGTTCCATAGCCTTTTCTAAATGTCTGGCTAAAGTAAACAGCTGCAGCTGTTTGTGAATCATATCTAAGCATATGTATACTTTTATTATTTAGCAGATTTTTCTATTTTTTTAGCCAAACAAATGATGAATCATTATTTTCTTCTTGTTTGATTACTGTGACTATTATACCTTTGCCTAATATTGGCAGTACTAGAATGCACCCAAGTTCATTATAGTTGTGAGTCTTGAAGTGACATTTTACTTGTATTACAATTTTTTTTTTTCAGAAACATTGAGGGTTGCAATGATATCCAGAAGTGAGTTTGAACTGTATTTTTGTTTTATATTTTATATTTTATAAATTTGATGATATGATATTTCATTTATTCATTAACAATTATTTTGTTGTTGTTGTTGTCATTGTTGTTAGGTGCCATCGAGTCAGTACTGACTGATAGTGACCTTATGCACAACAGAATGAAACACTGCCTGATCCCCAGCCAACCTCACAATCATTGCTATGCTTTAGCCCACTGATACTGCCATTGTGCCAACCCATCTCATTGGGGATTTTCCTCCTTTTCTCTGACTCTCCACTTTACCAAATATGATATCCTTCTCCAATGACTCATTTTTCCTGACAATATGCCCAAATTGTTAATGGTCAGACTTTGTCTGACCATTCTGGGTGTACTTCTTCCAACACAGATCTATTTGTTCATTTGTAGACCATAGTACTTTCAATGTTCTCCTCCAACACTATAACTCAAATGCATCAATTCATCCATGGTCTTCCTTATTCACCATCCACTATGTTAAATTACTATGCAAGCAGACTGCTTCATCTTTCTCTCTCACATCAGCCTGTGAATTCCAACAGTCACTTAGGTCGGAAGGCATCATTTAACAAACTGTACCACCAAGACTCCTCTGTAGGATATTGAGGACCTGAGTAGCATATTTAATAATATTATATTTGTAAGTAAATATTTAACATAAAATCCCAAAGTAGAGAATGTTTCTTGCACATATATGCATGCTGTTATTCTTGTTAAATGCCATCAAGTCCATTCTAGCCCACAGCAACCACATACAGGGTTTGCAAGGAGAGGCTGGTTTGAAACAATAGCCCTGCAGTTCAAAAAGACCTTTCAGTGCTATGATTATGGTAAAGCATCTCAAAAACTGATATAATAGTACATGGTGTTGTTGTTATTGTTAAGTGCCGCACAGTTGTTTCCAACTCATATTGACCCTGTATAGGATTTCCAAATAGAGGTTGTTGAGTTTCAACTGTCAACCCTACAGTTCAAAATGACCTTGTGGCCCAGTGTTTATCCTACAGCACCATGCCAGTACATAAGAAGTCATTAATACATTTCAAAATTTGTATAATATAAAACGCATTCTCTGGCTGCAATAAGATTAATATCAAAATAAGAAATATAGCAAAAAATAAAAAAATAAACATGTTAAAAAATATGAGATGGCTGTTCCTACCTGTAAAAAAAAAAAAAGAACAATGTAATAAATAAATATATTGTGGAGTTTCTTCAAAACAATAATCACCAAATATAACATATCTATCTTTGGAATAAGGAGCTCTGGTGGCATAGTGGTTATGAATTGGCCTGCTAATCTCACAGCCAGTAGTTCTAAACTACCAGCTGTTCCATGGGAGAAAGGTGAGGCTTTCTGCTCCTGTAAGGATTTACAGCCTTGGAAACCCTGTACAGGGTAGCTGTGAGTTGAAACTGACTCCATGGAACATAACAACATCTTTGGAATACAAATAAAGCGATGGTACAGAATAAATATAATTAAATATGAAATACAGATAAAAAACAAATGACTTTATTCCACCAAACATTCAGGGAAGAGCTGTCACCAATTCTACTCCAATTATTTCAGAATATAGAAGAGGATGGAAAACTTCCTAATACATTTTATGAAGCAAGCATAACCCTCATACCAAATCCAAGGAAGGATGTCACTAAGAAAGAAAATTGTAGACCAATAATTCCTCATGAACATATATGCAAAAATTCTCAACAAAATCTTAGCCAACAGAATCCAGCCAACACATCAAAAAAAAAAAATAAATAAACCATCATGACCAAGTCAGATTTATATCAAGGATGCAAGGATGGTTCAACATTAGAAAAACAATCAATGAAACCCACCGTACAAATAATAAAAAAGAAAAGAACCATATGATCAGATTGATTAATGCAGAAAAGGCATTTGATAAAATCCAACATCTATTCCTGATTAAAACACTCAACAAAGTAGGAGTTGAAGGGAAATTCCATAAGATGATTAAGAGCATATATGCAAAACCAACAGCCTACATTACTCTCAATAGAGAGAAACTGAAAGCCTTCTCTATGTGAACAGGAATCAGACAAGGATGATCTTTGTCACACTCCTATTCAATATTATTCTAGAAGTTTTAGCCACAGCCATACAGCAAGATAGGGAAATTATAAAGGCATCCAAATTGGCAAGTACAACTCTATTTGCAGATGATATGATCCTATACATAGAAAACCCCAAAGATTCAGTAAAAAAGCTACTAGTCCTCATGGGAAGATTCAGCAAAGTGGTAGGGTATAAGATTAACACAAAAAAATCAGTTGGATTCCTCTATATCAATAATGAAAGTGCTGAAAAGGACATTAGGAAAGCAATACCATTTAAAATAGCCACCCAAAGGATGAAATGTCTAGTAATAAATGTAACCAGAGAAACAAAGGACCTATACAAAGAATACTACCAAACACTACTGCAAGAAACCAAATGAGACTTACAAAAGTGGAAGAATGTACCGTGCTCCTGGATAGGAAGACTCAACGTTGTGAAAATGTCAATATTGTCCGAAGCAATTTACACATGTAATGCAATCCCAATCCAGATTCCAATGACATTCTTCAAACAGATGGGAAAAAAACAAACAAAAAAAACCTACTACAAATTTTATATGGAAAGGAAAGACAACTAAGATAAGCAAAACACTGCTTAAGAAGAAACCTCTAATTCCCTGATTTCAAAATTTACTACATGGCTATAGTGGTCAAAACAGCCCGGTACTGATACAATGAAAGGTACAATGGTCAATGGAACAGAATTAAGAATCCAGAAATTAACCCATCCACATACACCAAACTGATTTTTGACAAAGTGCCTAGGTATGTTGCATGGGGAGGATGATGCTGGCAGAACTGGAAACTGATATGCAAAAGATTGAAACAAGACCTTTACCTCATGCCTTATACAAAAACCAATTCAACATGGATTAAAGATCTAAATGTGAATTCTAGAATTATAAAGCCCATCAATGAAAAAAGAGGGACAAATGTGAGGGCTCTAATACAGGGTATAGACAGACTATCAAACATAGTGAAAATTACATAGACAAAATAGATGACTGAGCAATAAAAAAAAATTAAAGACGTATGTGTATCAAAAGCTTCACCAAAAGAGTAAAAAGTAAGCCCACAAAATGGGGGGAAAATTTTTGCAATGACACATTGGAAAAGGGACTAATTTCTAAAATATATAAGAAACTAAAATGCCTTGACAAGAAAAAGACAAATAACCCAGTTTAAAAATGAGCTCAGGACATGAACAGACACTTCATCAAGGAGGAGATCCAGGAAGACAACAAACATATGAAGAAAAGTTCATGATCAGTAGCCATTAGAGATATGCAAATCAAAACAACAATGAGATATCATCTCACACCAGAAATAACAGCAAAAGTCAAAAAAGTAGAGGACAATAAATGCTGGCAAGGATGTGGAGAGACTGGGACAAGCCTGCATTGACGGTGGGATTGCAAAATGGTCCAATCACTCTGGAAAGTAGTATGGCGCTTCTTCAGAAAGTTACAAATAGAAATACTTTATGATCCAGCAATTCCTCTACTTGGTATTTACCCACAAGTAATACGAGCCATAACATGAGTAGATATATGCACACCAATGTTCATAGCAGCACTGTTTACAATAGCAAAAAGATGGACCCAGCCTAAATGTGCATCAATAGAAGAATAAATAAACAAACTGTGGTACATACACACAATAGATTATTATGCTACCTTGAAGAATAACAAAGAAGCTGCAAGGCACCACATAATATGGAAGAACTTTGAGGATGTTATGTTGAGTGAAATTCATCAGTCACAAAAGGAGAAATATTGCATAGGACCATTATTGCAAAAGACTAAGAAAAAGAACTCACACTAAAAGGGAGAAAGAAAAAAAAATTGCTGGTTACTGGAATGTGTGGGTTGGGTGAGGGCAGGAAGGGGAAAGTGGAGCACAGGGTAGGGAAGAGTCACAGGATTGCTTGGGTGCTGGGGAGGGGCAATACAAAAAAATGGAGAGGGAAATGGAATACAAGGCAGATGAGGGAACAGTTAGGCAGGTTTGCATGGGCTAAGAGGAACAGAGGTAAATAATTATACATGCACAACCTTGGAACAACCGGACTCTTGGATATAAGGGATTGAGGCATGGTTTGAATGGGTAAAAGAGGTGAAATAATATTAAGATGATTGACTGTCTTTTGAATCTTGGTTTCCCTTTCATACCATTGTAAAATAGACACTTGAGGGGGAGAGAAAGGAGTAGCCAGAAGCAATATTATAGAGAGCTTGCAAGTCCATCTTCAGCCTATAACTGATTGGAATACCTAAAATGGGGCTAAAATTTGCCCAGTGAAGGAGGCTTCCTGCAGAGCCTTTGCATTGCATAAGACCATAGATGAAATCCTGACCTCCATCCAGAATCTTTTGTGGTGGGAAATATCCACTTGAAAGGACAAGTAGAACTGCCTGGAGTGGCTAGAAGAACAGAAGACACTTCTTAAAAGAAAGACCTACAGGAAAAATGAAAAACAATAATAGTACTTCGACTGACTACTACAAGAACAAGCAAGTTTTTCACCCAGGAGCCATCAATGCAAGTGGTCAGGTCCCCTAAAGGCAAACCCCCTTCCAAGACAAAAACTCAAGGGGAATACAAGATCATGCTTGTGGTCTGGCTGGTGACCACATTGGTCACTGATAAGGGGAAGTGGGAGCAAAACAGCAATGAAGTTGTGAGCTAAGTCCAATCACATTCAATAGACTCCTGTCAACTTGGGTTGAGACCTGGTTGGCCAGCAGTATGGTAAAACCTGGGAACTCCTGGTCCCAGCGACTGTGACATGCCACAGAGAACTAGAGTGGAGAGTGAAGCATCCAAATGATATGAAGTGAGAGGAGATACACAAGAAATCCTATACTTGCAGATAGTACCCACATGACCTGGCTTCAATGTCTGGATGATCAGAACGTGATTATAAAAAAGAAGAGAAAAGCAGAGTGATCTTCTATAATTTGATGAATTTGACCTATATTTATGGATGTAGCAGCTCAAAAGAGGGAACAAATCTATACAGCGAAGATCATTTCCACCCCCTTGGTACACAGGTTAGACAGGGATGGGCAACTTAGACAATGGCTACCCAAAATGGTGGGGGAGGGTCTACAAAGGCATGAAGTGACTGGCTTAGAGTTTTTCAAGAGGGAGACTAGTTCTAGAGGATGCAGGGGAAGGTAGAATCTCCACTCTGTGGTTTCCAATCTGCCTGGATGGGCCTGATGAAAGGAAATGGGGATAAGACTCTTGTGGTACAATAGTGAATAATTGCTATCAGGACTGACTGTGAGGGTTGTAAATGTAAATGTATATGTTTTGTAACAAAAGGAGGGGAGTGGTTGACTTTGCAGTCCAGGAGTGGAGGTCTCTGGGACCATCAAGGGAGAAGAGCGGAGTGTGGGACCCTACCTAGAGAAGCAGTGATGCCAGAGATGGAGGCATAGACAATGACATGGAGAGATGGAGCAGCTGGAAGTCTAGACCCAGGGATGGAGAGGGGTTGTGTGCTGATGACCAGGTGGCAGTCTTGTGGGGTGTACACTGTGGTTGTTTGATGATGCATGGAGGGGATTATAATAATGGCAATGAAACCAAATATGATAGGATGAATGTAAAGCTAATGTTCTCCCATGTAAACAATCACATAATTCACAATAAATATTTTTTTAATACTGACTTTAAAAGGCAAACACTACTGTCAGAACATATATTACCATAGTAACTTTCCCCTCCCCCAAAAAAAGGCTGAATAAAGGAATTAAAGATAAAAAGTAAAAGCTAAAAATTTAGAAAGATAATAAAATGCCATAAGTATCAAATACATAAAAAAGCAAAAACTTGATATTTTACAAAGAAATAATAAAAATAGTCAAATCACTACCAACATAAATTTTAATAAGTGAAAAAAATCAGATATATACAGAAAAAAGTTAATAAAACCATGGAAAATCTTTAAAAATAAATGAACAATTATGCTACTACAAGAAACACCTTGTAAGTAGATTCGAAGAACCTAAAGAAAAATGTAAATTTCTAAGAAATATAACTTATCAAAATTAACTACATTATGTTGAAACATTCTACTTTCCATAGAACAAGTAGAGAAAGCTCTAAGTATCTCTCCAACAACAAGGAAGAGAACCAGATGACTTTACATGGGAATTTTAGTTATCTTTTAAGGATCAATGGCAATTTTTCCAAATTTGGAGGAATTAAGAAGAAAAACAAATTACACAAATAATGATGTAAAATTGTTAAGTATATAAAACAACATTACAGACCAGGCTAACCTCCCTTATGAATACTGGCACATGAAATATTAGCAAATAAAGTCCAGTGGAATATATATAATGTATGGTGAATCAAGTAAATATATTCTAGGAATACAAAGATAATTCAACATATAAAGCTAAAATAAAACAATAAAATAGTGAGAATAATTAGCAAAACCCTAAAAAAGAGGAGTATTTTGTGTGCATGTGTGTTGTAAGATAATCATGTATGCATTTTATTTTTATGAAATTCATGTGGGTTCCTTTTAGATTGCTTAATTTTTACATGTGATGGATGAGTTATGTTTATATTTAAAATGAGCAGACATTTTTTTTTTCTTAGTATCTATATGTTCAGTGTGAGATCTCTGAACTTCTCCTCTATCTCCTAACTATGTTTCTTTCTTAACCTCTGTCATCAAACAACTTATTACATATAAATTTTACCTCTGTGATTCTTTGATTAGAGTACTGGCACTTGTGCCTGTCACTGGTACCAAACCAAGTTCAAACACATCCTTACTAACATTCTGGGAAACCTACTCTCACTATTGCAAATTAGAAGTAATTGATTCTGTGCCTTCGTTTCTGTTGTCAGAATCTAAAAGTATACTTTTGTTGATACATATGAGGGGGCTTCAGAAAGTTCATGGAAAAATTCTATCATTTTGTAATGTCATTTTTCCACAAACTTTTTGAAGCCTTCTCATATATTTTTATGTGAATAAATAAGTGACTTTCACTATAATGTATCAAAACACTTTTGAACACTATTGAGTTTAGAAGCTCTAACTCTTTTTTTCCTTTTTACTCAGAAATTTGTATATATTTTTCAAGGATGAATTTGGTGTTTGTTACTATTTGTTCATATTGTTTTTGTGTAGTTTCCACAAAGAGAAATGGGATATAGTGAATTGATTTCTATTTTAAAAACAGGAAATACTTGTCCACATTTGAATAACATGTATAAATTGAATAACATGTATAAAATATCCAGTGATGATGCTGAAAGTGAAAACGAAATTCTGAAGTCTGAGCTTCATATGAAGAATGTTAATATTAAAATGAAAATAATACTAATATGAATAATCAGTTGGTTGTTTTCAAATGTGGAAATTGTTACTCATGAGAACAATAAAAAAATAAAGACCCAATCAAAACTGGTATTAATAACCTTAAGAATGAAGTTTCACAGGTGGAAAAATGTGAAGTACATTTACACTATTTGTCATAAGCTAATTTTATCTGCATCAAACCATATGGTTTGGGGATCTGAGGGTTTCGTGAGAATTCAGAATAAAATTCAACAGTACTGTCTGAAAACAGAGTTAGGTAAAGAGATTACAGCTATTCCAATACACAATAGGGTAGTTTTTGTTTGTTTGTTTGTTTTTTTCTCTATCTTTGTTGTAAGACAAACTATACAGTTGATATATTAAAATTATATGCACAGTATTTTTGAAATTTCTTGAAATATGCTGTATTGGTACACTAATCTGCAGAAATTTTGTTATAAGGTTTGAGTTACACTATTGGTAACTTCTTACGTTTGAAATTTGAAGCACTTTTATTATATAACATAGAGTTAATTATTTTTAATATATTTATTATAGTTTTTACAGTTACAGAATTATTACTCAGCAATACCTATCAAAGTTAGCATTTTTGGGTGTCATTCAAAAATTTATATATCTAAGGCAATGTTAATTGATATATTATTTTAAATTATGAACTTTCATGAAATGCGTTTCCATGATTTAAAAAAATTAATGAAAGACTTAAATGATAGCTCAAGTAAAATATACAGACTAATGAATATATTGGATTACAACAAATTCATTCACATTAAATTACATGTTAGGTAATAAAAAGAAGAATTCCCTTTGAAATCTTACAGGATAGTCTTAGTAATAAAGGAAAAAATATTTACCCTGCTTAAACTTTCAGAAAATATGTACTTGATTTCTTATTATCTACTGCAGAATTCCTTAATTTAATAGCAAAACTGACAGAAGAAAAGTCACATTTTTATTTGAAATTGGTAAGTTTGGAAACAATCACTCTGTAATTAGGATAGGTCAGGAAAAGTTTCTTTATAAATAATTTATCAGAAAGTACTCTATAAAAACCGAGGGAAATGTCAGGCCAGGTGCAATCTTTTTAAACTATTCCTGTATAAATCAATTAAGGTGCTTTATTTTGACACCTAGTGTCAGTATTTACCAAACGTAGATAGACAAGTCCATCCCTGCAGCATGCATTTGCAAATAACTTTACTCATTAATGTTTAATTAAGACAGAGGAAAACTGTCCTTGATATTTTGCTGCAATTAGTGCTCTCTATACTCCACTGACTTCCCATGATGAATTACTTTTCAAATGAAAAGTGAAGTGATTAAAACTGGAGACACTCCATCTACTATGCATTGCCCATACCACATTCTAAAGAGAAGACAAAATAACGCTATGCATAGTAAACAATGCAAGTGAAATTGGCTATTATTGATTTCAATTGTAAAACTTCTTTTTGATTATGACTATAAGTGATAAAACATTTAAATCTTAATTTTTCCTATTAAGCCATAAAGTCAAATAAGGGGTTCAATTCAAGTTCAGAAACATCAAGTGACTTGTAACCTTGCATAATTTTTGAAATGGTTTGCAAATCTTTTCATCAATAACTTTTAACTTTTCCTTGGAGCAAGAACTCCATAAAAATGAATTCATTTAATCAAATAACCAGTCAAAAATACTGCACAGCAGCAACCAAAACCTGAAATTCACAAAGATGAGTTGAGTTATGCAACATTATAGAACTAACAAGCAATAGATTTGGAAATAAGATATCGCTATTCTTATTGTTTTTGTTGCTGTTTTTAGGTATTATCAAATCAGTAGCAACTCATAGCGACCCTATGCACTATAGAACGAAACTCTGCCAAGTCCTGCAGCAACCTTACAACCATTGATATGTTTGAGCCCATTGCTGCTACCTCTGTGCCAATCCATCTCATGGGGGGGTGGGGGTGTCTTCCTCTTTTCTGACCCTCCATTTTAGCAAACATGATATTCTTATTCAGGGACTGATCCTTCCTGACAATTTGTCTAAAGTAAGAGAGACGAAGTATGGCCATCTTGGCTTCCAAGGAACATTCTGACTGTACTTCTTCCAATACAGATCGGTTTGTTCTTTTGCATATCGTGGTACTTGTAATATTCTCCTGCAACAACAGCAATTATTCTAGGGTCTTCCATAGTCACTGTCTAACTTACACATGCATATGAGGTCATTGAAAATGCCTTGGCTTGAGTCAGGCACATCTTAGTCCTCAAATTGACAACTTTGCTCTTGAGCACTTCAAAGGTCTTGTACAACAGATTTGCCTAATGCAATATATCCTTACAATATATCCTTTAATTTTTTGATTGCTGCTTCCATGATTGTTGATGGTTGATCCCAGCAAAATGAAGCCTTTGACAACTTTACTCTTTTGTCCATTTATGTGGATGTTGTTTATTGGTTCACTGGTGAGGATTTTTGTTTTCTTTACATTGAGATGTAAGCAATACCAAAGGCTGTGGTGTTTGATTATCATCAGTAAGTAGTTAAGTCCTCTTCACTTTCAGCAAGCAAGGTTGTATTATCTGAATATTGCAGGTTGTTAGTGAGTCTTCCTCCAATTCTGATGCCACATTTTTCCTCATGTAATCCAGTTTCTTAGATTATGTGCTCAGCATATAGACTGACTATGTATGGTGAAAGAATACAACCTTGGTGCACACCTTTGCTAATTTTAAACTGTTCATTGTCTCCTTCTTCTATTCGAACAATGGCCTTTTGATCTGTAAACAGGTTACTCAGGAGTACAATTAAATTATTCAGAATGCTCATTCTTTACAATGTTGTCCATAGCTTGTCATTATCTGCACAATTGAAAGTCTTTGTGTAGTCAATAAAGCACAGGTAAACAAATTTCTGATATTCTCTGCTTTCAGCCATGATCCATCTGACATCAGAAATGATATCCATTGTTCACGGCCACTTCTGAATCCAGGTTCAACCTCTCCCTATTCTCTCTCAATATGTTTGCAGCTATTTTTGTATTATCTTTAGCAAAATTTCAATTGCATTAGATATTAATGATATTCCTCATTCCACTGGGTCTCCTCTCGTTGGAATGGGCACAAATATGGATCTCTTCCAGTCAGCTCGCCAGGTAATTGTCTTCAAATTTCTTGGCATAGATTAGTTAGTGCCTCCAGAGTTTCATCAATTTGTTGAAAGATTTTAATTAGTATTCCATCAATTCCCGGAGCCTTGTTCTTTGCCAATGCCTTCAGTGCACCTTGAACTTCTTCCTTCAGTATCATGGGCTCTTAATCATATGCTACCTCTTGAAATAGGTGAACATCGACCATTTCTTTTTGGTACAGTGACTATGTATTACTTCTATGTTCTTCTGATGCTTTCTACATCATCCAACGATTTGTTTATAGAATTCTTCAATATTTCAAGTAAACATTTGAATTTTTACTTCAGTTCCCTCAGTCTGAGAAATGCTGAGCATGTTCTTCTCTTCTGGTTTCCTAACTCCAGGTCTTTGCACATTTTGTTATAGTATTTGACTTTGTCTTCTCGAGCTGCTCTTTGAAATTTTCTTTTTAGCTCTTTTCCCTCCTCATTTCTTCCATTAACGCTTTAGCATCTCTATGCTAGAGAGCAAGTTTCAGAGTCTATTCTGACATCCATTTTGGTTTTTTCCTTCTTTCTTGTTTCTTAATTCCTTTTTGCTTTCTTCCTGTATGATGGTCTTAATGTAATCCCATAACTCTTCTGGTTTTCTGTCTTCGGTGTCTAATGCATCAAATCTGTTCTTGAGATTATCTAAATTCAGGTGAGATGTGTTTAAGGTCATATTTTGACTCTTGTGGATTTGTTTAATATTTCTTTAGTTTCAGCATGAACAATTGATGGTGTGTTCCACAATCTGCACCTGGGCTTGTAACACTGATGACATGGAGTTTTTCCACCATCTCTTTCCACAGTTGTAGTCAATTTGATTTCTATGTATTCAATCTTGTGAGGCCCATGTGTATATCTGTCTTTCATGTTGTTTACAAAAAGGTATTTGTAATGAAGTGTCATTTGTCTTGCAAAACTCTATCATCTTCAGCATCATTTCTATTGCCAAGGTCATAGCTCCCAACTATTGATCCTTCCTCTTTGTTTCCAACCTCTGTGTTCCAATCACCAGTCATTATCAATACTTATTGATTGCATTTTTGATTAGTTTCAGACAGAAGTTGATAGAACTTTTCAATTTCCTCATCACTGGCATTAGTGTAAATGTGTGGATATTATACTATCACAGACAGCATTGTACTTCATGACAGATCTTGATATGTTGTCTTTGATGATGAATGTGAAGCCATTCCTACTCAATTTGCCATTCCAGGCATAGTATACCACATGATTGTGAGACTGAAAATGGTCAATACCAGTCCATCTTACCTCACCAGTGCCTAGGATATTCAGGTTTATGTGTTCCCTTTTGTTTTTGACAATTTCCAATTTTCCTATGTTCATATTTTTTACATTTCATGTTCTGATTATTAATGGATGTTTACAGCTATTTCTCTTAATTTGAGTTGTACACCATCAGCAAATGAAAGTCCCGAAGTCTTTACTCCATTTGTAACATCATAGTCAACTCTACTTTGAGGAGGCTGCTCTTTCTCAGTCATATTTTGAGTGCCTTTTAAGCTGAGGGGCTCATCTTTTGGCACTATATCTGACAATATTCTCGTGCTCTTCATCATGTTTAATTATTCAATAACCAGGCACTGACAGTTTTCTGCTCATATTCATAAGGTTTTCAGTGACTAAGGATTCAGAAGCAGTCTGTCTTTCCTTCTTCTAGTCTGTCTTCGTCTGGAAACCCTCCATAATGGTTGGTTGACCTTGCTAGTATTTAAAATGCCCATGCATACCTTCCAGAATCACAGCAACATGCAAGTCACCACAGTACAACAGACTGACAGATGAGTGGTGGTATCTGTTCTTAGCCCTCAATATTTACATTACCTTCACACTAAGTATTTCATACACCTTTTAGATTGGGAAGAGTATTTATAGCATGGAAATATTTATGAAATATTTGACCATTATGTTTAGATATCAACAAGACAGACATGAACATTCTTGAAATAGCTTTTTTCTATCCACATTTTGTCTCGGCGACACAAATCTTTAAGAGCTCAACTCTAATCTAAGTAACTAAATTGTTATAAGTAATGATTTCATGCTTCATTTTTAGAAAGTTATCATTATTCCCATTATTTTCTCAATTCCAGCATCTCTGCCAGAATTTACAAGATAATTGCCCAAGAGATAGATCTACTGAACATATAACCATGTTTGTTCTCTGAATTAAATTTGCCAACATCAAATAATTATAAAGTTGTACTAATAAAGGCAGAATTTCAAATTGTCAGTGAATATAATTGGAAGATCCATTACATTTGAACTTGTATCTTCATTTGACTATAGTCTTTAGTACAGAATAACATTGGACCATATGGCTATTGTATGGATTCTTTATTTTTTTCACAGTCCTTACCAAAAGCTCCTTATTTTTCCCCGGCATCTGGGCTGGGTTTTGTCATTTAAATTCATGCTTACAGTTGTTTGATCAAACGCCTCTTCTTATTCACTCATTTAATGTACCTGTGTTGTTCCTGGGGGCCTGGAATAAGTGTTCTACTTGCAAAACTATTAAATGATACTTTCAATAGATTCACAGAAAAAAAATATTTCCAAAATTCATTGTCATCAAGTTGATTTCAACCCATGTTGTTGTTAGGTGCCATCAAGTCAGTTGCAACTCATAATGATTCTGTGAATAACAGAATGAAACACTGCCCAGTCCTGTGCCGTCTTCACACTAATTGTTATACTTGAGCTCACTGCTGCTGCCATTTTGTCAATCCATCTTCTTGGAGGTATTCCTATTTTTCACTCACCCTCCACTTTACCAAGCATGGTGTTTTTTCCATGGTCCCGCCTAACAATATGTCTCACATATGAGAGATGAACTCTTGCCATCCTGGCTTCTAAGATGCATTCTGGTTGTACTTCCTCCAGCACAGATTTGCTTGCTCTTTTGGAAGTCCATGTTACTTTTAATTTTCATCTTAAACTATAACTCAAATGCATCAATTCTTCTATGGTCTTCTTTATTCATTGTTCAATTTTCAGGTGCACTTTAGTCCACAAACTGATATCGTTGCTTTTCAGCACTTTAAAGAGGTCTTGTGTAGCATATTTTCCTAATGCAATAATACCTTGTTTGATTTCTTTCTGGTATGCACTTTTGAAGTATTATATACTCATAAAAAGAAAATGGTGTGGCACTGTGGCTTAATGCGCTGGACCGTAAAGTTGGTTTGATATTCAAGGTTGGCAGTTCAAGCTGCTCCTCAAACCCATATTCAGGGTCACTATGAGTCAGAACCAACTTGAAGGCACTTAACAACAACAACAAAATAATATTCATCCAAACTTAATTTGAATGGTGGTGGTGGTGTGCCAGGGGGTTGATTCTAACTCATAGTAACCCTGTATAGGGTTTGTTGTTGTTGTTAAGTGCCGTCAAGTTGGTTCCGACCCATAGTGACCCTATACAGGGTTTCCGAGGCTATAAATCTTTACAGGAGCAGAAAGCCTCATCTTTCTCCTGCGGAGCAGCTGGTAGTTTCAAACTGCTAACCTTGTGGTTCACAGCCCAATTCCAAGGCTGGAAATCATTATGGGAGCAGAAAGCCTCATCTTTTTCCCTAGAAACATCTGGTAGTTTCCAAATGGCTAACTGTGTGATTAGCAGCCCGACTCATAACCACTATGCTACCAGAGCTCCTTAATTTGAATATGATGTGCTAGTTCTTTAAAATCAGAAATATAAGCAAGCATACATTACCTTTGCTCAGAATTGTAGCTAATATCCATGATGGTAGGCCATGCCATAAGTGATGAAAATGAGAAATGTAGCAATCAGTTCTCAATGATATACTGAGACACTAATGATATGGATTTAATTAAGGTGATGAGTCAATAAACAACAATGATGTGATGTGGAGAAGAAGGCCAGCTTCTCTGCACAAACCATAGTAACTGTATAGTAGATATAGTTCCGATGCAGAGGGTTATCCAACCTAGCTGGAGTTGAGACAAGGACAATTAACCAGTTCAAGTTGAGATTGAAATGTCTTATGTTAGTAGTATAAATAAATTGGTTAATTGTCTAAAACACAAGCTGGTGTATTATGGTAGCTAATCTAAATGGGAATGAAGTAAATCCTGCTAATACTTTTCTATCCTTACAAAACAGTCTTATTTACTTTTAAAATATTTTCCTATACTCCATCTTTATATACCATTTTTCTTTCTCTCACCAAGGGAAAACAAAACCATATAAATTCTGACAAGGGCTAGACTTAGGTTTATACTCCAACATGATCTCAAATGACCAAGACAGAATAAACCTATGGAAAGTTAAGAAACTGCACATTGAGAAAATGTTAACAGACCCTTAACAATGGCTTCACTATTGGGTGCCTAGTATGATAACAATTCAAGACCTTGAGCTATCAAGCAGGTTTACTGATGGAGAACTCTTATCAGAGACCCTGCTGTTAGTTCTGACAGATTTACCATCCTTGGCTGCACACGACTACACTTGTATCCACTGAAGTGTGTAAGAAGTGTCTAGTGCTGAGCCACTGAGAATTCCCCTCAGTAATGTTTTAATTGCAGTGCTACCTCAAATCAAAGAAGTGAAGCCTCATAGGAAAGTTGTTCACATTACTGTGCTACTTTCTTCAATGCAAACGTACATGATCTGTGGAGGGATGATTTTTTATGCTCTCTTATTACATGTGAAAATATTAAGAATGCTTTCTGAATTGCTGAGATCCACTATAAACAAGATGCAAGCTTTTTCACATAAATAAGTACATTTCTATCTACTTTAGTGTCGATTTAAAATTATATCAAATATAAATAATATTTATGTGTGTTTTCCATATAATCTGAAAAGCCAAAATCAAAATTTTTAGGGAGGGAGGTCAGAAATAACAGTTTGACAGATAACAGAGAGTTATTGGCAGTTTCAGCTCAATTCAAGATATGGAATTTTACTATTGCATCATGTAATTCCTCTCTTTGGAGTTATATTATTGGTACACTGGTGTAATACAACTATAGCCCACTAGCATCCTTTATTACACAATTTATTAATGATAAAGAGAATTGTGTGATTATTATTTTTTGGTGATTTTTAAAGGTGCAATTATTTTGTAATGACTTTTACATACAGTAAATTCAAATTTGAATCTAAACAATATTTTTCCTAAATACTTCATAGTTCTGAACTTTTCAGATACTTTGTATAGATTAATATAATGCATATAAATCACCTAGCATAGTGGGTTGGTACAGAGTATATTTTTAAAACCAACATTTTTTTATAAATGCATATTAGGCATCTTATATAAATTTGTAATTGTCCATTTGGTGTTTTAAGTACATGCAGGCTTTTTACATGTATAAAGGCATATTCATATGTATAAAGATTTTAATTGATTCATTAAATAAACTGGTTCATGAATGGGTAAACATTCAAAATTTAGTAGTGTATGAATGTGTATGTGTCAACCATAAGTTCTGTTTGAAATGCAAGGTTAGTGGTTCAAACTAACCAGTGGCTCCTCAAAAACCCTAGAGGGGGGTTTGAATCAGAATCAACTTGACATCTTTTAACAATAACAACAACAACAAGGATGAGAGTTAAGTCAACTTGACTGAGCTAGGACTCTCAGTGGTTTGGCACTTGAGATATAGTTAATCTCAATGATGTTAGTGATGTTAATGGTTATGTGCAGGCAATAGGATCTGACTTATAGTGACATTGTATAGAGTTTCTAAGTCTGTAAATATTAACAGGAGCAAAATGCCTCATTTTTCTCCCAAAGGGTGACTGACAAGTTAGAAACTCATGGCTTTGTGATTAGCAGTCCAATTATGCCACCAGAGTTCCTTGTCCCTGACATCTAATGAGATCTAATATAATGTAATTGCTGTATGGTGAGGTCCACTATGAGTAAGCAATCAACTGAAAGGAACTTTCCTTGAGGGCATGGCATGCTTCCAACATATGGGACACAGAGATGAAGCTTGTTGGCTCTCTGCTGAGTCTTGATCTTGCATCTGGCTCATCTTTGACTTGTGGTTCTTTGGATTTGTGCAAGTGACCAGCTCCATTACATTTCCACCCTGGGAGACATCAGCAGCCTGTCTTCTTACCTGCCATAACTGTCTGTTACCTGCCTGCTTGCTTGCTTGCCTACCTGCCTACTTTCTGATCATTTGATGTAGGGTTCAACAGCCCTATAGTTATATGAATCAGAGACTTCCAGCCTGACATCTAACCCACAGACTTAGGACTGGTCACCTCTACAACTGTGTGATGCACGTCTTCATAAATGTATATATGATGAAGTGCAGCCAGAGTGCTCCTTGGAGACCAGGATGGCCAAACTTCGTCTCTCATACTTCAGACATATTGTCAGGAAGGACCAGTTACTGGAGAAAGATATCATGTTTGGTAAGGTGGAGGGTCAGAGAAAAAGAGGAAGATCCCAGTGAGATGGATTGGCAAAATGATAGCATCAATGCACTCAAGCATGGCAACAATTGTGAGGTTGGCCCAGGACTGAGCAGTGTTTCATTCTGTTAGTCAGTGCCGACTCAAAGGCATCTAACAACATATATATATGGTGGTAGTGGTGGTGTGCCTTTCTGACTCACAGTGACCCTGTATAGGGTTTCCAAGGAGTGGCTAGTGAGCTTACACCACCAACCTTGTGGTTCAAACCAACCTTGCAGTCTAGTGCATTAACCCACAGCACCTCACCAGGACTCATATATACATAAGATTTGCAGTTCAATACCAACAGCCTCTCCTTGGAAACACTATACAGGGTCACTAATAGTTAGAACTGATTTGGCAGCACTTATCATCAACAACAAATATATATTATATTGGAATTTAGTAATCTAAAAAATGACTCCAAGTTCTAACACGTAGGAGAGGACTTCAAACTTAGTGAAAAATTTCTAATATCTTTTAATTCTAACTTCCCATAGACTTTTAGATACCACCTCATATATCCTCTCTACTAAACCACATGGTTGATTTTTTTACCAATATATTTTTAAATGGTACAATAGAATAAGCTCCAGACTGCTAATCTCAAGGTTAACAGCTCAAATTCACCAGCTGCTCCTCAGAAACCTTATATACAGGGTCCCTGTGAGTCAGAACTGAATTGACGGCACTTAACAACAACAACAAATCTTTACTTTAAGATCTTTTAATAACTTTAATAGATCAAACTAACTTAAAAGTTTTTAAATAGTCTGTCTGTAACATCATCTTGTTGTTAGGTGCCATCAAGTCGGTACTGACCTATTGCGACCTTATGCACAGCAGAACGAAACTCTGCCTGATCCTGGGCCAAACTCACTACTGTTGCCACGCTTGAGTCCACTGATGCTGCCACTTGGCCAATCCATCTTGCTGGGTGTCTTCCTCTTTTTTTCTGACCCTCCATCTTACCAAACATGATATCCTTCTCCAGCGACTGGTTCCTCCTGACAATATGACCGAAGTATGAGAGACAAAGTTTGGACATCTTGGCCTCCAAGGAGCACTCTGGCTGTACTTCTTCTAAAACAGATCTATTGTTTTTTTTTGGCAGCCCATGTTACTTTCAATATTCTCCTCCAACACCGTAACTCAAAAGCATCAATTCTTCTATGATCTTCCCTACTCAATGTCCAGCTTTCACATGCATATGAGGTTATTGAAAATACCATGGCTTGGGTCAGGCACACCTTAGTCCTGAAGCTTACATCTTTGCTCTTCAACACTTTAAAAAGATCTTGTACAGCAGTTTTGCCTAATGCAATACATAGTTTGATTTCTTGACTGCTGCTTCCGTGAGTGTTGATAATTGATCCAAGAAGAATGAAGTCCTTAACAACTTCAATCTTTTCTCCATTGATAAGAATGTTGTTTATTGGTCCAGTGGTGAGGATTTTTGTTTTCTTTACATGGAGATGGAATCCATATAGAAGGCTGTGCTCTTTGATCTTCATCAGTAAATGTTTTAAGTCTTCTTCACTTTAAGCAAGCAAGGTTGTATCATCTGCATATCACAGGTTGTTAATGAGTCTTCTTCCAATCTTGATATCACGTTTTTCTTTATATAACCCAACTTCTCGTATTATTTGCTCAGCATACAGGTTGAATAAGTATGGTGAAAAAATACAACCTTGTGGCACACCTTTTTAAATTTTAAACCATTCAGTGTTCCCATGTTCTGTTCAAACAACTGCTTCTTGTTCCAGGTACAGATTCATCATGAACACAATTAAGTGTTCTGGAATACTCATACTTTGCAATGTTGTCCATTTTTTGTCATGATCCACACAATTGAAAGCCTTTGCATAATCAATAAAGCACGCACTTTCTGATATTCTCTGCTTTCAACCAGGATCTATCAGACATCAACAATGATATCCCTTGTTTAGCCAATAGTATTTGAAGGTACGTAAAATTACAAGTTGGGCTGTTAACCACAAAGTCAGCAGTTTGATCTACCAGTTGCTACATGGAAGAAAGATGAAGCATACTGCTCCCATAAAGATTTGCAGCATTGGAAACCCTACACAGGGTCACTGTGAGTCAGAACTGACTCCATGGCACACAACCGCAAATCTTCACCAACCTAAACATCAAGGAGCTTGGTGGTTCAATGGGTTTAGTGTTGGACTGCTAACTGAAACATCAGTGGTTCGAACCACCAGCTTCTCTATGGGAGAAAGATGAGCAAGTCAATTTCATTAAATATTTACAGCTCGTAATCCCTATAGGGCAGTTCTATTCTCCCCTACAGCGTTACTATGAGTTAGAATCTACTCTGTGCCGGTGAATGTATTTGATAGGCAGAGATTTTCAGTATGAGTGGATTAGAAGAATTAACTCACTAAAACAGGACTTGGGTAACCAGTTAAATCATAGAAACCTTTTCATGGTGACAAGAGGGAAGAACAACATGGGCCAACTCATCCCCTTTACTGAAAAATTCAGATATTTTTAATATCCAGCAGTTATTCCATTGCATGCTATAAACCAAAGCTGGTTTTGTTACATCTACTTTCAAGTCGAATTAGTACACTAGAGCCAAAGTGCTTTGCAGAGCTGAAGGTATTTCCAATTCGTGTTCAGACTTGCTTATGTGGTTTGTTTGCTTTATTTATTTATTTATGATCAGGATCACAAGTAGTAGGTTTTGGCCCTTTGAAGAATGAACACTGCTGTCATCCTCCATTTCCTATGAGATGTCTCAGCTGTGACAAGAAGGGGTTTATAATGGCACAGTTCAGTGCCTTCATAATTTATTCTCTCTGATTTTATGCTCTTTTAGTCTCCTGCTCGACCATCCACTAACAAGCGGTGATATTAGCCAATAAATCAAAGACGTCTGCTTGTCACCACCAGATGCTTGGCCATATCGTCACGATTATGAGACGTACAAAAGGACAATTTCATGTAGGGAGCTCAGCAGAGGTATTCCACTGATACTCTGATAGGGAACCAGCGTGAGATGAATGTAGTAAAATTCAATAACTTTTATGCCTCATAGCGATGAAGAACTAAGCTGAAATAAAACTGGGAAGTAAATTAGGACCTCACCTTTATGGCTATTCCTTTTATGATCCTAAATCTCTCTCTTTATCACTTTAATACAAGTTAGAGAATGAATTCCTTTAATGTACTCAGTTTATTTTCCTGGGTCTAAGACTTTATCTTGCTTTTCGAAAAGCACCAAATAAGATCTATACATCCATCTATTAAAACAAGCATTAGTTCTACAACATGTGATCATGTAATAGCATTTATTTGAATGGTAGCAAATGTATAACGAGGATATTATCTCACTTTTCCTATACTAATAAAAAATGTTGTTGATTACAACCATTAAATAAATATTCATTTTTCTTGTAGTTGTTTCATTATTCAAAATCCCGATCCAACATAATATATATATATATACTTTCTGGGATGTAGATTAAGACAGCAAGACAGACTGAACTTATAGAGTTAAAATGAATAATTGTGCAAAATATTTAATGAAATGTCTCTCCATGAAATTGTAGAAAAGACATATTTTGTTGGTTTTATTTTATTTAATAAGTTTCTAAGTTTTTCTAGTCTGCAAAGTTACTCTACTGAAATAATGAGTATATAACCTATATTGATGGAACATTTTTGTTTTAGTGACAAGTTATTAGAGAGCAATCAAAATGACAGTATTTTATAAATAAAATTTTATGTTAAGGCAAAAAGATTTATATTTAATTATACTTATCTGTTTTTAATTATATGCTTGTTGTTTATCTTCTCAATACTCATATTTAAGCTGTCCTACTTTTTCTCATTTCTTCTACTCTATTTTCATTATTGTTCAAGCAGCCCTGAAAATGCCATGTAGTAAGACTCAGATGTTGTACGTGAGCACCTCGCTTTCATTTACCCACTCCCAAAGGTTAGGAAAAACATGTGCTCTTTTGATTTACTTGTATTATAGGATCTCATCTTACTTCCTTTTACTAAAGAGATTTCTAACTCATTGTTTGGAAATAGTATGACACTTAGGCTCCCTCTAACTAGTATCTTTACTTTTCCAAAGAAAATGTGTCAAGTAAATAAAAGAACATTTTAAATTAAACACTTATGTGTGTATTACATATATCCAATCACTAAGCATACCATAGTTTCATTCAATATATAAGAAGGATATTTTATTTTTGATGATGCAGTTGTTATGTTCTTGTTATTTATTCTGTATCTTTTACACTGATATTATACTTGATAGTTTTATTCCTCCCTAGTCTAATAGGAATTCCAAGATGTCATTTACTTACAAAGATCTAGACAAAGAAGATAATTCACTTGGAATTATGTGCTTGAAGTCCTCTTATTTCTCTGAGCTGCAGAATTAACTATTATTAAGTATTTAAGTACCACTTTATATGCTGCAAAGTTTTCATATCTATCTTTTTATGTCCTGCAACCCTATGAATCATAAGAGTAAGTTTCCAGTGCTATTAACCATGAGAAAATAAAGTTGAAAGCTAAAAATAAAAGGAATAGTACTTCAAGAAAACAGAAACATGAATATTCCTGTAATCAGGAATATTGACATTGACAAATTAAAACATAAACACCTTGGTTTCTGCATGAGTGCCAAGTTCAATGGCAAGTTCAGTGCTAACCTAAAGAGGTGGCTCAGTGTGTATAGCCCTACAGTAAAAATTAAGGAATGCCTTAAAATGTAAAGAACTGTGAAAATACAGAAAATGAGATAATTGGGGATTTGGGTTATATTTACCTTTGATGAGACACTCTTAGCACTGTTAAACTAAGGAAGCTGGTAAATTTAAGTGCAGTTTATTGTGGTATTCCAAAATAGAGGAAAACCAATAAGTGTGCATGTGCAGGTGAGCAGTATGCAGAACTTTGTAAGATCCAGAAGAATTAGGGTGAATCTGACAATATCAGCTCAAATATTATTCTCAGTTAATATCAGCTCAAATATTATTCTCTTGTCTCCATCCTTTAATTCCAAGACTTATAACATGCTTTATTTGTGTCTATGGCAATGGGGGAGGGTGGAAAGTATTTTTCATCTTGTTTTTTGAAAATAGACACAGAGATCAAATTTATTAAGTTGTCTATACAAAATTACTCCAATGCTCATTTGCCAGTTTGTCATACTGTGGTGGCTTTCATGTAGCTATGATTCTGGAAACTATCCCACTGATGTTTTAAATACTAACATAGTCACTCATGGTGGACAGGTTTCAGCTGAACTTTCAGAGAAAGACAGAGAGATGGAGTACATTGGAATATTTAATCACTGAAAACATGAATAACAGTGGAACACTGTCAGACAGCACCAGAATACAGAATATAGAAACATGATGAAGTGCCAGAAATAAACAAGTTGGAAGGCACTGAAAATATGACTGGGGAAAAAATTGCCTTCTCAAATACAGTTGACTGTGATGACACAAATGGAACAAATCTTTCAGGACCTTAATTTGCTGATGAGGCACAACTCAAAATGAGGAGAACAGCTGTAAATATCCATTAATAATTGGAACATGGAATCTACAAAGTATGAATCTAAGGAAATGATACACTATCAAATGAAGTAGAATGCATAAACAGTGATGTTCTAGGAATTAGTGCACTAAAAGTGATTATTAGCCATTTTGAATCTAACAATCACATGGTTTATTATGCCAGGATGACAAATTCAAGAGGAACTGCCTCACATTAATCAACAAGAACAAAAATTCAAGATCTATCATTAAGTACAATTCTGTCTGGGATAGGATAATATCCATATGTCTCCGAGTAAGACCAGGTAATACAAATATTATTCAAATATATGCACCAACCATTTGATTAAATTAAATAATTCTACCAACTTCTTCAGTCTGAAATTGATCAAACATAAAATCAATATATGTAGATAATTACTGGTGATTTGACTGCAAAGGCCAGAAATAAAAAGGATCAATTGCTGAAAAATAAACCTTTGGTGACAGAAAGGAAGCTGGAGATTACATTATAGAATTGTACAATACCAATGAATTCTTCATTGAAAATACTGTTTTTTTAACAACAAAAAAGACATATATACATATGGACCTCACCAAATGGAATATACAGATATCAGAGTAACTATGTCTATGGAAAAAGATGGTGGATGGAGAAAGCTCTATATCACCAGGCAAAATAAGGTCAAGGGCAGACTGTGGAATAGACCATCAATTGTTCATATGCAATTTCAGGCTGATGTTGATGAATATTAAAACAATTCCATGAGAGGTGAAATATGACCTTGAACATAGCACAACTGAACTAGAGATCATCTCAAAAACAGATTTGACGTGTTGGAAACTAATGACCAAAGACCTGAAGAGCTGTGGGATGACATCAAGAACAGGAAGAAAGAAAACTGTCATTAAGTTGACAAGAAAGAATGAAAAGATTAAATGGATTTCAGAAGACACTCTGAAACTTGCTCCCCAGAGTGGCGGTGGTGGTGGTTATGTGATGTGGAGTCGGTTCTGACTCACAGTGACCCTGTACAGGATTTCTGAAGCTGTAAATCTTTGTGGGAGCAGAAAGCCACATCTTTCTCCCGTGGAACAGCTGGTAGTTTTGAACTGCTGACTTTGCAGTTTGTAACCCAATTCATAAGCAAATGGAAGAAATGAGGAGGTTAAAAGAGCTGAACAGAAAATTTCAAAAGTCAGCTCTAGAAGAAAAAGTCAAATATTATAATGAAAAGTGCCAAAACCCAGAGTTAGGAAACCAAAAAGAAATGACTCATGTAACATTCTCATACTAAAAAAAAAAAAAAAAAAAAAAAAAAAAAAAAAATCAACTAAAAAAATTCAAGCCTTATTTTGAAATATTGAAGAAGTCTATAAGCAAAATATTGAATGATGCAGAAAACATCAAAAAGAAATGGTTGATATTCAACCATTTTAAGAGGTAGTGTGTGGTCAAGAATCAATCATACTGACAGAAGTAGTGAAAATTCCCTGAAGGTATTGTAAAGTGCAAGGCTCTGAGAATTGATGGAATACAAATAGAAATATTTCAACACACTGATTCAGCACCAAAGCCACTTACTCATCCATGGCAAGAAATTTGTAAGACAGCTGACTTTGCCAACTGATTGAAAGAGAACCTATTTGTGCACATTCTAAGGAGAGGTGATCCAACGGAATGTAGACATTATCAGACAATATCTCTAATATCACATGCAAGTCAAATTTTGCTAAAGATAATTTAAAAATGGCTCTAAGAGTACATTGACAGGGAACTGCCGGAGAGTCAATCCCAATTCTAAGTAGATGTAGAATGAGAGGTATCATAGCTGATATCAATTTGATCTTGACAGAAAGCAGAGAATATCAGAAAGTTATTTACCTGTGCTTTACTGACTATGCAAAGGTTTTCAATTTTGTGTATCATAATAAACTATGGACAACATTGTAGAGAATTAGTATTGTGGAACACCTAATTTTGCTCATGAGGAACCTATATATAGACCAAGAGGCAGTTGTTTAAACAGAACAAGGGAACACTGAATGGTTTAAGGCATATGCATGGTAATATTCTTTCACCATACTTATTTAATCTATTTGCTGAGCAAATAATTTGAGAAGCTGGATTATATGAAAGAAAATGTGACACCAGAGTTAGAGGAAGACTCATTAACAACCTATAATATACAGATCGTACAAACTTGTTTGTTGAAATCTAAGAAGCTTTAAAATACAGGTTAAGACTAAACCATAAAAACAACACAGCTTTATTGCACCTAAATTTAAAGAAAACAAAAGTCCACACCACTAAACCAATAAATAACATCAAGATAAATGGAGAAAATATTGAAGTTGTAAAAGACTTCATTTGGATTAGATCAACCATCAACACTCATGGAAGCAGCAGTCAAAAAATCAATTTTTTTTTTTTTTTTCATTTGGCAAATCTACTATACAAAACGACTTTAAAATGTTCAAGATCAAAGATTCCAGTTTGAATACTGAAGTGTGCTTGACCCTAAACATGTTATTTTCTATAGACTCATATGTATGTGTAAGTTGGACAATGAATAAAAAGATCATAGAATAATTGGTGGATTTGAGTTTTGGTTTTGGAAGAGAATATTAAAAGCACAGTGGACTACTCAAAGAACAAACAAATGTGTGTTGAAAGAAGTACAGCTAGAATGCTGACCAGGATGGTCAGACTTTGAACATACTATCAGGAGGGACCAGTCCCTAGAGAATGATATCACATTTGCAGAAATAGGGGGTCAGTGAAAAAGATGAAGCCCTCATATGAGATGGATTGGCACAGTGGCAGCAGCAATGGACTCAACTATAGCAATGATTTTGAGATTGGCACAGTACCAGGCAGTGTTTTATTCTGTTGTTCATCATGTCGCTATGAGTTGGTATATACTCTAAGGCACCTAACTACAGCAACAATAAACTCAATTACTTATGGTAAATAAGCATTCAGTTTTGCTGTATAGCTTTTGCAGAACATAATTGGCATTTTCTAATTAATTTCCAGGTACAGATTCCTCATGAGCACAATCAAGTGTTCTGGAAAACTCATACTTCACAATGTTGTCCATAGCTTGTCATGATCCACACAATCAAAAGCCTTTGCGTAGTCAATAAAGCACAGGTAAACATCTTTCTGATATTCTCTGCTTTTAGCCAAGATCCTTCAGACATTAGCAATGTTATCCCTCATTCCACAGCCTCTTCTGAATTCGGCTTGAACCTCTGGAAGTTCTCTGTCAATGTATGATTGTAGTCATTTCCGCATTACCTTTAGCAAAACTTTACTCGCATGGGATATCAAAGAGATTGTCCAATGATTTCCGCATTGTAAGCAAATAATCCGAGAAGCTGGGTTATATGATGAAAAACGTGGCATCAGGATTGGAGGAAGACTCATTAACAACCTGTGATATGCAGATGATACAACCTTGCTTGCTGAAAGTGAAGAGGACTTAACACATTTACTGATGCAGATCAAAGAGCACAGCCTTTGGTATGGATTACATCTCAGTGTAAAGAAAACAAAAGTCCTCACCACTGGACCAATAAACAACATTCTTATCAATGGAGAAAAAGTTGTCAAAGACTTCATTCTTCCTGGATCAACTATCAACACTCACAGAAGCAGCAGTCAAGAAATCAGACGACGTGCAATAGGCAAATCTGCAGCACAAGACCTTTTTAAAGTGTTGGAAAGCAAAGATGTCAGCTTGAGGACTAAGGTGAGCCTGACCCAAGCCAACGTATTTTCAATAACCTCATATGCATGCGAAAGCTGGACAGTGAATAAGGAAGACCGTAGAAGAATTGATGCCTTTGAATTATGGTGTTGGAGGATAATATCAAAAGTGCCATGGGCTAACAAAAGAACCAATAGATCCATTTTGGAAGAAGTGAAGCCAGAGTGCTCCTTAGAGGCCAAGATGGCCAAACTTCATCTCTCATACTTTGGACATATTGTTGGGAGGGACCAGTTGCTGGAGAAGGCTATCATGTTTGGTAAGGTGGAGGGTCAGAGAAAAAGAGGAAGACCCCCAGTGAGAAGGATTGGCCAAGTGTCAGTATCAATGGACTCAAGTGTGGCAACAGAAGTGAGGTTGGCCCAGGATTGGGCAGTGTTTCATTCTGCTGTGCATAAGGTCGCTATGGGTCAGTACCAACTCGATGGCACCTAACAACAATAACAACATTTAATTTCCAGGCAGATCAGAGAAGGAAATACTTAAAGTACTATCATATGTCAAGGTATAGGGGTCCATTTCTCCCCATTGGCATTAGGGAGTGACTGGCTATATTGCTTTGGACCTAAGTGTTGGGTCTAGTTGCTCTGGAGTTGATTCAGACTCACAGAAATGGTATGTGTACATAGTAAAACTGCTTCATAGTCTTTTCAAGGCAATTATCTTTGGAAGTAGATCATCAGACTTGTGTTTCGAGTGACTTTGGGTGGATTCAGCATGCCAACTGAGTGCTTAACAGTTTGTGCCAGTCATACAGGCACCTAGGCCCAAGTAAAAATTATGAATGAGATGATTTTCCACTGTATTTTCAAATAGTATGCTGCTGCAAGCTGAATTCCTTTACCATGTGAAAAAGCAGTGAATTGCAAATATCTTGCAAACCATCAATCTGTATCTATTTCTTCCATGTATTTTGAAATCTTTAGAAATCTACTTACCATTACAGACGTGGTTATAACCATTGCTCTGTAAATCATGGATTCCACATTTTTTTTTTTCTTCTCACAGTTGCACTCAAATAACAGTCCACTGGTGTAGCACCGTAGGGTGAGTACTGCTTTGCTAACAGTAAGATCAACAGTGCAAACTCACCAGCCACTCTGGAAATTCTATTTAGAGTCACTATGAGACAGAATCAACTCCACGGCACTTAACAACAGTATGTTTAGTTTATTCTAAGAAACCTGGGTGGCACTGTGGGATAAGCTATGGACTTTTAACTGGCATAAGTGGTAGTTCTAAACCCTCCAGCTTCTCCATGAGAAAAAGATGAGCCTTTTTGATCCTGCAAAGATCTACAGCCTCAGAAACCCTATACAGAGTCACTGAGAGTTGGATTTGACTCCGTTTCATTTAGGTGAGGAGCATGAATGCACCTCATCTAAATTCAAGGTCTTTTATGTCCTGACAGTATGGCCAAGTCCCCATCACAATTTTCTTCATCCTTCAGGCTCCCATGTTCACTCCTTTTGAGTACAGTCAGTCCCCCAGTTATGGGCCCCTGATTTAAGGACAACACAGACCTGCTTTTTGTTATTGCTGTTGTTAAGTGCCTTTAAGTTGGTTCTGATTTATAACAACCCTCTATAGGGTTTCTGAAGAATTTGAATTGCTGAACTCATGGACCAATGATCATCCTACAGTGCCATACCAGGACACTCTTTAATGTTATAAAAATTTGTCTTCTCACAGTTGCACTTCAAAATGACTAAGCCAATACCTTCTTGCAAGAAATTCTTCATCACAATCATCTAAACCTGCTACAACTTTTTAATAATTGTACAGTCTTTAATATTTTTCTTTCCTTAAATAATGCTAAATAAGTACAATATACATTTATGCCAACTTACCTACAAATTAGAGTTAAAGATACACATAGTAATGGATCTCATTCATAACTTGGGTTCTGTCTGTACTTGCAACTCTTATAATATATCTGTCTCAGATAATATGTCTGTCACCTATTATATATGTTCATGTAGCATTTTGCCTAAAGGTGTGAAATAGACCAATTTATTTAAGTTCTCTGTTCTTCATTTTCTTTATCAGAATAATGAAAATAGCCATAGTACATACTCCAAATATTGAGGTGGCGATTAAAAGAACTAATGTATATATAGCAATTCAAATAGAGGTTGATTCATGGGACACACTGCTGGATAATTGTGCTTTGTTACTATTTTGGTGTTCACATATTTTTCCAGAACATTCTTTCTTGTTAGAATTTATTAAAATGAATAATTGTGTTATTTACTTATTATTTTAAACTAGAACATATATTTAAGAATAAAATATACCATTCAACTCTAGATTTATGTCAGTACAACTGTCTCTGACATATATATATCAGGTAAACCAATATTATACACTGTGTTAGGAAGTCATTTTTATATTCATGCAAGCTTTACTGAGTACTACAGTTGCAGACAGTAACATTTAGAATACTGTAATGAATCAATTGTAAATGCACCAATAATTATGTTGAAAGGTTTTAGGTTACACAATTCATCATGATAGAATCAAGGAAAGATGATAAATATAACTGACATGCTGTTTGATTACAGTAATATATTTAAGTTATGAAATTTAAACTGATTTTATAGACAAAATAAGTGAAACATTTATCAGAAAAACAAACCTCTGAATGTCTAGACTGTGCCATACGTAACTGTTGAGCATTGTGTTACTTTAAAGTAGTAAATTTTTAGTTTTATTCGTATGTTAAACTGTGAAAGAGATCACAATTTTTCTGCACTAGTTATTTGTAATGTTTTGTGTTATATTCTCTGTATTTCACTAGAGCATATGGTATTTGAGAGTCAGAGTAGTGTTGTTTGTTTATTTATTCATCCATTCATTTATTTAGTATTTGTTAATTTATTCAGTTTGTTCTCAGCATAGCATATCTCTAGCATCTAACTGAGCACTCAGTAATATTTTTAAACTGAATAATGAAGATATTTTTTCATCCTTTAAATGATGGGGTTAGAATAAATAATCTCTCATTTCATAATTTTAAAATATTAAGGCAGCATATTATTAAAAATGTATCACCAATGAGGCATATAAGAGAAAACCAGAAATTCTTCTCTTCTTTAGCATTCTTTCTCTGAAACCACACTATGAAATTCACAAGGAGTTTTATGTGAGTTTGCCCAGTCTCTTGAGACAGATATAGGAAGAACTAAGCTTAATATGCAAATTAATACAATTTTCTACTGGAGAACGAATGATAATATAATCATTGTTACCATTAAATTAATACCAGCCAAGCACTACACATTTCTAAGTGCCAAACCAATTCTAGGTTCTTTATTTATTTTATTAATCATTACAATGAGCCTCAAGTGTTGCAATACTAAACCTGAAACCAAACTCATTGCCATTGACTTGAACCTGACTCACATCAACCCTCTTTAAGATTTCCTAAATTGTACATTTTTATAGGAACAGAAAGAGTCTTCTTTCTCCTATGGAAAATCTTGTGGGTTTGAACTGCTAATCTTGCTGTTATCAGTCCAGTGATTATCCTTAAACTACACTGTTGGTGATAGTCAAAATCCTAAAGGAAATTAGTCGTTCTGTTTAGTAGTAATTAGTAATCTGTAACAATTATGATTACAGATGAGTTTGTCCATAGCAATAATGACGTAGTATAGTAGTCTTTTTCACTCTCCACACCTTCTCACTATATCTGTATGTATGTTGTTGTTGTTGTTTAGTGTTATCTTGTCAGTTCCAACTCATAGTTACCCTGTATAGGGTTTCCCAGGAGTGGCTGGTGAGTTTGAAAAGTCTACCTTATGGTTCAAACTGACCTTACAGTCGAGCACTGGAGAGGATCAAATTAGAATCCTTAGGAGACAACATGAAAAAATAGAAGGGCAATGTAATCAAAGAGAAGGAAATTCTAAGGACGTTTCAAACGAAAACACTAGGAATCAATATAATAGTAACAAAATGCCCTTTGATGGAATCATCTGTAGACTGGGCACATCTGAGGAAAGAAACAGTCACTAGATGACAAACCCATAAAATTTTCAGAAACTGAAATACAAAGGGAATGAAAAAAATAAGAAATTAACAGAACATACTAAAACTGCTGAACCATTGCAAAAGATGAAACATATGCATGAGCAGAATACTAGAAGGAGAAAAAGGAGAACTCAGAAGAGAAGAAATATTAGAAATATTAATTGCCATGATGTTTTTTGAAAAATTTAAGTGAATGACATTAACAAGAATACAAATCCATAAATCTCAAAGAATAGACTGTAGCATACGCCCAAAATTCTACAAAGGAACACAGGGACATATCATATTCAAATTGAAGAAAAGCAACAACAAATAAAATATAGAAAATAACTGGGGAAAAAACTAATAAAGAGGAAAATGGATAATAATTACAATATACTTCTCATCAGAAAACATACTAATTAGAGAATGAATTTTTTAAGTATTGAACTAAATAATTCACCAATTTATACTTCCATATTCAACGAAATTACTCTCCAAAATAAGGGAATATAAAAATTTTGTCATACAAGCAAACAGAAAATTCACAAGAGCATACCTACACAGCAAGATATGTTAAAAGGTATTGATAAACAAAAAGTGATATGGTGCAAATCAACAAGTCAGAACTACATAAAGAATGTATAAACAACAAGAAGACATGAATAAAAGTTAAAAAATAAATCTTTTTTAAATTTTAATATAGCTGTTTGTTAAAAAACAATAATAGAAATAATGCATTAGTTATTCACGATAAGCACAGGAAAGGGGAAGGGAAAACAAGTGTTATGAATTATGGGTACTACATGTGAAACCCACCACATGTCTGTCAGTTTGTCATAGGTGGTGACTTCTGTGTTGCTGTAATGTTGGAAGCTATGTTACTGGTATTTTAAATAGCAGTATGATCACCAATGGTAATCAGGTTTCAGTGGAGGTTCTAGACTAAGACAAACCAAGAAGAAGGAGAGGCAGACCACTTCTGAATTGTTAGGCACTGAAAATCTTATGAATAGGGGGGAAAAATAAGTCAGACATATTACTGGAAGATGAACCTTACAGTTTGGAATGGACTTCAGATATGACTGGGAAACACTGCTTGTTCAAAGTAGAGTTGGCCTTAATTATGTGAGTGGAGCAAAGCTTTCAGGACCATTGTTTGCTGATGGCACACAATTCAACATGGGAAGAAACAGCGACAAACATCTATTAAAAATCAGAAAATAGAAAAACTGGAAGTTGTTGAAAATGAAAAGGGATCCCTAAAGTTGATAACCTAGGCATAAGTGAACTGAAATGGACTGGTTTTGTCATTGTGAATCAGAAAACCCCATGGTTTACTATGCCAACAATGACAGATTGAAGAGGAAAGGTGTCAGATTCATCATCAAAAAGAGTATTATAACATCTATCTTGAAGTCCAGGCACGGAATGTGGGATATTATTGCTGATATCCTAGAGTGGCACTGTAAGATTAGCAATGGACTGCTAACCACTAGGTCTGCAATTCAAGGCCACCAGCTGCTCCTCAGAAAACCTATACAAACTAGCTATGAGTCAGAACTGACTAAAAAGACTTTAACAGCAACCACAATGTTGCTGATGTCAGATGGCTCTCAGCTAAAAGCAGATCATTCCAGAAATATGTTTATTTGTACTTTATTGACTATGCAAAGTCATTCAACTGTGTGGATCATAATGAACTATGGATAACATTGTGAAGCACGGGCACTCCAGAACACTTAAATGTGTTCATGAGAAACCTATACCCAGATCAAAAGACAGTCATTTGAACAGAATAAGGGAATAGTGAATAGTTTAAAATCAGGAAAGGTGTGCACCAGGGTTATATCATTTTACCATATTTATTCAATTGTACTCTGAGCAAATAACGTGAGAAGCTGGATTATCTAAAGATTGTGGCATCATAATTGGAGGAAGATTTATTAACAACCTACAATATGCAGATGACACAATCTTGCATGTTGAAAGTCAAGAGGATTTGAAATACTTACTGGTGAAGATAAAAGACTATAGTTTTCAACATGGATTGTATCTCAATGTAAAGAAAACAAAAATCCTCACTTGACCAGTAAATTACAGCATGATAAGTAGAGAAAAGACTGAAGTTGTCAATGACTTAATTTTGTTTGGATTAATGCTTGTTTAAGCTGCACTCAAGAAATCAAATAATGTATTGCATAAGGAAAATCTGCTGCACAGTTTAAAAGACCAAAGATGCCAGGTTGAAGACTAAAGTGCACTTGACAGAAGCCATAGTATTGTCAATTACTTTGTTGTTGTTGCTGTTAAGTGCCATCAAGTTGGTTCTGACTCATAGCGACCCTGTATAGGGTTTCTGAAGAGCAGCTGGTGAGCTTGAACTGCCAACCTTGCAGTTCAAATGGCTTTGCAGTCTGGTGCATTAACCCACAGTACCACACCAGGACTCCATACTTTATATACATGTAAAAGATGGACAATGAATAAGGAAGACTGTAGAACAATCAATGCACTCTAATTATTGTTTTGGAGAAGAATATTGACATTATGATGGACTGACAAAAACAAAAACAAAAACAGACAAATCTGCCTTGGAAGAAGTATATACAGAATGCTCCTTAGAATCAAGGATTATGAGACTTGTTTCTGGTATTCCGGACATGTTAGAAGGGATCAGTCTCTGGAGAGGATATCACACATGGAAAGCTGGAGTGTCAATGAAAAAGAGGAAGACCACCAATGAGATGGACTGACACAGTGACAGCAACAATGGGCTCAAACATAACAACAACTGTGAGGATGGCAGTGTTTCATTCTGTTGTTATAAATTCACTATGAGCCGGAACTGACTTGATAGTTTTAAAAAACATACCAGGAAAAATTATAGAATAGACCCAAACTAAACTGTCTTTGTTAAAAAACAAAAACAGGATTCAAATAGATGAGAAATCCAGTTTACAGTACATTAATGTTAAAGAAAGTAACACTACTTGATAAGTAGAAGAAATCTCAAAGACTTAATCTACATGTCACAGACTGGAGCTGTCTTAATAGTGATTCTTAATGTGTACCTTTGCTATCAGGAAGGTTGGGGACATGGGGACACACTGTGTGCATTCATCCTCAAGAACAAAAGTTATTTACTCAGTTGTCATTGGCAGAGAAGCTTAAGATGACAATGTCCTCAGGGATTCCTCAGCTACTGAAAGCTACCATGTTCCCCAAATTATACATTCTAAGGGTGGGTGGTCTATATCCTATGTCTGAGTATATATAGCAGGTATACCAAGGCAGAGTCCATTTTATATAAAACAGGATAGCACAAAATAGGCCATGGAATTTCCATATATCCCAGAAGGGCTGGTCAAGTGTCATCAGCTCTGCTTCAGCTTCTTCTACCTATTCTTTCACCCTTCATACTTTTTTCCACAAGTTTTCATCATCAAAATACTCCCCAATAATAATACCCTGCACTTTACATTCCATATTAGAATCTCAAATAATCAACTTGAAATATAGAGAATGCACATGCAGTCTCCAATATTACTGAGGAAAGAAAAGAGAAGTATGGGTAATGTTCTCATGTACAGAATTTCATCAAAGTGACACATATTATTTCTGCTCACAGTATAGTGAGCAAATTTAGTCATATGGCACTAAACAAACTGAAAGACATGTTGTAGACATGAAGAAGAACCTATGAATTATTATTGACCACTATTTCTGCCTTAAAGTTGTTTTTAGGACATGGTACCTAACAACAACATTAAGGCAAAAATAGCGGCCATTAATAGTCCCAACTCATAATGAACCTAGACACAGCACAACAAAGCACTGTCCAGTCCCTCATCATCCTTACAAGTGTTGTTATGCTTGAGCCAATTGATGCTACCACTGTGCAAATTCATCACATTGAGGTCTTCCTCTATTTTTTATGACATTGCACTTTATTAAACATGATGTCCAGCTCCAGGGACTAGTCCCTCTTGATAATATATCCAAAGCAATAGAGATGAAGTTGCATCATCCTGGCCTCTAGAAGCATTTTGGCTGTACTTCTTCCAGCACAGATTTATTCGTTCTTCTGGCAGTCCATGGTACTCTTAATATTCTTCTCCAACATAATAACTCAAATGCATTAATTAATTTTACAGTTTTCCTTATGCATTATCCAGCTTTCACCTTCATATGAGGCTATTGAAAATATTATGGCTTGGATAAGGTGCACCTTAGTCTTCAAACTGATGTTGCTGCTCTTAAACACTTTGAAGAGATCTTGTACAGTCGATTTCTTAATGCCGTACATCGTTTGATTTCTTGACTGTTGTTTACATGAGTGTTGATTGTGGATAAAAGCAAAATGAAATGTTTGACTACTTCAATCTTTTCTCCATTTGTCATGATGATTGAGAGAGAAAAGATTTCAATATGTAGTCTGTCCGTTCATGGATACTTTTGTTTTGCCAATGGATTCAGTACAGTTTGGACTTCTTCCTTCAATATCGTCAGTTCTTTATTATATGCTACTTCTTGAATGGTTGCACAATGACCATTTATTTTTGGTACAGTGACTTTGTGTATTCCTTCCATCTTCTTTTGGTGTTTTCTGCATCAGTCAACATTTTGTAATCCTTTAATATTTCACTTCGAGCCTTGAATTTTTTCTACAGTTATTTCAGAATTCATTATAATATAACACATGAAAACATTTCATTTTAGGCTCCACTTGGTTATGACATTTTTCTGTGGTTTTCCTTATTTTTGATGACATTGATGGTTTTGATGAGTGCTATGGAGCCCTGGAGTCCTGGTGTGGTGCTGTGGGCTAATGCACCAGACTGCAAAGTTGTTTGAACTGCAAGATCAGTGGTTCAAGCTCACCAGCTTCTCCTTGGAAACCTTATACAAGGTCGTTATGGGTTGGAATCGACTTGACGGCAATTAACAATAACTACAACATGGAGTCTTGGTGTGGCACAATAGGATAAGCACTGGACTGCAAGTTCAGTTTGAACAGTAAGGTCAGCAGTTGAAATTCACCATTGTGCTCCTCAGAAACCCTGTCCAGGGTGGCTATGAGTCAGCTCTGACTCGACAGCACTTAACGACACAATCAGAAATTTTGAAACACATTACTTGATTGAGATTTGTCTGATACTGTTCTCTTGATGAAACTTGAGTTATGGGTGTGGGAAGCAATATTGCTATGGGAAAGGACCATTTTCATCACATTATGTCAAAGATACATAAATTAACATGACTTAACAACTATTATAATGTTTGTCAGATTTCCCTACAATAATGTTAACCTCTTCACTCCTCCTCCTCTGTAATACTCTTTTTTTATCATTCATAAACTTTATTTTTTTATTACTTTTTTTAAATGTTTTATTGTGAATTATATGGTAGTTTACATGTGAGAACCTTAGTCTTACATTCATTCCATCGTATATCATCTCATTGCCATGGTTCCAATTCCCTCCATGCATCATCAACCAAACAAAGGGTATATCCTAGAAACCCATCCCCTACACTACCCCCTCCCCACCCCCAGTTTTCGGCCCACAGTCCCTTTCCCTCTCTGGGTCCAAAGTCCCCAGCCGCTTCATCACTCCACATCATCGTCTCTGTCTCTATCTCAGGCATCTCTGTTTCTCTGGGTA
>NW_006408591.1:12338696-12344417 GCF_000296735.1 Chrysochloris asiatica | reverse complement strand
ATCCAAATGGAGTCCTGGTGTGGCGCTGTGGGTTAATGCGCCAGACCGCAAATCAGTGTGAACTGCAAGGTCAGCGGTTCAAGCTCACCAGCTGCTCCTCGAAAAACATATACAGGGTCGCTATGGGTCAGAATCAACTCAACGGCACTTAACAACAAAAAATTGTCAAAGAGGAATTAATACTCTATTTGCAGATAATATGATCCTATACATAGAAAACCTCAAAGACTCAGTAAAAAAAGCTACTAGACCTCATGGGAAGATTCAGTAAAGTGGCAGGATATAAGATCAATATGCAAAAATCAGTTGGATTCCCCTATGCAAAAAACGACAGCACTGTAAAGGACATTAGGAAAGTAATACCATTAACAACAGCTGCCCAAAGGATAAAATATCTAGGAATAAATGTAACCAGAGAAACAAAGGACTTTTATAATGAAAACTACAAAACACAAAGAAACCAAAAGAGACCTACAAAATGGAAGAATGTACCATGCTCCTGGATAGGAAGACTTAACATTGTTAAAATGTCAATACTGACCTCCCCCCCAAAAAAAATTATACATATAATGCAATCCCAATACAGACTCCAAAGATATTCTTCAAGGAGATGGAAAAAACAATTACAAAATTTATATGGAAAGGAAAGAGACCCAGGATAAGCAAAGCACTGCTTAAGAAGAAGAGTAAGATTGGAGGCCTCTCACTCCCCAACTTCAAAAATTATTACATGGCTACAGTGGTCAAAACAGCATGGTACCAGTACAATGAAAGATACATTCATCAATGGAACAGAATTGAGAATCCAGAAATTAGCCTATCCACATACAGCCAACTGAATTTTGACAAAGTACCTAAATATATTGCATGGGGAGGTGATAGTCTCTTCAACAGTTGGTGCTGGCAAAACTGGAAAGTGATATGCAAAAGATTGAAACAAGACCTTTATCTCAAATACCAACTCAGCATGGATTAAATACCTAAATGTGAATCCCAGAATTATGAAGGCCATCAATGAAAAAATAGGGACAAATGTGAGGGCACTAATTCAAGGAATACGCAGACTACCAATCATTTTGAAAACTACACAAACAAAAGTGGACAAAATAGATGAGTGGGACATACTAAAAATTAGAAACTCACATGCATCAAAAGACTTAACCAGAAGATTAAAAAGGGAACCCACAGTATGGAAAAAAATCATTTGCAACGATACATCAGACAAGGGACTGGTTTCTAAAATATATAGGAAACTACAACACCTCTACAAGAAAAAGACAAATAACCCAATTAAAAAATGGGCAAAGGACATGAACAGATACTTCACCAAGAAGGCAATCTGGGCAGCCAACAAGCATATGAAGAAATGTTCAGGATCACTAGCTATTAGAGAGATGTAAATCAAAACAACAATGAGCTATCATCTCACACCAGCAATAACAGCAACGATCAAAAAAGTTTGTTGTTTTTGTTATTTGCCACAGATCTGGTTATCAATTCATAGCAACCTTATGCACAGCAAAACAAAACACTATCCAATCCTGGGCCAACCTCACTACTATTGCCACACTTGAGTCCATCGATGCTGCCACTTTGTCAATCCGTCTCATTGGGGAGTCTTCCTCTTTTTCTCTCACTCTACACCTTACCAAACATGATATCCTTCTCCAGTGACTGGTTCCTCCTGACAATATATCCAAAGTATGAGAGATGAAGTCTGGCTATCTTGGCCTCTAAGGAGCACTCTGGCTGCACTTCTTCCAAAACAGATCTATTGGTTCTTTTGGCAGCCCATGGCACTCTTAATATTCTCCTCCAACACTATAACTCAAAAGCATCAATTCTTCTACGGTCTTCCTTATTCACTATCTACCTTTCACATGCACATGAGGTTATTGAAAATACCTTGGCTTGGGTCAGGCACACCTTAGTTCTCAAGCTGACATCTTTGCTCTTAAACACTTTTAAAAGGTCTTGTGTAGCCTAATGCAATATGTCATTTGATCTCTTGACTGCTGCTTCCATGAGTGTTGATAGTTAATCCAAGAAGAATGAAGTCCTTGACAACTTCAATCATTTCTCTGATGATAAGAATGTTGTTTATTGGTCCAGTGGTGAGGATTTTGTTTTCTTGACATTGAGATGCAATCCATACCAAAGGCTGTGCTCTTTGATCTTCATCAGTAAATGTTTTAAGTCCTCTTCACTTTCAGCAAGCAATGTTGTATGTATCTTCTGCATATTGCAGGTTGTTAATGAGTCTATCCTGATGCCACGTTTTTCTTCATAGAACCCAGCTTCTTGGATTATGTGCTCAGCATACATACTGAATAAGTATGGTGAAAGAATACAACCTTGTCACACACCTTTCTTAATTTTTAAATTATTCATTATTCCCATGTTCTGGTTGAACAACTACCTCTTGGTCCAGGTACAGATTACTCATGAGAACAACTAAGTGTTTAGGAATACTCATATTTTACAATGTTTTCCCTAGCTTGTCATGAAAAGTAGAGGACAATAAATGCTGGTTAGGATGTGGAGATTTTGGGACGCTCCTGCATTGCTGGTGGGATTGTTAAATGTCCATCCACTCCAGAAAGCAATATGGCACTTCATCAGAAAGTTGGAAATAGAAAGGCCTATGATCCAGCAATTCTTCTACTTGGTATTTACCCACAAGAAATATAAGCCTTAACACGAATAGATATATGCACACTGATGTTCATAGCAGCACTATTTACAATAGCAAAAAGATGGAGACAGCCTAAGTGCCCATCAACTGAAGAATGGATAAACAAACTATGGTACATATACACAATGGAATATTATGCTATCTTGAAGAACAACAAAGAAGCTGTAAACTATTCATATAACATGGATGAACCTTGAGGACATTATGTTGAGTGAAATTAGTCAGTCGCAAAAGGAGAAATACTGCATAGGTCCACTACTGTATAAGACTACGAAAAAGAACCTATAATAAAGGGGAGGGAGGAAGATTGTTTACTGGTTACCAGGATGTGCGAGGTGGGGTGATGGAAAGGAGGGGAAGGTGGAACACAGGGTAGGGAATAGATACAGGATAGTGTAGGTGCTAGGGAGTGGGGCAAAACACAAGAATGGGGAGGGTAATGGAAGAACAAAGCAAATGTATTGGACTGGAAGCTCCACTTCCACCTGTACATCATGGGTGACCCAGTTGGTATTCAAAATACTGGTGGAATAGCTACCAGCATCACAGTGACATGCATGCTACTGCAAGACAACGAACTGACCTACAAGTTATAGAGAAAGGGATTATCTTCTATTACTTAGAACTTCCTTTCTAAATTTTTCATTTTCCCCTGCCTAGCCACTGTAACTCCTCTGATTTCCCTTTTTTAAAAAAAATCTAGAAACAGGGGCTGAAGAATTATACAGGATTTTTGAGTTATTAACCACATCATTACAGCAAGATTTTCTGTAAGTCTCAAATCCTCATTTACCACTTTGCAATGTTCCCCTGGTTGCTATATATTTCATTGTAATCCATCTTTAAAGTTCATTTGATCAGTATTCCTGTGCAGCCTGAGAACTACTATTTGTTGTATTACCCTGAGAAAATCTACAATTTACCTGGACTGTGATGCCTGGCATGGTGATGTATTATAAGTACTGGACTTCCAACTGCAAGGTTGGTAGTTTAAGCACACCAGCTACTCCCTGGAAAACCCTATTCAGAGTCACTGTTGAGTCGGAACAAATTCGACGGCACATAACAGCCGAGAAAAATGCCTCTGAGCCCTGGTGTTGTGCTGTAGATAAACACTAGACTATTAACCAGAAGGCCAGCAGTTCAGTCACAACAACCAATCTTAGAAACCCTATGTAGAGTTACTACAAATTGATACCAGCTCAATTCATACACACAAGAACAACATAATGCCTCACAGTTTTACTGAATCTTCTCAAGTTATTTCTTAGATATTCCATGGTCATTTACAGTCCTTGCAATTTAAAAATCAATATAAATTACTGTAATACATTGATGACTTGCTCATATAATTAAATTCCTAACAAGTCTGCATTTATGACTGCATAATCTTAAAATATTTACCCATCAGTTTAAATAAGGTTTCTATAGAAACACTACAATTAGCCCAGGTGTTTGTAGGCTATATGGTTTCTAAAAAAGGCATTTTTATTGATCCCAAGTGGAAATAACCTATTTTTGCTTTTCCTCTGCGTTAATGCACTGGATTGTAATGGTATTTTGAACTGCAAGGTCTGTGGTTCAAGCTCACCAGGCACTCCTCAGAAACCCTATATGGAGTTGCTATGAGTCAGAACCAACTGGACGTCACTTTAAAAAACAACATGCCCCAAATTAAGAAAAAATTACCTGGATTTCTGAAGATATAAAACTACTGCAGAACCTCAATTCCTAGTATTTCCATGTTGGCAAACCCCTATAAAAATATTTGAATGTCTTCTGTGGTGCAGCAAGTTATTTAATTTCTCTGCTACCCATAGTCCTTGTAAACGCCCACTAAATTTTTTTTTCTCAGATGGAGCTGGGTAAATAAAGATGGGGTAAGATGCTGATGGATTATATGATTCAGCTGTGATTGTTAACAGGGCTAATTATGATTGCAAATATTTGGAACCCTAATGGGGTATAAAATCAGCCAGGTAAAAGCAGGAAGGCGGGGGAATTAAAATAAATAGCTAAGAGAGAAGTGTGTCCTTTGGACACCAACATCCTTGCTCACTGAAACCTCTAAACACCAAGACAGAAAGCTGTGACCCTGAGATGTTGCAGAAGAGTGGCAGAAGTGCAAAGGCAGAATTAAGAGTCAGAATTCATGAAAAAGCAGTGTACTTCCCATCCCATGGAGGAAGTAAAGCTGAGAGACTTTGGGTATGAGGTTTGTTTACAGAATGGGGTGACACCATGACGTTTGATTGAGGGAGCTAGCTTTGCTGACTCATTGAACTAGAGCCAAGTTTATTCAGAGAGAGGCTTATGGTGGAGTGGAGTGTTTGGTGAATACTTACCAGACGTCCTGAAGAAGCTTTGTAACATTGGATGGGCAGAGAGAGGCCTGTCGGTTGGCAAAGTTGGAAAGAGACTATCTTGACTGAAGGAGCTGTGCTCTGAGCACTTCTGACCATGAAATGTATGACCTGTTAACTTCCTTAATAAGCCCCATAACTGTGAGCATGGCGTCTGATTTCTGTGTGGCCATCACAATCAATTATCGAACCCAGCTGAGGAGTAGAGAATGCTGTTGGAGGGATATTTAGTTCAAATTTTTCATCATCTTTAAATCAGATTATTTTCCAATTGTTTTGAAGAATCAGGAAGCCAAAATTAAACTAAAAGGAGTTCCAGCACCCATGATTTCCTTTAAGCTTTCCTAACTATCATCTAGATTTGGCTATTTGGACAAAACTTACTGGAAACACCTTAAACATTTTAACTCAGAAGTATGGATAACATCAGAGACCACCTGGTCACAGACAAAAAGCTACTGGAAATGCTTTAGACATTTTAACTCCGAAGAATGGATAACATCACTGCAGTCTGCAGCTCAACTCTACTATAGCTGAGGGCTTTTCCCCCTGCCTCAGGACTGTTGCAGCTACAGCCAAACTAGTTGATAACATTGCAGATCTAGTACGGGAATATTATATATATATATTTATTTCATGGGAATGTTATTTCCCATGAAATAA
>NW_006408591.1:12331851-12338596 GCF_000296735.1 Chrysochloris asiatica | reverse complement strand
GGGCAGGGTTTCTTTCTGCTGTGCATAAGGTCGCTATGAGTCGGTATGGACTCAATGGCACCTAACAACAACAACAACCACAGCCAGCCCCTGCCCTTGTTTTGGCTACTGATTTTGAGCTTTTATATCACCTATTCCCACAGACACAGTAAATTTGATTACTTTGTATTCCATCTGGTGAAGTCCACATACAAAGTTGCCTCCTATGCTATTGAAAAAAAAATTGTAATGAATAAGCCATTGGTCTTGAAAAAGTCTATCATGTAATCTCCAGTATAATTTCCATCAATAAAGATATATTTTCAAACTACTGATCCTTCCTGTTTGTTTTCAACTTTTACAGTCCAATCACAAGTAATTATCAATGCATTTTGATAACATAAAAGATCAATTTCAGACTGAAGAAGTTGGTTGCTGTGGTTATTAAGTACCTTCAAGTCAGGTCTGACTCATAGGGTGTTCAAGGCTGTGCATCTTTGTGGGAATAGAAAGCCACATCTTTCGCCTACGGAGCCCTTGGTGGGTTCAGACTACCAACCCTGTGGTTCATAGTCTGATGTTTATCGTGCAGAACTACCGTTCTTCCAGAGTTGATAGAATTCTTCTATTACATCACTAGCTTTATTGGTTGGTGCAGATATTTGAATAGTAGTGGTATTAATTGGTCTTCCTTATTTGTTGTTGTTGTTAGGTGCCATGTAGTCAGTACCGACCCACAGTGACCTTATTGCACAGCAAAATGAAACACTGCCTGATCCTCAGCCAACCTCACTGTTGTTGCCACACTTGAGTCATCCTGTCACAGAAAGCCTTGACATATCAATTGTTGTTAAGTACCATTGAGTTGAGTTGGTTCCAACTTATAGAAACTCTGTATAGGATTTCTGAGGAGCGGCTGGTGGGTTTGAACTGACCTTGAAATCCAGCACATTGTCCTGAAGTACCACACCATGACTCCTTTTAATATGCTATTATTAAAGGGAAAAGATCTGTGAGTTTCTTTAGATGGATTTCTAGAGAAACAAAACCAGTGAAAATTATATATATATGATTTAGATCAAGGAAATGGCTTACAATTGTAGAATCCCAGGTCACCAGTGGAAGACAGAGCACAGAATTCCCCATGTCCATTATATTGGGAGAAATCCACACCCCCAAAGAAAAACATCTTATCAATTGATTGGTCGCTCATAGCCAATCAAAGAATTCACTATGCCTGCTCATAACCAATCACTATAGGGCTAACTGTTGTTGTTATGTGCCGTGGAGTCGGTTCCGACTCATAGCGACCCTGTACAGGGTTTCCGAGGCTGTAATCTTTACAGGAGCAGAATGCCTCATCTTTCTCCCATGGAACAGCTGGTAGTTTCAAACTGTTGGCTTTGCGGTTCGCACCCCAATTCGTAACCACTACGCTACTATCAACTGCTAAACTCCTGGGAACATTAGCCTAGTCAAAATGACAAAGAACCCTAACTATTACAATGTGTATCTGAATTGTAGCATAATTAAATAATAAATATACAATTTGGGGCTTCTCACTGATATGTGTTTTCCAAAGATCATCTACTTTAGGGTTTTGTAATAGAAAATATTGCTGCTTAACAATCACATCATCATATGATAAATTATATACATCCACTTTGCTTCTATAAGCAGCAACTCAAATTCAAGAATAAACAACTCAAGTTTAAATAATACAAAATTCTGTGCAGATAATGGAATAATGGAAGGTAAATAATTTACAACTGCATATTGTTTGCTGATTTACCATATATAGTAATCAAATGTTATTCTTAAAGTATTATAAACCAAGCAAAAGTGGTATGGGATGATTTTGATCTTGAAATACGCAAATAGCTAGAGTAAACATGTTGAATAACATTTTCCAAAAAATAAGAAAAGAAATGTGGGGTGCAATGATTTTTAAACAATAGGCAAATAAGGTTATGATAAAATAAATCAGAGATGTGAGATGGTTTAATGGCTTTTTAATGAGCCTAATGTTTTCTGTTTTAATGAGCCCTCTTACATCAGCTTTAATCATTTTATGAGAATGAGAAATGATTAAGAAATGGCTTGTATTAATTCAATTTTCTGTTTAGTCTTCCCATAAGCCATATGACATAGTGGCTAATGGGAGACAACCTGGAAAAGTAGGAACTTCGCCAATAGGACGAAGCTTGCCTAAATTTAGAGACTTCATATATGAGTTGGTGATAAGCTTCCTCATTTTACAGAGTGCACACTAAATGATCACAAAGTATTATTACACCAAAGCTCAGGCAACAATAAATTGTTGTTGCTAGGTATTTCTGAGTCAGTTCTGACTCATAGTGACCTTATGTACTACAGAAGAATACATTGCTCAGTTCTGTGCCATCCTGACAATCATTAAGATGTTTGAGCCCATTGTTGCAGTCACTGTATACATCCATCTTGCTGAGGGTCTTTCTCTTTCTACTGACCATATATGTTACACAGTTTTCTGTCCTTCTGCAACCTTGGAATACTCCCTTGGAATACAACCTTGCAAGGAATACTCCCTTCTGATAACATTTCTAAAATAAGTTAGGAAGTCTCACCATCCTCACTTCTAGGGAACATCTCACTGTAATTTGTACAAGACAGATTTGTTTGTTCTTCTGTCAGTCCATGGTATACTCAATATATGTTGCCAACACCACACTTCAAGTGCATCAATACTTCTCTAGTTTCCCTTATTCATTGTCCAGTTCCTGAATGTATATGAAATAGTTGCTCTCAAAATTTTTTGATGGTAGTCAGTTCCCTCATTCTCTGTCCCCTTCTCTCTCATTTTATCTCTTGTAAGATAAAAGGGGATGCAGGCCACACCCCAAGGAAAATCCCTGTACATTGGATCATGGCTGTGACTTGAGTAAGTTGTTGTATCTTATCAGATAAAATCATATCATTGATGATGATTACATTATTACACAATTGCCAAACCACTAAGAGTCATGGCTAGCCAAGTTGAAACATAATTTGGCGACAAAATTCAGTTCATGACACTGTAGTTGAGTTTGCTTTTCTATTCACCAACCCTTTAAAAATTTTATGTGGCCCAAGTTTCATACTCTATATGACTCTTCTCATTAAAGACCCTTTTCCTGAATGAATTTATTTGATTCCATGTGTTCAACTTTGTCATAGTTGCGCTAATGCCTTACCTAGGATCAGACTCTATTTTACCATGAACTTTTTAAAAACCAAAACCAAACTCACAAATGTCTAGCCAATTCTGACTCATATAGACCTTATAAGATATTGTAGAATTGATAAGTAGTGTTTCCAAAGTTCTAAATCTTTAAGGAAACATACTGCCACAACTTCTTCCAACTTCTATGGAATAGTTGGTAGATTCACACAGAAAACCTTTTAGTTAGAAGAAGCACTTTAACCAGTGCACCACTGGGACTGCCTCTGAATTTCCTACATATATTCAGTTGCTGTTTGACAGTTGTTCCTGATTGTTACTTACAAAGATAACACCATCCCAAGAAGACAAAAATAGAGCTCATCATCTCTCTGCTAAATAAAACCCCCTCCTGTATGCATGTTCTCATATATGCCACTGCTTCATATTCAGTTACAGAAACATTTTCTCCTTCATCCCCAATCTAATCAGTTCACAAGTAATATTGTATTAAATATTGCAAAACCAAACAAAAGTTCCACTACCTTCGAATCAAATCAACTTCATCTTTCTCCTATGAAATGACTAGTGGGTATGAAACATCAGCTTTGTGGTTAGCAGCCCAATGCCTAACCCAAAGTGCTAACTGGGCTTCCTGTACCTTTTTGCATTACCTATTAAATATTTCCAGTGTCATATTTGATTTTCCATCTTCACTGCACTCATATTAATGCAATTCCTTGTTATCTTCAGAAAGGCTCCTAAGAGTGCCAACACCCTTTTAATCTGCAGTTAAGTCTATACCAGTGCATAGACAGTAGACTACACAATGCTCGTAGTGCCACTTGGTTTAAATGATAAATTCTTGTTTGTTTTGTAAAAAATGTTTTGCACAAACATAACATTATAATGTTCTGAGTTTATATTGGATTATAGAACTAGATTGAACACCCATATCATTAACGCTGTGCGCTAATGCATCAGATTGCAAAGTCGTTTGAACTGCAAAGTCAGTGGTTGAAGCTTACGAGCTGCTCCTTGGAAACCCTATACAGGGTCATTATGGGTCAAAATTGACGCAATGGCACTTAACAACAACAACTATCATTATGAGAACTCTCAAGCAATATTTTGTGAACTGAAGTCTGTGAACATAAGTGGCTGGACAATTTTAATAATATATTTTCCAAAAATATTTCAAAACTACATTAACTTGAAAAATCCTAAAACAAACTCAAATATTGTTTTAAAATTACAGTATTTGTAATTACCATTGGAGTCCTATGGTGGCACTATAGGATTAAATCCCTGAACCTCAGATTGGTTTTAATTGCAAAATTGGCAGTTGAAACTCACCAGCCGCTCCTTGGAAACCCTATAGAGGGTCATTATGAGTTGGAACCAACTCGAGGACACTTAACAACAATAACTACAGTTTTTATGATAAATGATGCCAAAATTGATGTGAGGAATATATAATTTTCAGGATTCCAGAAACATAGCCTTTTTATCATAGTCTACTTATTAATGTATTTCTTGCAAACTTAGAAATATCATTTGAAAACAACTGCAGAAACAATAATTATGAATAGGTATAAACAATGTGATTTTTTAGGTGACTTATAAATCAATATTGCATTCATATTATATTTTTTCTGTAAATTACTTTCATATTCTTTTGTAGATACACTGATATATTTACAGCAAATTCATACAATTAACATATGACAAAAATGAGTTTTAATTAATTTCACATGTTAATTAAAATCCCCAGTAGATATGCTTAAACCCTTCTGAGAGACACTCATTCTTAATATCACTAAGAAATATAGGATTAGACTGGAATAATACAAAGCGATGATTAATTAAACTGGAGGGAAATATTTATCATTATTAAAAAGTGATATATCTGGGAATCTTAAAAGTCAGTCCTTTTTTATACTCATACTTAATTTAGAATTTTGTTGTTAGGTGGCTCCAGCTGGCTTCAACTAATAGTGGACATATGCAAAACAAAAACAAATCAAGTCCAAATTGCCCAATTACCAATCCTTCCTCTTTGCTTCCATTCTTTGCATTCCAATCACCAGTAATTATGCATGCATCTTGATTGCATGTTTGATCGATTTCTGGTGGAAGCTGGTAGAATCCTTCAGATTCGTCATCATTGATTTTAGTGGTTGGTGTCTAAATTTGAGTAAGCATTTAGATACTTTCCTAATAAAGACAGCATTGTTCCAGTTAGATCTTGAAATGCTTTTTTTTTTTTTTTTTTTTTTCATAATAAACAGGACACCATTCATCTTCAATTTGTCATTTGTGGCATAGCAAACAATAGGATTGCCTGATTCAAAATGGGAAATAGAAATCCATTTCAGTTCACTAATGCCTAGGCTATCGATCTTTATGCATTCCATTTCATTTCTGACAACTTCCAATTTTTCTATATTTACATTTCATTTATTCCATGTTGCAATTATAAACAGATGTTTGCAGCTATTTCTTATCATTTTGAGTTGTGACCCATAAGCTAATGAAGGTCTTGAGAACTTTGGTCTATCTACAGCATATGGCCAACTTTACTTTTAGGAGTCAGCTCTTCATCATTCATATTTGGAGCACATTTCAATTTGACAGGCTCATCTTCTGGTATTGTATCTGCCAATATTCCACTGTTATTCTTAAGGTTTTCAGTGATAATACATTCAGAAGTGGTCTGGAGGCAGGGCTTAATGGCAGATAGGTTAGAGGTGCAGTGTAGTTAGCCGTCAGCAATACCACAGAATACCAGGTGAAGAGGGTTCAGGACAGAGCTCCAAAATACTGAATCACATGGTGGTAGTTATGTGCCGTGGAGTCGGTTACAACTCATAGTGAACCTGTACAGGGTTTCCAAGGCTGTAGATCTTTATGGGAGCAGAAAGTCTCATCTTTCTCCTACGGAACAGCTGGTAGTTTTGAACTGCTGACCTTGCAGTTCGCAGCCAGATTTGTAACTACTATGCTACCAGAGCTCCTTATCTGAATCACATAGGTAGGAATATTAAAAACGTTTGAAGGCTTATAGCTAGTGGAACTTGTCGGGGAAGTAAGAAATTTTGTATTTTTTTAATCTGCTGTGCTGAGTTCAGTGGCCCAGAGCCGACAACTTGGGTGAGACCAAAAGGTAAGACCAAGCAAGGGAACAGATCTGCCATGGAATAAAGCTACAGGAATCTCAGAGCAAAGGTAGAAATAAAAAATTGTCATTTTTCCTTTATTCTGATTTTTTTTTCTTTTTGGTATCTGTTCATTCACCCCCACTGTTTGTGAACCTCCATTCTGGTGACTAGAGAGGGAGCCTGAGTGAGTGGTCAACCGCCCCGACCTTCCCGCAGCCACCACTGGTGGATTTTTCTGCCATGCATGCGCACAGATACTCTCAGCCCAAGAGCTGGCCCTGAACTGTTTTTTAATAGCAAAAAGGCCAGAACAAGGGGTGTGGAGAGGGAAAGAGAGTTTAAAAACAAAACAGGCCAAACATTAAATTAAATCCTGAGGTACACCATAACAACAAACAGTAGCATTGTGAAATTTATCAGGCAGCTT
>NW_006408591.1:12321658-12322756 GCF_000296735.1 Chrysochloris asiatica | reverse complement strand
AAGCCTCATCTTTCTCCCGCGGAGCAGCTGGTAGTTTCGAACCGCTGACCTTAAGGTTCGCAGCCCGATTCGTAGCCACTACGCTACCAGAGCTCCATATATATATATATATAATATTCCCATGAAATATTACCCATTCTTAACTCTAATTTGACCCAAAGTGTCTCCACCAGTTAACTCATTTCCTATGAAGTACTCCTGCATGTTTCACTTAATGAGTTTTACACTTCATGCTATGACCTGTTTAAATCTGCTACACTCCTTGCAGAAACTGCAAATAATAATTAATCAACACATCATTGCGCACATTTAACTGAACAGCCTTTAATTCCCCCAAAAGACTGAAGAAAAATTACTTTGCTTAATTCTGATATGTTTCCATTTGTTGGTGGCTATTTAAAACTTGATTTTGCTACTTCTTGCTATTAGTTCTCTATTGATATTCTTGAAAGCCCTTACCAAACCTAATTCAGCCAAACAAGCCAAATCAGTTGCTCTTATCAGAACCTACAAACTTGCTAGAGGAAACTCTGAGAATATCTACACAGATTCTAAATATATCTTTGGAGTGATTCATGATTTTTGTATGTTATGGTAACAGGAGATTTCTAACCTTTTCTGTAATTGCTTGGAAAACAGGGGGCTTTAGTAGCAGACTTGTAAAATGCTTTATGAGCTTGTTGTAATCAAAATACAAGTTCACCAAACAAAAGCAGTCCTTCAGACTGCAAAGATCAAAACAAATTACCTTGCTAATAAAGTATCTGAACAAGTCTCATTACAATTTATTCTAGTACTGAATAGTTCTAGTATGGAGACAAAAAAGGAGATTACCCTGATCTGTTTAACAAATTAACTTTATAAAGCCATAAAAATCCAACAATTAGTTAAAATTGAGGAAATGAAAGAGAGCAAATTTTTTTCAGGATCCATATACTCTGGTAGTGTAGTGGTTACGAATCGGGCTGCGAACCTTAAGGTCAGTGGTTCGAAACTACCAGCCGCTCCGCAGGAGAAAGATGAGGCTTTCTACTCCCGTAAAGATTTACACCCTCGGAAACCCTGTACAGGGTCGCTATGGGTCGGAACCGACTCGAA
>NW_006408591.1:12320536-12321558 GCF_000296735.1 Chrysochloris asiatica | reverse complement strand
GTTCCGGTTTCTACCTATAGTTTTATGTATTGCAAAAGCTCTGCAGGAAGCCTTGTTCACTGGGTACGCTGTAGCCCCATTTTAGGTATTCCAATCAGTCATAGGCAGAAGAAGGACTTACAAGCTTTCTAGTGTGGTGTTTCTGACTATTCCTTTCTCTCCCTCACCAGTGTCTACTCTGTGCTGCCCGGTCAGGAAAGCGCCAGAAGTCCTATACTATACTCTTTTGAAAGAAGTCACTATGCACAGTCCACATTAGCTCTACCTCCTTGAGGGCAGAATGTCTTTGGAATTCTTTTGCATAGAAGATTGATCTGTACTGAATCTCTATCTATCTAGCCATCTATCATGTATCTATCTATCTATCTATCTATCTATCTATCTATCTATCTATCTATCATCTATCTATCTATCTACCTGTTTATCCATCTATCCATTTATCCATCTACCCATCATCCTCTCCATTTATCTATCTATCTATCTATCTATCTATCTATCTATCTATCTGTCTGTCTGTCTGTCTATCTATCAGCTGTCTAATGTCTGTCTACATCAGCTTTTCAAAGCTTCAGAATTTACTTGCATATGAGCAATTGATGGCCTGTACTGAAGGAGGAAGTCCAAGGTGCATTGAAGGAATCGGCAAAGAACAAGGCACCAGGAATTAATGGAATAAAACTGGAAATCTTTCAAGAAAGTGAGGTGGCACAGGAGGCACCAACTCATCTCTGCTAAGAAATTTGGAAGACAACTATCTGGTCAACTGATTGGAAGAGAACCGTATTTTTGCCCATTCCAAAGAGAGGTCACCCAATGGAATGTGGAAACCATTGGACAATCTCTTGGATATCCCATGCAAGTAAGGTTTTACTAAAGGTATTACAGAAATGGCTGCAAGTATACATTGACAGAGAACTTCCAGAGGTTCAAGCCAGATTCAGAAGAGGCCATTGAATGAGGGATATCATTGCTGATGTCTGATGGATCTTGCCTGAAAGCAGAGAATATCAGAAAGATGTTTA
>NW_006408591.1:12306738-12320436 GCF_000296735.1 Chrysochloris asiatica | reverse complement strand
GGCTTTCTACTCCCGTAAAGATTTACACCCTCGGAAACCCTGTACAGGGTCGCTATGGGTCGGAACCGACTCGAAGGCACTTAACAACAACAATAATAAAATTAATGTTATTGTTAAAGTGATATCAAGTTGATTCTGACTCATAGTGACCCTGTATAGGATTCCCAAAGAGCGGCTGGTGGATTTGAACCACAAGCAATCTGGTTCAAACTAACATTTTGGTCTAGTCCTTACCCTACAGTGCAACACCAGGGCCTAATCAGATTATTTTATCTAAATCATTTCATGTCCCTATGTTAAAAGATCTCATTTAGGATGAGATCAAAATGACTGAAATTTTAAAGAAACACTGGTAGGGACAACTTTTTGAAGCCACTGAACATGTTACTTTTCACTGTTCTATTTGTTCTCACTATAGCTCAGGCAAACCTTTTAAAGTTTCATCTGGAAAATGCCCATTTGCCCAAGAACAATGTTTGAGTGATAATTAAATTTTATCCAGCTCCCACCTTCAAATGGTTACAAATTGATAATGGTTTGCAGATTTTCACACTAGGTAGACAGACACCTTTCCTAGTTGCCATTTCACTGCAAACTTTGTAGCTAAAATACTTTTTGAAAACATAATCCCCACATTTGGTGCACCAACAATTCTTTCCAATGACAGGGGGACCCATTTTACTGGATAATTAATTAAGGAAATATATAAAATCTTCCCTGTTTATCAGAGACTTTATTTTCTCTACCATCCATAATTTTCAGAACTAGTAGAAAAAGAACTAGTGGTATAGTAAAAATCCAATTAGTCAAGTTTTATGACTCCTTAGACTTATTCAGAAATAAATTCTTACCTTAGTCCTTCTGAATTTGAAGTTCCACCTCATTTGGGATACATCAATCAATCCCACATGAAATTATTATGGAAAGAACTAAGACTCTCATTTATTTTTTCAACTTAGTCTGATTCCATATGAATACCATCTGAATTAAGTTATTGCCAAACTTTAATTCCGTACTCTAAACAGGAACTTTCATGAGTCAAAGCTTTTGACAGCTAAAATTTAGAAAAAACAAAAATTATCTAATATTTATATTGGAAGCAGCACCAATTAAAAGATTTCACATTTGATCCTTCTCACTAAACTTTGTGCCATCAAATTTTTGTTGAGGGCCATTGTTGGTTCCAACTCATAGCAACCCTGTATCAATAGGAGCAGATGGTGGATTTGAATCGCCAATCTTGTGGTCAGCAACCAGTGCTTATCCTGTGGCACCACACCATCTATAAAATTGCAGGAGGCTAAAACCTGGATCAGCTTATTTCAATGAAGAGAGCTGAGGTAACTTACTGGACTGTTTAACCAACTTAAGTATGTAAGCTACAATTCAGACACGCCCATGGCCACAGCCAGAAGCAGAAAATATCTGAGACAAATAGCTGACACAAGACTATGAACTGAAAATTTAGTTTTTATTAATTTTTTTTAAGTGCCTTCAAGTCAGTTCTGACTCATAGTGACCCTGTACAGAGTTTCCAGGGAGTGACTGGCTAATTTGAATAGCCAACCTTGCAGTTCAAACTAACCTTGATGTCCAGTGCATTATCCCACGGCACCATAACAAGACTCCGAAAATTTAGTAGCCCTTAATTAAAAAATTTTTTTTTTCCATATTTATTTGTATACTACAGTGTCCAGCTGTTGGTTGATTCCTCTTGATTATGTGTGTCATGTTCTTATATTCTTATATGTCTCACCATCTCCTTACTCAAACATTCAAATAAACCAGTAAAGGTTAAATTCTTATGACTGATTTTCAAGTTTCTCTCAGTCTCATCATTCCAATTCTTAAAAAAAAAAAAAAAAAAATTAATTAATGTGCTTTGGGTTAAAGTTTACAGAGCAAAATAATCTTCCATTCAACAATGTATACATGTTTTGTTTCATGATATTGATTGCTATCCCAACACTGTAATAACACTCTCCATCTCTTCCCACTTCCAGTGCATTTACATTATACACATACACAATCGAAATCAATTTAATGCTCACAGGAATTGCACTCCACCACTTAGCATAAAAAATAAGAGCTATATAAATAGTAGTTAATTCTGACTACCCTCCAGCTCACTGAGTATATGACTTGAATGAGCTTCAAGTGATACATTAATTGGCTATTTCTAGATCACTTTATTCCTGAGTGCCTCTCATAGGATGGACATCCTATCCCTAATGAGGATGGTTCTTAGTATATAATAATAATTCATGACTAGAACCTAACCTAACAATGGGAATTAAGAGTTGCCATAACACTTTTGAGCACAGTCCCCTTTCTGCTGCAGGAAGCTTCCTGCTCCTCATCCTTATAAAAGAAATAATTGGGATGGTTAGATAAGAGGAGAAAAATAATTTTTAGGGAAGTTTTCTTTGGGTTGAGAAATTGATTCATCCTTCTTCTCAACAATGAGGACAGTAGTGTTCCATGAAAACCTCTTTTCCAGATAAGAAGAGCTGAGAAAAAAACAGGAGGACATTATTTTATTTCCAAATTTACTGTATGCTTAAGCATTAACCTTGCTGTGTTAACTCAGAGAATAGGAAAGAAGAGAATTGGAAAGTGATAGTAGAACAGTGGGAGGTATGTTCACCGATCCAGTTATTTGTCTACTGTCTATGGACACAAGGTATGTACTTTCCAGAACTCAAGAGATCACTGCAGCATAGATTGAATCACCCAACCAGTGCCAACACAAGTTGACTACATGTCGAGTCAAAGATCTTTAGTGTCAGGAAAGTCATGGCTATTACTTCTAATGACTGGAGTTGAGCTAAGTGAGACAATTCAACAGAGCTCTCACACAAAGAGAGAATCAGATGTCAAGTTGTCCTAACCTAAAATGTGGAAAATACTAAAAGAAAAGTAAGTGCAGAGCAGACAAGTAGAAGTATTTGTTTCTATACCTCATCCTCCACATCTCACCAGCACATGTAACCTATGCCATATCCAAGCACATTTATATAGGCCTTAAACCAAAATGGGAGGATATTTCAGGGCCAGAAGATACCTCCCCTTCATTCTCATGTTCTAAGACTTCAGCACTAGACAGGCACCCTGCTCAAGTTTAAACTGGGAAAAGGGAAAAATTATGATAATATTTGAATCGGATGAAACAAAGGTTTTACATTGAAATAGACTTTGAAGTACTGGTGGTGGTGGTTGTGTGCGGTGGGGTCGGTTCCAACTAATAGCCACCCTGTGTAGGGTTCCCGAGGCTAAATCTTTGCAGTAGCCGAAAGCCTCTTCTTTCTCTCATGGAATGGCTGGTAGTTTTGAACTGCTGACCTGAAGGTTAGCAGCCTGACTCATAACCATTAAGCTACTAGAGTATTGAAAAGTTATGATTGTCGATAAGGACATTTGGACAGACTGTTGTTGAAAGCAGTGATTGTAGAAAGTAAAGTACCTTTTGGTTACACTCCTACTCAGTTGAGATGATTCAATAAACCAGTTTTCCATAATTTCCATACTATATGGTCTCTACAAGCCAATTTCTTCTGAGAATAACAGGGGGAAGAACAATCAATTGCATTTTTTATTTAAAAAAAAAAAAAGAGCTCATGCCATCAGACTTACTAACAAATACCGTAGTTGTCTCTGGTTTGCAATTTTCATAAAGAATTTTCAAGAGCAATTTTGACCCCATGCAATTTTCTTATTGCATGCTTTATTATATAATATTTTCACAAATATACCTTCTTTATATTGTGCAACACACTTAAGAAATCAGGTGGCTTCAATAAAGGAAGAGGAAAGGAAGAAAGATTTATGAACTATCTTTTAGTTGATCTATTGAAGGGTTTGAACATATTTGAATGTATACCCCAAGTCTTCAATGTTTGAGAGCTTTGGAAGTATAGATCTTTTGCATCTTTTTCTGTCCCAAGTCAAGTCAACATATACATCTTATGAACATGTAGAACTTTGATGCTTTGCTTTACTGTTGACATTGCTTACTTGAGCTAATGATGTTTTAGAAGTAGGCAAAGCCCGGAAGACTTTTGATGCCAAGCAGCTGAGAAGTCTGGCCATGTAGCTTACATGTCTCTTCATTCTGACCTTCCTGTGCCACAGAGGACTAGACTCATCCAGAAGAACAATACACCAAAAAGTCAATAGATGTTTCAGGTAATTTTAAAAAAGATAAATAAATTGATGCATTACATTTAATTTATGCCATCTTAATTTTTTTTTAAATAAAAGTTATTGTAACCAATAATGTTCTTTGGAGCAGTTCTTCTTATAGGTGGAGCAGAAAACTGAGATTCTATAAAATCTTTGCTAGAATACAATTTTTAATACATCATCTAAGCCTGCATGCTTTAAGAAATCTAATGACCAGCAAATCAGATTATATAAAATATTTTATGAAGTATTTATATAAAGTGTTCTTTATATAGAACATTCACATTTGGGTAGCAATGATCAGAAATGGAATACATTGTATCAGGTGAAGGAACTATAATAGATAGAATTGGTAGTTATTCAGTGTGTTAAGTCAGTGAGACAAAAGAGAAAAACATTGAAGTGAAGAGGAGGAGACTGAAGAGAATCACATTGTGAAGAGCAAGCATTCAATTGGTGTATTGGAATGGAAAAGGGAATCTGGCTAAACTGATGAGACTGGCTCTGCATAGTCTCCTGACATTGTTGTCATTGATACTGCTAAGTGCCATTGACTCTGTTCTGATTCATAGAAATCCTCTACAGGGTTTCCAAAGAGATGCTGGTGGGTTTGAAATGATGATCTTGCAGTTATAAGTCCCAGTGCTTATCCTGATGTTGTTGTTCTAAGTGCCATCGAGTCAGTACCGATTCTTAGTGACCCAGTATAGGGTTTCTGAGGAGTGACTGGTGAGATTGAACTACTGACCTCGTGGTTCAAAGCTATCTTGCAATCCAGCACATTAACCCATATGCCACACCAGGATTCCAGTGTTTACCCTAGTGCTGTTACATTAATTAATGGACAGGGAGTATAAATTAAAATTCCAAATACTTCTTGGACACATTATTAATTTCCAAGAGCCACTCTAACAAGGGCCACAATTTGGTGCTTTATAAGGACAACAAATAATTGTCTAATAGTTGTGGAGGCTAGACATCAATATTCTAGGTATCAGCAGGGCTATACTCCTACTGAGGTCTCTAAACAAGATCCTTTCTTGTTTCTCATAGCTTCTGGTAGTCACATGTGTTTCTTGATGTGTGGATACTTCACATGGCTGTCTTTCCCTTGTATCATGTGTCCTTTTTAAATTGCTCCACTCGTATTAGATTATTGTTGTTGTTAAGGGTAGTCAAGTAGGTTCTGAATCATGGCAACCCTGTATAGACTTTCCAAGTAGCATCTGGTAGCTTTGAACTGCTTGATATCCAAACTGACTTTGAGGTCCAGTGATTAACCTATAGCACCACACCAGGACTCTCACATTGGGTATGTTGTTGTTAAGTGCCATTGAGTTGATTCCAACCCATAGCTAACCTGTATAGGGTTTCCAAGGAGCAGCTGGTGAGCTTGAACCACCAACTTTGCAGTTCAAATGGCTTTTCAGTCTGGCACATTAACCCACAGCGCCAGAGGACTCCACATTGTGTTAGGGCATACCATATTCCGGTATGACTTCATGTTCATTGGTAGTATTTAAAAAAACTCATTTCCAAATAAGGTTGCATCACAGCTAACAGGTGTCAGGATTTCAACATACCTTTTGGGGGATAATTTCATTCCATAGCAGACACTGAAGCTCTGCTATTTTCTTAACTAATGTTGTTGCTATTTACCTACATATTTGTAAATGTAATTACTTCATCTATAGACTGTATGACTCCACAGGAATAATTGTCTGTATTATTAATGGTGGATTCAATGGTTGGGGTATGGTTATTATTATTTTTTTTTTAATGTGGGATTGTTTTCTTGTCATTCTGACAACTATTTTGTTTCCTTTTCCAGACTTCAGCTATCACAGAAAATGGTATTTCCAAAAATACAAATGGCAGTAAATGCCCAAAATAATGAAATAAAATTATCTTTCTTGGAATAATACTAAAAGTAAAATAAAATTCCCAGCAAGAGAATAATTCTCATAAGTCTGTTTTCTGAATGTTCCACTATTGATATTTTGTCTGATTCCACAGTCTATAATAAATGTCATGCATACTTGAACAACAATTTATTTGCATTTTCCCAGTGTGGTTTGCACATGGGGTCAAAATGAATTAGAAATGACTCTACAGCAAGTAACAACAGCAAAAGTGAGTTTTGTGTTAATTTTTTGGTTGATACTATATTGGAGTCCTGGTGTGGCAGTATAGGATAAACACTGGACCATAAGGTTGGTTTGAACCACAAGGTTTGCTGTTCAAATCCACCAGTCACTCCTTGGAAATTCTATGCAGGGTCAGAACTGATTAAACAGCACTTAACAACAACAGCAATAGCTGTATTGGAGATCTTATGCATAAAGAGAAAATAAATAACATACTAAAATACACACCCAAATTTCATAATTAATTTAATTTGTCTCCAAAAGGGTTAATTTTTTATGCTGATATTTTGAACTTTGCCTCTTCAAATAAAGTTTTTATATAAAGATCATGAGAAATATTTTATGGCAGTAGACAGGTATGACAATAACATAACCCTCTCCTTTCATGTTACATACATATGGGTAAAATTACAAATGTTCAGAATGTCTCAGTTAATGGTGCATACCCTAAATTTGTGAAATATAATCACCTCGTTCATCATTTTCAAAAATATTTTTTGTGTGTGTTCCTGTAACAGGAAAAAAAGGTTGCTATGAGTTGGAACTGACTTGATCACATCTAATAACAACAAATGTTAAATACCCAAATGCATTATTGACTAATTCGTATTTAAAAACACTAACAAATAGTACACCAGCTTCTCCTGAACTAGAAACACTGAGAAATGATAAGCCACAGGAAATACTCCCCATCAGGATTTAAGAGGTAGGTAGATTCTCAACAACAGCACACAAGCTTTGTCAGAAATTGTTGAGAAATTGAAAACATACTTAAAGGATTTCTTAAAGCAATATAGGCAACCTTGACTCTGGTTACCATGATTGCAGGGGTTTTTATGACCATGTGTTTAATCTTTCTGTGCTGTAACAGGTAAGTTATGCTTTTAGCTGATTTGTGTACAAAGAATTTTCCCAATCTTTTCTACTACTATATAGTACTGAGGTATCACTTTTTGACTTGTTAAATAAAGCATTAATAGGACTGTTATCAGCAAGATAGAACAGGTAATAAATATTAAGTTTTAATGTTACAGTGATTTATGCTACAGGGAATAATGTCCTAGATTTTAAGGAATGATCATTATCTATCATAATAAGAAATGATGAGAGAAATAGAATGTTGGCAAATGTCGCTCTCTAAGGCTCTCTTGTAAGGGAGATCTTTTCATGGGGATATATTGGAGATAAAAATCTTTATTTTCTAAATATTGATAATGATTGAAATAGATGCTTAATACAGAGTGCTTTTCTTAGAGGATTTTTTTCCTTTAAAGGATGACACTGGTTATTTAAAACTTGACCATTTCATTCACTCAAAGTATTTTATAGGAGAAGTAGTTTATTTGCTGAATGTTTTATGGACAGATTACATATAGCAGAAAATAATTGCAGAAATGGGGACAGCATAGAAGACCATTAGATCACTCACCTCTGCTACACACCATAATAATGACAGGTTTATTTAAAATTACAAGTTTCTAGCAGCGTAGCCTCTTTGTCTTTGCATACAGTATTACTCCTCTGGCCTAGAGTATGAGTTTTCTATTTTTATATCATAAATTATCCACAAATCTAACAACTTCAAAATTATTCTTTGGGCCAGGAATTTATGTCTTTGCTCAACAATTCTCATGTGGGAATGAAGTCATTTTAAGGCTTATCTGGGGAAGGAGATTCACTTCGAAGCTCTCTCATTTGTCTGTTTTAAGACTTGAATTCTTGCATTGTTGGACTGAGGGTCTCAATTCCTCCCATGAGTTTTTCATGTGGTTTACTTTAATGCTGTTTCCAATATTGCAGCTTTCACATTTCAGGAAAGAAATACTTAGAGAGATAGAGAGTGAACACCCAAAATGGGTGTTACAGTCTTTATATAATCCAGTTTCAAATATTATTTCTTCTGTATTTTACACATTGTTGTTAAGTGCCATTGAGTCAGATCTTACTCATAGCAACCCTTTATAGGGTTTCCAAGGAGCAGATGGTGAGTTTGAACAGGTGACCTTGTAGTTCAAACTGACCTTAAGGTCCAGTTCTTTATCCCACAAGGCATGTAAATAAGTATAAGCCACACTCAAAGGAATGGGACTACAAGAGTGTGTTAATGTGATAAGGTGAGGATCTTTTGAGGCTATTCTAAATGTATGACAGTGTAGGATAAGCACTCAACGGCTAACCACAATTTTGGTGGTTCAAGCCTACCAGTTGCTCCTTAGAAACCCAATATAGTGTCTCTATAAATCAGAACCAACTCTATGACACTTAACAATAATGGAAACAATGAAGACTACTTATTTTATCTCAACTTTTCTCCGTTCTACTATATGATTCACCTTCTATATCTATCTATGCTCAGATAAAATGTTTACTATATGCCTACATTTCCCCCAGAGAATACATTTTATTCTCTATCATGCTGTGGTATTGTTGGATAAGTTTCAGATAGCTATCTGCAAGGTTGGTGGTTAAAACCCACCAGCCACTCCGTTGTAACCCTATAGAGGGTAATTGTGAGTTTGAACTGACTCGATTGTACTTAACAATAATGTGATGAGATAGTCCTTTCCTTACATCTATTATCAGACCTATGGATGTGCTTCCTAATCATTCCTCTAAATAGTATTTTGAAAAATACTTGTAATTACAAAAGAGGACACTATGACACATATTAGTGCTTACTCACCAGCTCCAGAAAGATGTTTAGCATATAACTGGTATATAACAACATTGGTTTAATTATTTTAAAACGCAAACAATCTCGTCCTCTGAGGGTAGCTATTTTTGTTTGATCTTAATATAATGGCAAAAGAAACCGACATATTTGTAATCTCCTTGAATGCATATACAAATGCCCCTCCACCCCCACTATTCTATGTGACTTAACAAAACAAACAACCGACTCCACTGTTGTTGTTATGTGCCGTGGAGTCAGTTCCAACCCATAGCGACCCTGTACAGGGTTTCTGAGGGCTGTAAATCTTTATGGGAGCAGAAAGCCTCATCTTTTTCCGGTGGAACGGCTGGTAGTTTCGAACTGCTGACCTTAAGGTTCGCAGCCCGACTGCTACAGATATGCAATGGAATGTGGTTTTCTGGTGACAAGAAGATACTGATTGGCTGAGTGAGCTGTATAGAGCGTAACAGAGAGAAATGAAACCTAGGCAATCAAATCAGAAGTATAGAAGGGATAAAATGAAGGCAATAAGTAAATACACTTGAAAACAATTTCCTAAAATAGTAATAGTTTTAAATGCAAGGATTTTAAAAATAGACAGCCAGTTTTGCATTTCTCCTCTACCTCCTGCACCTTTAGACTTCAGAGTAATACATTCTCTAACCCTCTCTGTTTTATTTTTTAATTTGGAAAATGGGATAACAAGCATCTCTACTTTATTAGGCTATAAAAAAAAAAAAAAAAAAAAAGCTCATTCATTTAAGCCACTCAGCATGTGTATGACTGCCATATAATTAAAAACTTATCTATTATCATGTTATCATTGTTAATTATTATTATTACTGTTATCAATGATGTTATTTGCCAAAATGAAAAATTTATAAATATCAATATGAATCATTAACAGACACCAAATTTTGAGCTTTCTCTATACTCATGCCTCATGTTCAGGATTGACAGGGAGAATGAAGGGACTTTCAGAAATTAAGGTTTCTGGGCACTTTAAGCTTGATAGTGGTTTCTGTATTTGACTTCTTCAGAGACTAATACAGATAGATTGTAACCAATGAATGAATTCATGATTTATGAAGCTTTGTCTATCACTGGATTACCATATATTTAACACATTAAAAAGTAAAAGTAAAACTTATACGTCTACTAAAAAAAATTGCTAGAAATCGATCTCAAGAAATAAATATAAATTTATATTCAAATCAGTTGGTTTATTTAAAATACATTATATATTTCTAATTTCAACATTTTTGCTGTTTGATTTTAATTTCCACAAAATATTAAGAAGACTATGTATTTGCTATACAGAAATACATTCTTCTGGATTTTGTTAGAGGTATGACCTAGAGAATAAGTAAAATACTAAAATTGCACTATACAATGAATGATCCAGGTTTTAAGTGGGTGTACACTTATTTAATAACAAATTGTTTTCCATTTTATAATTGAAGCCATATGTTGATAAGCTTTACACCAAAACAGAGATTCTATGCCTTGAAGATAAACAAGGTTTAATGCTAAATGAATAATAAATTATAGGTTATGATTTTTCTTTGATTTTATAAGATGCATAATTTAAAATGACAAACAATTAACATGTCAAAGTATTCTAATTTATCTGATGCACTGGAATGACTGAGACAAGTCTCTTCCTTGCAACTTGAAATATCTTCATAGTATAGAAATGAAGCAGTTTTTTTTTTTTTTTATTACTAACAATTATGCCTTCCAAAGGGTAATTTCAGTTTATCACATTAAAATACTAGTAAATGTCAAAGAGTTTAGTTTCTTATATGGGATGTGTAAGTACATAGAAGTGGAAGACAGAAAGAGAAGCATAATTATCAGTATGTTATTAAAATCCAACATTTAACTTGGCCTATTTTGCAGTAGCATGAATTTTGAATGATATTTTCATTTTCATTTCCACACATGTTCCTCATCCACTCTAAGCTTATTCTGTAAACAAGAAAAAAAAAATCTTGCTCTGTAATCATCAATTTAATAAGTACTAAAATGGTGATCAGTAACTCCTTAGAAACCCTATACAGGGTTGCTATGGGTTGGAACTTACTTGATGGTACATAACAACAAAATGGTCCTCTGTATATCTGTACTTTTTTTTATTATTATTATTTCCACAGGTGACAGTCTATAAAACTCATTCTACTTTTTTGTTTTGTTTTGTTTCTTTGTTTGTTTGTTAAACTGGAAACTATTTCAACGGGTTATAAACCAGGCAGGCTCTTAGAACTCTGAGTTTTCAGCCGCAAAAATCAGCTATTCACCTTAAAGTATTAGGAAAAATTCCCTTTTCTGTTCTGAAATTTGAATTTCCATAATTTTCATCTCATATTGGCTTTTGTAAATTGAAGCAATGATTGTGAAAGAGTTTCATTTACTCCACTTGCAACACTGGATGGACTGTCTACTCTAACCAAAGAGTTTGTTATTGTTGTTGTCATTAAGTGCCCTTGAGTCCGTTGTGACTCATAGTGATGCTGTATAGGGTTCCTGAAGAGCAGGTGGTGAATTTGAACTGCCTTCCTAGCAGTTCAAACCAAACTTATCTTCAAGTAGGCATAGCAAATGACAATTAATTAATTTTAAAAAGAGCTCACTAGAATAAAACAAAACTATGTATATCATACTATGAGTGGAAGTAAGAAGCAGAAATAACAGAAGTTATCAGATTTCATGCTTAGACCAAAATGTTTAAAATCCTTCATCTTTTGATTGTAACATACAATTTAGAACACTGTTTTTCCTTGGATAGCTGCCACACTGAACAAATTTTGAACTTTCTATGAATGTACCAGCAGCTACTTAGGAATAAGCCTATTAGGTCTAAAATTAAGCAACCAGGAAAATCATGAATACAGAGCAAATCTAGTATGCAGAGATTTCTTTAATAAAAATCAATGTCTAAAATGAATGGCACTAGAAGACTAGGAACTCTATGATAAATTACTACTAAAATAGAGAATTAGCTATTTTTCCATTTTAATTACCTTTAAATGCAGAAGTCTTAATGAGATGGAAAAAAAATAATAAAAAGCAAAAGAAAACCAAGATAAATAGCAAAAGAAAACAACAACAACAACAAATAACCCTAGAACTGGTTAAATTAAATATTTGAATATGGTAGTAGATTCAAACATGTATAAAGTGAGTTAAGTGTAAAATAACATTCTGTTTTTTTACAAGGACAGGTAGAGTACCCAGGAGTACCCAGGCACAAATACACAAACACATTTGTATATTCTCTAATCATAATAAAAAATTAAAAGAACTAAATAATGAACATTTCCCAAACTAAAAAAAAAACAACAAAAAAAAACTTTCTAAATAACTTAAGTAAAATGTTTACAAGCATAAAATTACAGGTGATATTCAGAAAATAAAATTATGAAAATGCAATCATTTGAAATTTATGGGAGGAGGACAAAGCTTAGTCAGAGGGCAATTTATAGTGCTAAAAGTTTTCAAGCCTCAAATTGCAATATTGTAGCAGTCTGTGGCCTCTATATTAAATGAAGCAGAAAGAATTAGAAAAAAAAGATGGAAGAAATGCATACAGTCACTTAACCAAAAAGAAGTGGTCAATGTTTAACCATTTCAAGAGGTAGCATATGATCAAAAGCCAATGAAATAGTATGAAGATGTACAAGGTTCTCTGAAGACATTGGCAAAGAACAAGGATCCTGGCAATAATGGAATACAAATTAAAAACTTTCAACAAACTGAGGCAGCACTGGAGTCACTCATTTCCAAATAAGAAATTTGGAAGACAACTACTGGGCCAACTGATTGGAAGAGATCCCTATTTGTGCAGATCCCAAAGAGTGGTGACCCAATGGAATGTTGATGATCATCAGACAATATCTTCAACATCGCATGAAAGTAAAATTTTGCTATAGATAATTTAAAAACAGTTGTGCCAATATATTGACAGGGAGCTGCCAGAAGTTCAGGCCAAATTCATACATGGAAAAGGATATTATTGCTGACATCAGCTGGACCTTGACTGATAGTGGAGAATAACAGAAAGATGCTTATCTATGCTTTATTGACTATGAAAAGACTTTTGATGGTGTGAATCATGACAAGCTATCACAAAATGCATAGTCCAGAATGCTTGATTATCCTCATGAGAAATATGTATATAAATCTAGAGGCAGTCGAACAGCACAAGGAGATAGAACAAGGGGAATCTAGATGGTTTAAAATCAGGAAAGGTGTGGGCCAGGGTTGTACTCTTTCACCATACTTATTCATTCTGTATGCTGAGCAAATAATTCAAGAAGATGGATTATATGAAGAAGAATGTAGCATCAGGTTTGTAGGAAGAATTTTTAACAATATGCAGATGATACAACCTTACTTGCTTGAAAGTGAAGAGAACATAAATACTTGTTGATTAAGATTAAAGACCATAACTTTCAGTTTGGTTTGCACCTCAATGTATGTTGTTGTTGTTAAGTACCGTGGAGTCGGTTCCAACTCATAGTGACCTTCCACAGGGTTTCAAAGGCTGCAAATCTTTACGGGAGAAGAATACCTCATCTTTCTCCCATGGAACCGCTGGTAGTTTTCAACTGCTGACCTTGAGGTTAGCAGCCCAATTTGTAACCACTACACTACCAGCAAAGTTTTGCTCAAGGTAATACAGAAACGGCTACA
>NW_006408591.1:12293353-12305658 GCF_000296735.1 Chrysochloris asiatica | reverse complement strand
TGGCCCAGGATCGAACATTGTTTCGTTCTGCTGTGCATGGAGTCGCTATGAGTCGGTTCCGACTCGATGGCACCTGACAACAACAACAACAACAACACTACCAGCGCTCCTTATATAGAAAACAAAAATCCCACCAATGGAGAAATAAACAATATCAAGATAAATGGAGAAAAGATTGAAGTTATCAAAGACTTCATTTTGCTCAGATACACCAACAAAACTCATCAAAGCAGTTGTCAAGAAATCAAATGACATAATGCATTAGGCAGATCTGCTGCACAAGACATCTTTAAAGTGTTGAACAGCAAAGATATCGGTTTGAGGACAACGATGCTGCTGACCCAAACCACTGTATTTTCAATAACCTCTTATGCATGTTGAACAGTGGATAAGTAAGACCATAGAAGAATTGATGAATAGTGTAGTAGAAGAATATTAAAAGTACCAGAGATCACCAGAACAAACAAATCTGTGTTAGAAGAAGTATATTCAGAATGCTCCTTAGAAGCCAGATGGCCAGACTTCGACTCTCATATTTTGGATATGGTATCATTATGTCTGTGGAGAAGGGCATCATGCTTTGTAAGATGGAGGGTCATCAGAAAATAGGAAGATCCCCAATGAGATGGGGTGACACAGTGTAGCAGTACTGATATCAACTATTGTGAGATTGGTGCAGGACTGGGCAGTTCTTCTGAGCATCGAGTCACTGTTTGTTGTTGGTAGTTAACATCAAGTTAATACCAACTCCTAGCAATACCATGCATAGCAGATAGACACAATGCCCAGTCCTGGGCCAACCTCACCATCGTTGCTACGCTTGAGTCCACTGCTGCTGCCACAGTGCCAATCAATATAGTTGGGGATCTTCCTTTTTTTCTCTAACCCTCCATTTTACCAAACTTAGGGTCACTGTAAGTCAGTATAGACTCAACAGCATCTAATGTCTTTAAACAAACAAAATTTTATGAAAAGGAAATAAACAAAATGAAACTTCTCAAATTTTAACTTTAAATCTTGTTGTTGTTATTAAATAGCACCATGAAAATATAAGGCAATTTTAATAGTAAATTTAAATAACAGCTACATAGAAAAATAAAATGGTACAGCTTATATTTGTTACAATGCTAATGGATTAAAATTCTTAAAAGCAATACACTTAGAAGGATTATAATTGAAAAAAAATGAAAAGTATAGAAAACAAATAGAATATTGATAGTGCTGACAAGTAGAATTTTAGCAAATAATTTGCCATAGAAGAACTGATGCTTTTGAGTTATGGTGTTGGAGAAGAATATTGAAAGTGTTATGGGCTGCCAAAAGAACAAACAGATCTGTGTTGGAAAAAGTGCAGCCAGAGTGCTCCTTGGAGACCAGGACGGCCAGACTTCGTCTCTCATACTTCAGGCATATTGTCAGGATGGACCAGTAGCTGGAGAAGGATATCATGTCTGGTAAGATAGGGGGTCAAAGAAAAAGAGGAAGAAGACCCCCAGTGAGATGGATTGGCAAAGTGGCAGCATCAATGGGTTGGCCTAGGACCAGGAAGTGTTTCATTCTATTGTGCTGTGGGTCACTATGAGTCGGTACCAACTCAACGGCACCTAATAACAACAACAAATAGATTTAAAAGTAGATCAGTATATATATGCTGTTGTTATGTGCCGTGGAGTTGGTTCCGACTCACAGCGAGGATATATCCTGCACAGGGCTTCCGAGACTGTAAATCTTTACGGGAGCAGAACGCCTCATCTTTCTCCCGTGGAGCAGCTGGTAGTTTCGAACTGCTGACCTTGCAGTTCACAGCCCGATTTGTAACCACTACACCACCAGAGCTCCATATATATATATATATATTTCTTAATATTATTAAGGAGAATGGAATCAATGGGTAAAATATTGAATGATTCAAAAAGCATCAAAAGAAAATGAAAGGAATATACAGAATCACTGTGTCAAAAAGAAATAGTCAACGTTCAATCATTTTAAGAAGGAGAATATGATCAACAGCTGATGATGCTGAAGGAAGAAACGTGAGGTACACTCAAAGCATTGGTAAAGAATAAGACTCCAGGAATTGATGGGATGCAAATGAAAATCTTTCAATAAACTGATGTGGCACTGGAGGCACACACTCATCTATGCCAAGAAATTTGGAAGACAGCTACCTGAACAACTGATTTATGTCCATTCAAAAGAGAGGAGACCCAACAGAATGCAGAAATCATTGAACAAAATCATTAATATTGCATGCATGAAAATTTTTTTAAATGCCTGCATTGTTGTTGTTGTTAAGTGCTGTCGAGTCAGTTCCGACCCATAGCGACCCTGTACAGGGTTTCCAAGGGAAGAAAACCAGAAAAGCTGTGGGATTACATCAAGAACATCTACAAGAAGAAAGCAAAAGTTCTTTAACAGACAAGAAAGAAAGAAAAGACCAAATTGGATGTCAGAAGAGAATCTGAAACTTGCTTTCAGTGTAGAGTTGTTAAAGCAAATGGAAAAAAAAATGAGGAAGTAGAAGAGATGAATAGAAAATCTCAAAGGGCATCTTGAGAACACAAAGTAAAGTATAATAATAAACTGTGTAAATATTTGTAATTAGAAATCAAAAATTAAGAATATGTTCAGCATTTCTCAAGCTGAAAGAATGGAAGAAAAAAAATCTATGCCTCGATTTCCAATACTGAAGTATCCTATGGCAAAATACTGAATGATGCAGAAAACATCAAAAACGATGAAAGGAAAACAGAGTCACCTAACAAAAAGAAATGTTTTATATTCAACCATTTCAAGGGGTAGCATGTGACACTGAAGGTGTTGGGAAATAACAAGGCTCTAGGAATTGATGTCAAGAAAACAAAAATCCTCACCACTGGACCAATAAACAACATTCTTATCAATGGAGAAAAGATTGAAGTGGTCAAGGAATTCATTCTTCTTGGATCAATTATCAACACTCGCAGAAGCAGCAGTCAATAGATCAGACAACATATTGCATTGGGTAAATCTGCTGCACAGGAACTTTTTAAAGTATTGAAGAGCAGAGATGTCAGCTTGAGGACTAAGGTGCGCCTGACCCAGGCCATGGTGTTTTCAATAGCCTCATATGGATGTGAAAGCTGGACAGTGAATACGGAAGATCGTAGAAGAATTGATGCCTTTGAGTTGTGGTGTTGGAGGAGAAAACTGAAAGTGCCATGGACTGCCAAAAGAACCAATAGATCTGTTTTGGAAGAAGTGCAGCCAGAGTGCTCCTTGGAGGCCAGGATGGCTAAGCTTCGTCTCTCATTCTTTGGACATATTGTCCGGAGGAAACAGTTGCTGGAGAAGGATGTCATACTGGGTAATGTGGAGGGTCAGAGAAAAAGAGGAAGATCCCTAACGAGATGGATTGGCCAGGTGGCATCATTGTGGCAGCGGTAGTGAGGTTGGCCCAGGATCGGACATTATTTCGTTCTACTGTGCATGGGGTCGCTATGAGTCGGTTCCCACTCAATGGCATCTGACAACAACAACAACAAGGAATTGATGGACTACCAACTGAAATTTTTTTAACAAACTGATATAGCACTGGAGGAACTCACTTATTTATGCCAAGAAATTTGCAAGATGGCAACCGAGCCAAGGGAGTCCCAGTGTGGCATTGTAGGTTAATGCGCTGAACTGCAAAGTCAGCTTGAGCTACAAGGTTGGTGGTTCAAGCTCAGCAGCTGCTCTTCAGAAACCCTATACAGGGTCGCTATGAGTCAGAACAGACTCAACGGCACTTAACAACAACCTAGCCAAAAGATTACAAGAGATCCAAGATGGATCAGCCAGGTGGCATCGTTGATGGCGTCAAGTGTGGCAGTGGTGGTGGGGTTGGCCCAGGATCGGACATTGTTTCATTCTGCTGTGCATGGGGTCGCTATGAGTCAGTTCCAACTCGATGGCACCTGACAACAACAACAAATATGTGCATTAATGCTAAAGAGAGGTGAGCCAATGAAATGTGGAAATCATTGTACAATGTCATTAATATCACATGAAAATAAAATTTTGATAAAGATAATTCTAAAATGGCTGCAACAGTACATAGACAGAGGCTTGAGCAGGATTCAGAGTAGGATGTAATATAATTTCTGACATCAGCTTGATCTTGGTTGAAAGCAAAAAATATCAGAAAGATATAGACCTGTGCTTTATTGACTATGCAAAGGCTTTTGACAGTTTGGATCAAGACAAAGTATTGATATACTGTGGAGATTGAGTATTACAGGACAGTTAATTTTGCTCTTTAGGAATCTGTACTTAGACTAAGAGGCAGTTGTTCAAACTGAACAAGGAGACATTGAATGACTTTAAATCAGGAGAGGTGTGTGCCAGAGTTCACCATATCTATTCAATCTGTATGCTGAGCAAATGATCCAAGAAGCAAATCTATGTGGGAAAAGTGTGGCCAGAATGCTTCTTAGGAACCAGGATGATGGACTTTATCTCTCATACCTTGGACATGTTATCAGGAGGGAAAAGTTCCTGGAGAAGCACATCATGCTTGGTAATGTGGAGGTTCAGTAAAAAAGAGTAAGACCCTATACGAGACGGATTGGCACAATGGCAATAGTGTAGCTTAAGTGTGGCAACGATCATGAGGATGGTGCTGGATTGGGCACTGTTTCTTTCTTTATTGCAAATTGTTGTTGTTGTTGTGTGGCGTTGAGTTGGTTCTGACTCATAGCAACCCTGTACAGGGTTTCCAAGGCTGTAAATCTTTACGTGAGCAGAAAGCCTCATCTTTCTCCCACGGAACAGCTAATAGTTTCGAACTGCTGACCTTGTGGTTTGCAAGCTGATTCGTAACCACTACGCTACCAGAGCTCCATAAGTCAGAGATGACTTGATGGCACCTAAGGATCACAACAGATTCAATATTCTAAACAGAATTTTGCTTGTATGATGTGTCTTTCTCTTATATGCTAGTATTGCATACTCTCATTGCTAGAAAATTCTACTAGTTTTGGAAATAGGTAAATGAATCCAATTAAAGAAGCACATTTTCTAATAAGTTCACAAGCATAAAATACTTATTGAATCCTAGGGCATAATATTTCATATAGAATAAAAGTTTATTTTTGTTGTTTGCTTATTTAATCACAAATAATTCAATTCTGTATTCCTCCACTCACTAAAAAGTAATTATTCATACTTAATTACTAAAAAGTAATTGATATGACTATCTAGTAGAGAGTCCAGTCACCTGTACTTTGTAACAATTCCCATCTTTTAAAAAAAATCACAATATTTCAATATCTATAAAATATGAACAAATAATAATTTTTACAAAATAGATTTCTATACTCATTCTTCCAATTTTCACTCATTCACCTATAGACTGCTTCATATTTCTACCAGATTGTCTGCTCAGCTGCTCTTTTGATCTCCCATCTGTTCATTTCTTTCTTTTTGATTGAGGAAACAAGAACAATTTGTGGTTACGTATTCCACTGAGAAATCACAAGACAAAAGAGGAATGTGTATCAATGAAAAGATTTCAACCTAAAGTGCCTTTTTCTAAAAACACTTGAAATCATGTTGATTCGATTTTCTGTGAAGAATAGAGTGACCAGATGCCATCTTTTAAGGGACTGTCTCATCTTTAGCCATTCTCTTGCAGTATTCCAAACATTCAAAGCACCTTTCAAAGCAAGGCCTAGCAGATAAAAATTATTTTCAAGACTATTCAATTATTTCCCTTTGCACCTGGAATGAAATCCAAATATCTTAATTTGGCCTAAGAATTTTCTATGTGAGCCACCTCTTGCCTCTTTTTTCACCATTCTCCAAATATACTGTCCTGGTTAAGTTTTGAGTTCCTCTTATATGCAGTTTCATATCCTGGAAACAAACTGTTCCTCATGGCTGACTACCAATCCCTCATTTCTGAGGTTTCATTTCACTTTGTTTTTGTGTCCCTACCTCTCTAAAATCTCTCTGTTATTGACTCATTAAAAGAATGATAGTGTTGTCATATAGTTAGAGCACTAAAGAAAAATTAAATAACATTATAATCTAATCTGTCATTAAAAAACATATGGTTGCAAGCAATTGACTTAGCCCTTCTAAGTCTCCATTTCATAATCTATAAAATAGGGAGTCCTGGTGTGCCACTGTAGGATAAGCACTGGATTGCTAATCACAAAATCAGCAGTTCAAACAAACCAGATACTCTTGGAATCTCTCCAAGATGTCACATTAAATTGGAATCAACTTGATGACAGCTGGGGATGGTAATAGTACTAGACATGGTTGTTTTAGGAAGTAAATAAGCCAATAAGCTAACTGACTGACTTGGAGCATAAGAAATACCCAGTAATTGACTAAGATCAGTATCTTAGCATATTAGTTTTTCCAGCGTTCTTATAACAAGAAGAATTTATTTTTCAAATTGGATATTTATCTATTCCATTATATTATAAACTTACTTAGAGTAAGGATTACATACATCTGATCTCATCTTTATTTTCCCAAACCCTAAGGAGTCCTGGTGGCACTATGCATTAGGCATTAGGCTGCTAACTGAATTGTTGGTGGTTCAAATCCACTACCTGGCCAAGGGAATAAAGATGCAGATGTATATTTTCATAAAAATTTAGTCTCAGTAACCCAATAGACTAGGAAGAAGGAGTGATGAACTACTTCTGAATATTTAGTCACTGAAAACATTACTAATTGTAGAGAAACATTGTCAAATATAGTGCCAGAATATGAGCTCCTCAGGTTGACTGGCACTCAAAATGCGACTGGGGAAGAGATGCCTCTTCAAAGTAGAATTAACAGTGATGAAGCGAATGGAGTACAGCTCATGGGAGAAGAGCCTGCAGGACCTTCATTTGCTAATGGGGCACAACTGTTGTGCATAGGGTCACTATGAGTTGGTACCAACTTGATGGCACCTAACAACAACAACAAGCAATTTAGAAATTGATATCAGTTGGACCACAGAGCTCAAGGATGGAGATTGTAAATAGGTATTGAATTGTTGTTATATTTAAGTGCCATCAACATGGTGCCAACTCATTGTGACATAATGCTCAACAGAACAATACACTGCCCAGTCCAGGACCAATCTCACAATCAGTGCTACAACTGAGCCCATCACTGCTGCCACGATGCAAATTCATCTTATTGTGGGTCTTGTTTTTTATGCTGACCCTCTACTTATCAAGCATAATGTCCTCCAGGAACTGGTGACTCCTGATATGTCTGAAGTATGAGAGATGAAGTCCACCATTCTAGCTTCTAATGACCTTTCTGGTTGTACTTCTTCCAACACAAATGGGTTTGTTCTTTTGGCAGTCGATGACATTTTTACTATTCTCACCCAAAATCATTAACTCAAATGCATCAATTCTTCTATGATCTTTTTCATTGTCCAGATTTCACATGCAAAAGGCTATAGAAAATTACATTTTGGGAGTCAGTCACATCTTAGTCCTCAAACTGACACCTTTACTCTTAGAAACTTTGAAGAAGTCTGTGCAGCAAATTTACCTAATGTGATACATTATTTGATTTCTTCACGACTGCTTTCAAAATTGTTGATAGTTGATCAGAGCCAAATGAAGTTTTTGACAACTTAAACCTTTCTGAATTTATCTTGATGGTATTTTTTGGTTCAGTTATAAAGATTTTTGTTTTCTTTACATTCAGGTGCAGCCCATATTGAAGACTATTTTTGATCTTTATCGGTATTTTATGTCCTCTCTGCTTTCAGTAAGGAAAGTTGTATTGTATGTATATGACAGGTTGTTAATAATTCTTTCTCAATCCCGAGGCCTCATATTTCTTCATATAATCTAGGTTTTTTATTATTTGCTCAGTATACAGACTGAATAAGTATGATGAAAGAATACAATCTTGGCCTACATGTTTCTTGAATTTAAACTATTCAATGTCCCCTAGTTTGCCTCTTTTTCTATGTACAGATTCTTCATGTGCACAATTAAGTGTTCCAGAATACTCATTCTCTGCAATATTATCCATAACTTTTCATGATTCACACAATCAAAAGCCTTTGAATAGTCAATAAAGCACAGGTAAACATCTTTATGGTATCCTCCACTTTCCGTCAAAATCCATCTGATGTCAGCAATAATATCCTTTGTTCCCCATCCCCATCTGAATCCAGCATGAACATCTGGCGCTCCTTGTCAAAGTACTGTTGCAACCATGTTTTAATTACGTTAGAAAAATTTTACTTACATGTGATATTAATAATATTGTCCAAAGATTTCTGCATTCTGTTGGCTCACCTCTTTTTGGAATGGACAAAAGTATGCATTTCTTCCAATCAATAGGCTAGTTAGCTGTTTTCACATTTCTTGGCATAGATGAGTGACTGCCTCCAGTAGATACATCATTTTGTTGAAAATTGTCAACCTGTATCCCATCAATTCCTGAAGTTTTCTTTATTCTTTGCCAATGTCTTCAATGTATCTTGGTCTTCTTCCTCCAGTATCATTGATTGTTAATGTCCTCTCTCAATATGACCTATTATTGACAATTTCTTTGTGGTACAGTGACTCTTGTGTATTCCTCCCATTTTCTTTTGAGCTTTTGCATGTTTTGCCCATAGAAACTTACAATATTGCAAGTCAAGGCTTGTATTTTTCTTCAGTTCTTTCATCTTGAGAAATGCTTTTAGTTTTCTAACTCCAAATCTTTGCACATTTCATTATAATATTTAACTTTGTCTTCTCGAGTTGACATTTGAAATTTTCTGTTTGGCTCTTTTACCTCCTCATTTCTTCCATTTGTTTTAAACTCTCTACACTGGAGAGCAAGTTTCAGTCTTTGTTGACATACATTTTGGTCTTTTCTTTCTTTCTTGTCTTAATTATGTTTTGCTTTCTTCCTGTATGATGTTCTTGATGTCATCCCACAACCCTTCTGGTCTTCTGTCATTAGTGGTTAATTCATCAAATCTGTTCATCAGGTGATATCTAAATTTAGGTGGGATATATTCAAGGTCATTGTTTGGCTCTTGCAGATTCCTTTAATTTTCTTTAGCTTCAATATGAACTTTCATATGAGTAATTGATGGTGTTCCATAATTTTTCCCTGGTCTTGTTTTGACTCATGATATTGAGATTTTCCACCATCTCTTTCCATAGATGTAGTCAATTTGATTTCAGTATATTCCATCTAGTGAGGTCCTTGTATATAGTTGTCTTTCATGTTTTCTTAAAAACGTATTTGAAATGTAAAAATCAAAATGATCTTGTAAAGTTTTATCATGTGATCTTCAGCATCATTTCTATCACCAAGGACATATGTTTCAACTACCGATTCTTCCCCTTTGTTTCCAACCTTTGCATTCCAGTCAGCAGTAACTGTCAAAATATCTTGTTGCATGTTTGGTCAATTTCAGTCTGAAGAAGTTGTTGTTGGTGGTGGTTATGTGCCGTGGAGTCGGTTCCCACTCATAGTGACCCTGTACAAGGTTCCTGAGGCTCTAAATCTTTACAGGAGCAGAGCACCTCATCTTTCTCCCATGGAGCGGCTGGTAGCTTTGAACTGCTGACCTTAAGGTTTGCAGCCTGATTTGTAACCACTATGCTACCAGAACTCCTTGAAGAAGTTGGTAGAATTCTTCAATTCCATCATCACTGGATTTACTGATTAGTGCACAAATTTGAATACTAGTTTTATTAGCTGGTTTTCCTTGTAAGCATATGGATATTTTCCTATCACAAACAGCATTATACTTCAAGATAGATGTTGACATGTTTTCTGAGGATGAATGTAACACCCTTCCTCTTCCATTCTTCATTCCCATAAACCATGAGGTTGTCAGATTCAAAATAGCCAATATCAGTCTATTTTTGCTCATAAATGTCTATAATATTAATGTTTATGTGTTCCATTTCATTTTTGACAACTTCTAATTTCCTAGATCCATGATTGTATAGCCCATGTTCAGTTTATTAGTGGATGTTTGTAGCTGCTTCTCCTAATTTTTAGTTGTACCCTATGAGCAAATGACGGTCACAAAAGCTGTACTTCACTCCCATCATCATGGCCAACTCCATTTTGAGGAGGCAGCTCTTCCCCAGTCATATTTTGAGTGCCTTCTAACTTGAGGAGCTCATTTTCTGGCACTGTATATAGCAGTATTCTAATGCTTTGGTCATGTTTCAATATTCAATATACTGGTTCTGACAGTATTCCATTGTGATTTATAAGGTTTTCAGTAACTAAATATTTGGAAGTAGTCTGTTTTTTTTTCTTATTGTCTGTCTTATCCTGGAAGCTCAGCAGAAACCTGTTCATCATGGGTGACCCTGCTGGTATTTAAACTACTGGTGGCATAACTTCTAGAATCACAGCAACATGGAAGCCACCACATTATGACAAACTTGACAAACAAGTGATGGGTTGTCATTGGATGACTTATTTTAATAATATTTTGGGCACCAGAGTTCTTACCCCTTCAATTTTAAAAATTACTAAAATTAACTAATGGAGAGTTTTCCCTTCTGGTCAGATGTGATATATTTTTCCTTCAAGGATTCAGCTTCAGAGACTTGAAGAAGGTACTTGTGGTCAAACGGGAGTTTGAGGAGAGAGGGATAGATAAGGACTAGAGACAGCACTGTCAAATGATTTCCTCCATGATAACAATGGAGATGAATACAACTGACCTTACCTTGTTGTTGTTGTTGTTAAGTACCTTCGAGTCCATTCCGACCCATAGTGACTTTGCATAGGGTTTCCAAGTCTGTAAATCTTTCCCAGAGCAGAAAGCCTCATGTTTCTCCCATGGAACTGCTGGTAGTTTCAAACTGCTGACCTTGAGATTAGCAGTCTAATTTGTACCACTACGCTACCAGAACTCCTTGAAGTAGTCATTAGTCTTGTAAATTTCTATCATGTGATCTCCAACATCATTTCTATCCCATTGGCCATATTTTCCAACTACTGATCCTTCCTGTTTCCAACTTTCACATGTCAATAACCAGTTATTTTCAGTTCATCCTGATTGCATGTTAGCTCAATATGATAAAATAAAAATTCGATTTTACTTGAACCCTCAATCAATGCTCATGGAAGGAGTAGTTTTAAAAAAAAAAATCAAATAATGTATTCCATTAAATCTGCTAGAAAATATTTCTTTTAAGTTTTGAGTATGCTTTTGCATTCAAATCATCAGAAATCATCAATGGATCTTGATTGCATGTTTGATCAATAACAAGGTTAATTACTGTCTATGCTGAAAGTTACAAATTTACTAAAATTGAGTTTTGTTGTTCTTAGTTGCTGGTGAGTGTCTTATATTGGGTAATGTAAAAATTCATGTTTTGTTTGTTTGCTTCCTTCTTGTTGTTATTTTGTTTGTTTTATATTACCAATTTCCAGTTTTTCCTCTGCTTTTTGATTTGCCTGAATCCTTGAAACAGTACTGTGTAATCAAATGCACTTTATTTGATGGAGATAGGTAGGGTACAGTGATCTGTCAAGACCAAACACGATTTTCTCATAGACTGCAGTGATGAAATATAGAGACATGCCTTAGTCTCTTAAGGTAATTTGGATGTAAAATTTCTTGTTTTTATCACAACAGAAAATATATTTGCATTGACTTTTCATATAGGAATCAATTTGTACTTTAAAGTCCCCAAGTAAGATAGTTATGGTGTTCTGATGTGGTACTATAGAATAATGGGAATACTCACTGCAAAATCTGGAATTCAAATTCACAGCCACTCCTCAAAAATCCTATACAAGGCCGCTGTTGTTGTTAAGTGCCACAGAGTTGGTTTCTCTATAGGATTTCTGAGGAGTGACTGGTGAGTTTGAACTGCCAACTTTGCAATTGAAACCAACTTAGCAGTCAAGTGCTTATGCTACAGTACCACACAAAGACTTCAATACAAGGTTGGAGTTGGAAAATGAAAGTGATTCTGTCATATTTGCTTTAAAATATTATGACTACAAATTACCATCACAGTTTGGAGCTACAAACAGTAAGAAAATAAGAAACAAGAAAAATCTTTTATAAAAGCATTTTAGAAGGTTAACAATACATTTTATAAGCAATGCTCAAGAATCTACATATGACCAAGAAACAAGATAGGCCTAAAACATGAAGAAATTCTGATGTTGTTAAGTGCCGTAGAGTTGATTACGATTAATAGCAATCGTGTATAGGGTTTCCAAGGAGTGACTGGTTGGTTTGAACCACCAAACTTTTGGCTAGGAGTCCAATAATTATCCTACCATGCCACACTTGTTGTTGTAGTGAAGTGACATCAAGACGGTTC
>NW_006408591.1:12281111-12293161 GCF_000296735.1 Chrysochloris asiatica | reverse complement strand
AAAAAAAAAAAAAATTCCATTGAATTATTTTGCCACTTAGTAGAAAATCACTTGAATATATATGTTGTTATTAGTTAACATTAAGTCGGTAATAACTCAGGGCAATCCCATGTGTGTCCCATATGCTAGACAAGGCTGTATCCTTTCAGAAGCAAATTCTCAGGTATATTTCTAAGGAAACTCTGGGTGGGTTCAAGGTCACCAATCTTTCAGTTAATGGCATACAACTTGATTATTTGTACCACCAAGAGCAGAAATACATCCAGGGATTTCTGTGTGTATTTGTCATTGCAGAAAACCTGTTTTAGAAATTGATCATATAAGTCTTAAATTTATATTGAAATGCAAAGGATCTAAGATAGTTAATATTAAAAAAATTAGAAAATTTTAAAATGTGAAACATGTTATTTGGCTTCCATATATTATAAATCTATGGCAATCAAAAGAGTACAGTATTGGCACAAAGATGAAAATATAGAACATTGGATGAAAATGTCATAAATATATAGTCAAATGATTTTCAACATAAGTGCAAAAATGATTCAATGGAAAAACTTTTAAAACTGGTATAGGAACAAGCATTATCCATATGGTGAAAAATGATTCTTATCTGCTACTTCACACTTAACAAAAATTAATTTGAGATAGAACATAGCCTTCAAATTAAAACAAAATAAATGAAACTATAAGTAATTTTAGAAAAAAAATATAAAGGAATATCTTCTTTACCTGATGCTAGACAAATATCTATTTGTCAATACACATACACACATGAAAAATAATTTGATATTGAATTTCATCAAAAAGAAAATCTGCTCATCAAAACATTCCTTTAAGAAAAGGAATAGGCAATTTACAAAATTCAAGAAAATATTCCCAGGACTAGTGTTGTGGAGACGAAGTACACACAGCTGAAAACATCTGTGATGGCACCTAATGGAAGAAAGCACATGGGGAAATCTATGAAGCAAACCATGGAGGAGCAGATCATCTGTGCCTATGACTTTCAGAACATTGAGAAGAATCTGGGTGGTTCTAAACAGGATTTTCTAGAAGGTAAGATTACAGCAATTGATAAGCATGTGAAGAAGAGGTCTTCCACAGGACTGATGGAACAAGATCTCGGGGTGAAGTACAGAATATGCTGGAAAGATTCGGAGCTAACATTAACAAGGCTCTTCTTGCAAAGAAAAAGAAATTAGAACTGTATACCCAGGCTTCTCTCAAAAACAGTAACCAGAAAATTGAAAATGTTTGGAAAGCACAAGGACAAAGACAGAAACTTAGCTAGGAATATATTCTTAGCAGTTTCAGAGTTTGTTTCAGCAGTGGGATATGGATATGCAGAAAACTGAGGAACAAGAAGAAAAACTGATTGATATGTTTCAACAACAACAAAAGATTTTTCAACAATGTAGAATTGTTCATAGCCAGAGATTGAAAGCAGTTAAACAGTTTATGAGCGGTTTGCAAAGAGTATGAGGAAATGGAGAATAATCATGAAAATCTTCTGAGTCGTGCGCAAAATGAACTTAGAAAAGAAATGGCTATGCTGCAGAAAAAAACTATGATGGATACTGAGCAGCAAGAGATGGCAAGTTATCAAAAGTCTCTTCAATCCATGTTATTCTGTTGACTCTTTGAAGAAAGAACTTGAACCTAAGTAATACACAATTATAACATTAGCTATGGGTATGTAAGTCTCTACAGGGGTTTAAAAATTCTAGTTTAGATTATATTGCATCACATCTGTTATTATTAGCTTGTTTGTAGACAGCCCCCTTTCTGTAAACCCTGGATAAAATTTAAAGAGTTTTGTGAGTAGCAGCAATTCTAAAGCTATGTGTAGAATTTTGGTATTAACAGTGAAATTCCCTTCTTAACACTGTCAATTAACTTGAGCAGTAAAGATTATTTAAAAAAAAAAAACAAAAAAAACCCTAAAACATTTGCAGAACATGTATTTGTCTAAGAATATATATATATATACATTGTTGTTGTTGTTAAGTGCCGTCGAGTCGGTTCTGACCCATAGCGACCCTGTACAGGGTTTCTGAGGGTGTAAATCTTTACGGGAGTAGAAAGCCTCATCTTTGGTAAAGTTAAAGAAAATAACAAAAATGCATAAAAGAAAGTATCAAATCAAGGTTCACTAAAGACAGTATGCAAATGGCCACTGAGCATATAAAAAGGCACTTTATTCCTGGTGTGGCACTGTATGGTAAATACTGGAAAGCTAACTGCAAGGTCAGCCTTCAAATCTACCAACTGTCCAGGGAAACACTCACACAGAGTCACAATGAGTCATAAGATCACTATGAGTCAGAACTAACTCATTGGCACTTAACAACATATCATTAATCACAGTGTTTTTAAGAGTTTGATCTTTCAAAAACAGATCACCTGGTTTGTGTTTCAAGGCATACTTGACATGGTATGAGCTACCTACAGTCTTCTAGCTAGTGACTGAGTGCTTAACTGTTCACATCATTCCTTGTCTAGGCACAGGAACTTTTAAATACATGGCAGCTATTATGAGTATTTTTATTACAAAAATAAATTTCTATCATAAGAGTTATTATATTAACTTTATATCTATTATAAGGACGTTGTTGTGACCATGGCAATGAAGCGACATAGGATAGGATGAATGTAAAGCTAATGTTCTCCCATGTAAATTATCACATAATTCACAATAAAACATTAAAAAAAAAAAAAAAGAATGATGTTAAGTGCCATGAAGTCTATTCAGACTCATAGTGAATCTGTATAGGGTTTCTGAGGAGTGACTAGTGGGTTTGAACTGCTGACCATATGGTTAGCAGTCCAATGTTTATCCTACAATGTCACACAAGCATCCCATTTAATATGTTATGTCATATACTAATAATGTAAAGAAGCATAGTATCTGATTATGCTTTTAGAACAAAATCTTGGTTTTCTTAGTTATAGTGCAATGGAGAATTGAGTGTATACATGTGCATGTGTGTGCTAATACATGCATTCATGTTTGTTCATACATTTATGCATAGATCAATTATGCATAGAGCTACATTCTACCATGGATATGTTTGAGTATAAATATAAATTTGATGACTTGTTACAACGCCATTTGTTTTACCAGGAAATTTTCTTGACCCTGAGATTTTGCAAATTAAATCTATTAGGCTGTCTCTGCAAGTTTACTTTCTAAAGAAATGACAGGCTTGATTAGTCCATATGCCCTTTATCTGTAAGGTTCTTATTTGTCTACCATTTCACAGCAAGCAATTCTGATGAATGGTGCAATTAACCTTTCTGTTATTAAAACAATTAATTGCAAAAATTAAAGACATGACAGTGACAAAATATTAATGCATAAATTATTAGGTTCAGAAATTATAATTATTAATCCATGTACAGTAATTGTGGCATAAACAATGAACAAATTGTATGCTAAATCCTGTGATAAAAAGTATTGCTTTTCACTTCTTTTCATTGACAAAGGGGTGAATATTTTACGTTGAGCATGAGGTCTCAAAGCAAATTTTGATCAGCTAAATACTATCATCACACAAGAAATGACAACGTATAATTGAACCTATAAACTAATAAATGTAGACCTGTATATACAAATAAATGTAAGTGCATTAAAAAAAAAACTATGTTGAGAAGCCACAGTAACAATGTTCTGTGGTAGCTTACCAAAATGTTTTCTGTCTTTCCTTAGATTTGCCTTTTTATTTATAGCCATATGCTGTAAAGTGGTCATAAGAAACTGACCACTATTGATTAGGAATCAGAAAATTTAACCTACATTTCTAAATCTGCCTGTTTCTGGCCTTCTGGAATTATTTTCCTTGAACTGCAGGTTTGGAGTTCACAAATAAAAATACAAACTTCTCTTCCATTATCAGCTTTTCCATAGGTAGGTAATGTATATGAGAAAGCCCTTTTAAATATCAAATTATTATGTAAAATGTGTATTGCTGTTATCATTTCACCAAAAATATTGGCTTGATGAGAAGGTTCTATTCTACTTTGTCCAAATTGGTAGCCACAATCCACATGGGGCTATTGAGCACTTGAAATGTGGTTTGTGTAACAGAGTAAGTTTTTTTGTTTGTTTGTTTGTTTTTCAGTTAATTTGAATTAATTCTATTTTAAATAATCACTTCTACTGCACCCTCTGTAAACTTGTTGCTTCTTAAACCAGTTACTAAGCTTCTGTGCCAGAATAAAAGTCACTGATTGGGCCATGATAACCAAAGGACCTGATCATCATGCTTTTAAGGGACCTGCACCAACCAATGTGCTTCTCTTCTAATCTCTCTTGTGATCTTCTTGCATGAAAAGAAAGTATGAGCCAAGGCAAGTTTCAATTTTCTTGAGTCTTTTGGTCATGTGCTCATTCATATCATGAAATTTTTACCATAATTATTGCTATTCATTTTCACATAAGGGAGAGTTTTTCATCATAGAAAACAGACTGTTTGGAAGGCTTCATAAATATCAGGAAACTCAATTTATATGAAACTCAATTCCATACACAAGTCACTGTATAATGCAAACTATAGTAAAAGAAATAGCTCTTTGCTGTAGTAATGTTCATACAAGCCAGTCATGTCAAATTTTGTTATTATTCAAAATTATGTGGCAATTTTGAAAAAAATATCACTTGATTTATTATGTCAAGAAAATAGAATGAAAAAGTATTCTGAATAGACTATGTGTTTGAAAACATAATAGACTATCAATATATAACTATCTTTGATAGTTAAAGGAGCTATAATATTGATGGAATATATGGAATATATATTTTTAGATGGATAGAGAGAGTGATAGGCAGACAAACAAAGAAAAACAGATATAATGGGGAAGTGAAAATTATTACTATTTGGATTCCAGGTCATACATGCATAGATTTATGCCTAATAAAACATGTTTAAACATGTCTCTTCTATCAGGGGATGACTGAAGATAAATTATTTCAATAAGGCCCTCTTTGTAGTCTCCCTACTGTGCCTTCACAAAATAGGTCCAATCAAAACAGTGGATTCTGAGGGAATCTGCTGGATCATTTAAATTCAAGATATGGAGTTCAAAATGTTATCTGTTTTTTGAGACTCGAAAGGGGTAATTTTTTTTTTTTTTTTAAGTTTTCATTGTGAATTGAGTGATAGTTTACATGGGAGGACATCAATTTTACACTCATCATTTCATTGCAATGATTACAATCTCCGTGCATCATCACTAAACAGTATTTGCTTCTAATCCCTCTGTTTCTTTCTTTCTTTCTTTCTCTCTCTCTCTCTCTCTCTCTCTCTTTCTTTCTTTTTTCACGATGTACACAAAACACTCAGGAATATATAATCATTTAAACAACCAAAGGGCACATGCTGCAGGACAGCCTCCAGGCCACCAGCATACAGCCTATCTCTTTCCATGAGTCTAGAGACCTCAGCTGCTCTATCTCTTCATGTTCTCATTTCTGCCTCTAACCCTGGTGCTACTGCTTCTCTAGATAGGGTTCCACATTCCGCTCCTGCTCTTCTCCCTTGATGTTCTTAGGTTCCTCTGTTCTTAGACTGTAAGTTTAATTACCCCTCGCCCCCCTTTTTTTTTTTTTAATAAAACTTTATAGGTATGACAGTCGCAATTAGTCATGATAACAATTACTCACGCTTGAATCATAAGCATCTTATCCCCATCTCCTTTCACCAGACCCATCTAGACAAGATGAAAACTATTCAGTGGGGATTCTAATTTCCCATGCACACTCTAAATTCACTCTTGAAAACCTGTAAAACAGTCATTCTGTCCCTTTATACTCCCTTCACCACTCATTTTAGGTAGCCAATGTCTAAGTAGCCCATTCCTATCAGTCCTGTTTAGGGAGGGAATAGGATTGATACTTGATGTTAAGACTCCTTCTCTCTCAGTTGATATTTTGAACTACTACATTCATATGTATAGGTCAAGTTCATCAAATTGTAGCAATTTACACTTGTTTCATTTATCTTTTTTTTTTTTTTTTTAATCTTCCTCTAGTCGAGTTCTGGTCATCATGTTTGAGCATTCTAATGCATCTCCCCTCAGTTCATATCAGCTAGATGCTTCACTCTCAGCTCTAGCCCTCTGTGGCTATGTCTTTTTCCATGGCTCAGGAGTCACCAAGTCTCACCACACTTTGGACCAACCAGCCCTCCCTCTTCTCTCTCTCATCTCCAGGTTGATGCGAGTCCATGGAATGTGGTCGAACATAGTCCATATTTTTATTGCTTCTTCCCTCCCCAATTTCACTCACCAGTTGACCAACATGGTTGGCAGAAAGCTTACTAGTCTGCTCATGCATTCCCTTTGAGTTTCAGTCTTAGAAGGGGGTTTGTCCTGAAGGAACCTGATTGCCTCCTTGGCGAACAACTTAATTGTTCTAATAGTAGTCAATCAGAATGCCATTTTTTGTTCTGGATTTTTCCTGCTAGTCTTTCTTTAAAGAAGTATCCTCTGTTCTTTCAGCATGATCCAGACCCGTCTGCCCAACCTTTCAAGTGGAAATGTCCCACCTCAGAAGGTTCTGGATAAGGCTCAGGATTACACCCAAGGTCTCATATACTACAAAGGCTCTGCAAGAAGCCTATTTCACTGGGCAAATTCTAGAAGCCTTTCTAGGTATTCCAATCAGTTATCAGCTGAAGACAGGCTTACAATCTTGCTATAATCATGTTTCTTGACATTCCTTTCTATCCCATTCAAGTGTCTATTTTAAATAGTAGGCAAGGGAAAACAACATTCATAAGACAGTGAAATATCTTAACATTATTTCCCTTCTTTTACCCATTCAGACTCTGCCTCAATAAATGTATCACAAAGCCCTATTGTTCCAAGTTTGAGCATGTATCACTATTTACCTCTGTCCCATTTATCCCATGCAACCCTGTCTCCGTATTCCCCTATTTACATTGTTCTTCCATTCCCCTCCCTCTGCTGTGTATTGCTCTCCCCAACACCCAAACTACAATGTGTCTGTCCCCTACCCTGTGCTCTACCTTCCCCAAAGGGGAAATCTTGATAGAATTTCTAAAAGACACAGAATAACCACAGGAGTTAATCAGGAAGAAGTCTTAAGAAAATTGAAAACTATATTGGTGAGAAAAAGTTCAGAAAACTTGCACCAAGAATTTTGTTTTCTTCCATCACTAAAAGGTATCTGCTTATTCTTTAAGCAAGGACAGCCCTATGAGAATTTCATTGGGAAACCTTACCTCATTTACTCTACAGCTCTGATATTGTCCCTTCAGATTTCTTTTTGTTCCCAAATGCAAAGAACACTTAAAATAAACATAAATTGAGTACCTCAAGGATGTTAAAACCACATCCATTTGAAGTGGTGAAAATTGAAGTGTACAGAATTCTTGTGGGCAGGGTTAGAGAGAGGGAAACTTTGTTTTCAGAAGCATATACAACTAGAAGTAGGGTATATCAAGAGACATTAGCTTTACATTTTGATATTTTTGTTTACTAACGGCTTATATGATTTTGTAGCAACATATTTTACTATTGCTTGTATGTTTTGTTTAACTATTTTTGAGAGAACAATTTCATATTGTATAGAGAGTAGACTGGAAGCATAGGATTAATGGATAGGAATATTATATCACTTAACTTGACATTTTGTGTTAGCTACTTAGAACATACAAAGAAAACCAGTTGTCACTAAGTCAATTTTGTATCATGATGACATCATGTGTGCAAAATAGAACTGTTACATAGCGTTATCAAGACTGTAACCTTTCTGAAGCAGATCAATAGGCCTTTCCCCCTAGGAGTCTCTGAGTGGTTTCAATGCACCAACATTTCAGCTAGTAGTCAAGTTCTTAATTTATTTTTACCACCCAAGGACTCCTATATAATAGTTAGGTAATTGAAAAGATTATTTATGTTGGGGAACATTTTCAATGTTTCTCTTTTTGTTATTATTCTTCTTCTAGTAGTGATTGTGTAAAATATTCAAGGCAATTCAAATACATCAAGGACACCTAAGTTAATAAAAGAGAATATGCAACAGCTACCATGGGTTACATATGCAAATGACAATATTTTGTTTCAGACAGAAATTACTAATTTACATATGATGCCCTTTTTTGATATATGCTCAAAACCAATTGTCATTCATGCCATTAATTTAGGTAAAATTTTGTTGGGAGGGCGAGTAGAAACAGGTGGAATGTGTGGTTCCTGGAGCCTTTTGTTTAATGAAGTGGCTCACAAACAGGAAAGCTTTGACCTACTAGACCTGCTAGAACTCTATGTTGAAAAATAATCTCTACTCCTTTTAACAAGGAAACATTAGCACTATGTTTATTTGTTTTAAAATCAGACAAAGCACAATATAGGATAAGGATAAATTAGTTGCATTCTATTTTTTTTTTTCCTGAAGCTAACTAGATGTTATAAGAGCTAAAGAAAATAAAACTCTCATTTCTAGCTATTTGAAACAAAAGGAACAAAACTCATTTTCTTCTGCAATGCAAAAGTTTTCTTTAAATTACAGATGTATTTTTTGTACTATGGTGATTTGTAAATAGTAATTTGATATGATCTGAACTAGTCAAAAATATCCCATTTCATAGATAATTCCAACTTATTTCTAAGTGTCATTGAGTCAGTTCTAACTCACAACAACTCTGTATAGGGTTTCTCAAGAGTGGCTAGAGGGTTTGAACCATTGACCTTTCCATTAACAGCCCATTTTTTTATACTACAGCACCAATGCAATGCAATTTATCAAATGCCACTACTATTCTTATAAAAAGAAACACAATTGCAAATAAAATGAATTTGAAAACTGTTATAAATCATTCATATGTAAACTTCTAATCCATTTTTCCTCCAGAAAATAAAACTGATCACAAGAAAAGTAAACATCCATCTACTTGGTGTAGCATTGTTGGACAATACACTGGACAGCAGTATGAACAGTTCAGACTCACCAGTCGCTACTTGGAAACATTGTACAGGGTCACTATGAGTCAGAGGTGACTCAAAGACACTTAATAACAATGAGCTCTGGTGTGGCATTGCAGCACTGGAGGTGTTAAACACTAACTATGTTTCAAGCAAACCAGCCACAACTCTGAAACTGTACACAGTCAGAACTGACTTGATGGTATCTAGCAACAACAACCTCTGATCTATATGTTAACTTCAATGACATTGTCATTTAAAAGTGAGCAAAATCTTCAGAATATAATCATGATTCACAAAAGAATAAAGAGCATTATAACTTAAATAAAATAGAGACCTGGGAGGCAAAGTAAAAGGAAATCAATGTAACTTGAAAAGATTTGGTAATCACTTTAAAATTAATCTTGAAAATGCATGCCTTTGAGTTCAAAAAATGTGAAGTCACTGTGTTTACTCAATTGCTTATTTTCTCAAGAAGAGTTTATTATTACTATTGTAATACTCCCTTATACAAATGATGGTTTCTGACATGATTGTTGAGTACAGAATAAAATCAATTAAGATTTGCAACATTATTCCTCCATTTTCAATTAATTTCATAGGATTAAATCCCATGAGATTTTTCACCAGAGTACATTGTTTTGAATATTGCTGTTGATTGGAATGCAAATGACAGAAACAAAGAGGAAAGAATAGTTGGAAAATACAGCCTTGGTGATAGAAATGATGCTGGAGATCACATCATAGAATTTCCCCAGACCAATGAGCTCTTCATTACAAATATCTATTTTTTAACAACATAAAAGACAATTATATACATGGACTTCACCAGATGGAATACACAGAAATCAAATTGACTATAACTGTGCAAAGAGATGATGGAAAAGCTCCATATCATCAGCCCAAACAAGACCAGGTTCAAACCGTGGAAAAGTCCTTAGTTGCTCATATTCAAGTACAGGCTAAAGCTGAAAAAAAAAAAAAAAAAAGTCCACGAGAACCAATATATGACCTTGAACATTCAAACCTGAATTTAGAGATTATCTTAAGAACAGATTTGATGCATTGGCAGTAATGACCGAAAGCCAGAATAGTTGTGGGATTAAATCGAAAACACACAAGAAAAAAGCAAAAATTCATTAATAAGATAAGGAAAGGACCAAAATGGATCTCAGAAGAGGTTCTGAAACTTGCTTTACAGCATAGTGATGCTAAAGTAAATTAAAGAAATGAGTAGATAAAAGAGCTGACCAGAAATTTTCAAAGGGTAGTTTGAGAAGATAACGTTAAATATCATAATGATATGTGCAAAGATCTGGAGTTAGAAAACCAAAAGGGAAGAACATGCTCAGCATTTCTCAAGCTGAAAGAAGTGAGGAAAATATTCAAAAGGATTTTTTGAGCAAAATATTGAAGAATGCAGAAAGCATCAAAAGAAGATGGAAGAAATACATAGAGTAAGTGTACCAAAATCAAATGGTTGATGTTCAACAAATTCAAGAGGTAGCATATGATCAAGAGTCAATGGTACTGAAGGATTAAGGTCAAGATGGACTGTAGGCATTGACAAAGAAAAAGACTCTGGGAATTGATGGAATACAAACTGAAATGTTTCAACAAAATGAGACAGCACTGGAATCACTCATTCATATATGCTAAGAAATCTGGAAGACAGATAACTGGTGTATTGATTGGAAGAGATACAAATTTGTGCCCATTCCAAAGGGAAGTTATCCAATGGAATGTGGAAATCACAGAAACAATATCATTAACATCACATGCCAGTAAAATTTTGGTAAAGGTATTTAAAAAATGTCCACAACTGTACATTGACAGGGACCTGCCACAATTTCAACTAGGATTCAGATGAAGATGCTGAATGAGGGACATCATTGTTGACATCAGAGAGACCTTGGCTGAACACAGAGAATACCAGAAATTTGTTTACCTGTGCTTTATTGACTACACAAAGGCTTTTGATTGTGTGGATCATGACAAGGTATGAACAACATTTAGAACTATGAGTAAGAACACTAAATTATGCTCACAAGAAACCTGTACATAGATCAAGAGACATTTGTTCGAACATATCCAAGGGAACAATGAATGGTTTAAAATCAGAAAAGGTGTGTGCCAGGGTTGTATTTTTTTTACCACACTTCTTCAATCTGCATACTGAGCAAATAATCTGAGAAGCAAGATTATATGAAGAAAAATGTGGCATCAGATTTGGAGGAAGACTCATTAATAACCTGCAACATGCAAATGATACAGCTTTGCTTGATGAAAGCAAAGTCAAATTAAAATATTTATGAATGTGATTGTACTATCAATGTAGAGGAAACCAAAATACGCACCACTGGACCAATGAATAACATAATATATGAAGAAAAGATTGAATTGTCAAAGACTTCAGTTTGTTTGTTTCTGACATCAATACTCATTGAAGCAGCAGTCAAGAAATCAAATGATACTTTGCATTTGGCAAAATCTGCTGCACAAGAAAGACCTTTTTAAAGTGTCCAAGAGCAAAGCTGAGGACTAAGGTGCCCATGAACCAAGCCATAGTATTTTCAATAGCCCCATATGCATGTGAAAGTTGAACAGTGAATAATGAAGACAGTAGAAAAGTTGATACATTTGAGTTATGGTGCTGACGAAGAAGAATAAGGATGCCATAGACTGTCAGGACGACAAATTTATATTGGAAGAAATACATCCAGAATGCTCTTTAAAAGTCAAGATGGCTAGACATGTTACCAGGAAGGACCAGTGTCAGGAGAAGAACATCATGCTTAATAAAGTGGATGGTAAGCAAAAAAGAGGGAGACTCCCCAATGAGATGGATTGGCTCAGTGAAAGTAGTAAATGGGCTCAAGTGTAACAGCAATTGTGGGGATGGCGTAGGACTGGACAATGTTTCTCTTGGTGATACATATGGTTATAATGAGTAGGAACTGACTCAATAGCACCTAACAACAAGAACACTCTGATTCCTAAGTCTGTTATAATTGATCATATTTTTATTTCAACATAAAAGATTTACATCTAAATGATCAAGCATTGTTAAATTAAAATCATTTAAATTAATATTTAATGCAATA
>NW_006408591.1:12266639-12280469 GCF_000296735.1 Chrysochloris asiatica | reverse complement strand
TATATATTTATACATGTATACATATATGCATATACATATATGCTAATCATATGTATTTTCATTATGGATTTCAGAGAACAATATAACATTAGAGTCAATAGTTGAAAGGTATTCCATATTTAGCATTCTTCCAATATATAATTTCAGTTTATTGTGAATGTTATAATACTATGCCCTTTTCTAAAATACAGTTTACTAGAGCATGGCAGGAAGAAGACAGGAGGCCAAAAACTGGAACGGGCAATTATATAGTGAAAGTTATTTTTCCCATATTTAAAATAAAACATTTCTTTGAATAGCAATCTGATCTTTATCATACTATGTCATGCCCAACACCACTATAGACATGGAAAATGTAATAGTCACACTATCCTGCATCTATCCATCTAATTGTTTTTCTTGAATAGTTTTAAAATTTTTAATTTATGAGTTTTTCTGTTAACTCAAATGGATTGAAGTTTATTTTCTGCATTTTTATTTGTAAATTCTTAAACGTTTTGAATACAAGAGTTTTAGAAAATGTTATATAGTTGAAATAGTTTTATATTCATTTAACAAATACACAATTCCAATTTGTTTCTATATTAGGGAAAGAATTGTGGGGTTTATTTATCTGTTTTTATGAAAATATACATGTATGTTAAAATATAACATTTCTCTTTGCACCTGACAAGTTGCAATACTTAATTGCTGCAAACTCTAGAATTTTACTTGCAGTTAGAATAACATCCTTTAAATATTCTATTATACTACGTCATATCTAGAGCACAATTACTTTTATAAAAGTAAGTTTTACTGAAACTAACTCTATATTTTATAAGTTTATATGAAAAGGTTATTTCCCAGAGTATAAGATGTGACTTTTTATTCATTTATCTACTTTAATATTTGCGTTATATTGCTCTGATTTTCTCATAATTTAGATCAATTTCAATTTCTTTCTGGATATATTAGATCCTGTTATAATAAAATGTAATGTTTGAGTGTATTATGATGGTACTGGTATTCATGTTAATAGAGTATATTCACAATTAATAATTTTTAAATAAATTCATATTCTGCCATATGTCAACTATGCTTAGCACATTTACTCATAAGTCCATATAATAAATCAATACTTTAAGACTTGAAAATATAGATGACACATTATGTATAAGAATTGGTGGTGGTGGTTATGTGCTTTGGAGTCGATTCTGACCCATAGTGACCCTATACAGAGTTTCTGAGGCTGTAAATCTTTACGGGAGCAGAAAGCCTCATCTTTCTCCCATGGAACAGTTTGTAGTTTCGAACTGCTGACCTTGCAGTTCACAGCCTAATTCATAATCACTACACTACCAGAGCTCCTTGTGGATAAGAATTAAGGCTTGGAAAATACAAACATATTATATTATGTCATTAATAAAATATTTATTAAAATTCCTATGTACCAGAAAAAAGACCTATTAGAAATTTTCTCATGTTTACCACCTTTTTCTAGAAATGTGGGCATATAATATCTCTTCTTTACAAATTTAAAAACATCATGGTAAAGAAGAGTTCCATTATGATGTTCATTTTTTTAAAACTATAATTATTAGAAATGTTATTATCATCTTTTATTTTGCTCATATCCTTAAGCACTTCTCCTAAACCTTTTTATTGGATGGTGCCAGGACCTTCTGTTATGAACATTGTTAAACAAAGTTTCTCAGAACCCCTTTCCATGCATAGTCTGAGATGCATAGGATAGAAGTTTTAAGGACTTCAAAGGCAGAAGTGAAGTAGCTGTCATAATGCTTTCAAAATTGTTGCTGACTAGAGACAGAGAAAGGCGCAGAGGTACCAGCAGGTTCTAATTTGCCTTCAGAGTTTTATGTTCTACATTCATTTATCCATTCCAAATGCAGGCTTTACTGACCAACAGCAACCTCAGGTCCCATGAATATAGCTTAGCTGTGAATGCAGCCAGGTGGTAACTAGAAAATCCAGAAACTTTCCATAGACTTATTCTTCATAATCACAGTCTTAATCCAGCAACTGAACATAGCTTCTAGAACTTCCTGCAAACTTCAATATTTTCATGAACAATAGGACTGATTAGTGCCTTTTCTTGAATCTTCAATCCTTATTTTCTTAGCTCCATTCACTGTTGAAAATGCTTTAATTCCTATAATAAAATATTTCATTAGTTGGTTAATCATCTTTTATTGAGTACTGACTAATACAGTCATTAAAAATTAAACAAAGTATGTGAAAAATGACTTTCATTCTCCTGGAATCTAGATTTCTGCCTTTAATGATAGTGGACTTAACCATCCAAGGTATTGGCTTAAGGTGTCCTGTAGAACCTGGATACTTGGAGAAACTGGTTTCTAAACATCACCTATGAGTCCAAAGTTAATCAAAAAGACCATGTATCTTTGTGCCCTTTTTCAAGATTTAGTTAGTTTCAAGAAACAGGAGAGATTAGAAATACAATATTTCAAAAAGTTCATGGACAAATTGAATTAAATTATATAATAAAAAATATAAATGTTATTTCCCATTATAACATGTCTAGTTTAAAACACTTTTGCAAGCAATAACACCAATAATTTAGTCCATCTTTAAAGACTAGAGTTCCCTGAGAATTCAAGGATATGAATGCAATCTTTTTAATATTACCAATCAAAGAAAATTGAGTGCCCTTAAGAGCTATTTTATGATTGGTGGTGGCAGTGTGTCATGGAGTCAGTCGGTTCCAACACACAGCGACCCTTTACAGGGATTCCAAGGCTGTAAATCTTTACAGGAGCAGAAAGCTTTATCTTTCTCCCACTGAATGGCTGGCTGGTAGTTTTAAACTGCTGACCTTGAGGTTAGCAGCCCAACAGGTAATCACTACACTATCAGAGCTTATTTTATAATTACAAAACAAAAAAGGAAGCCAGATGGAACACAAATAGGACTGTAAGGTGGACACCTATTGATTTCCCACTGAAATTGTTATAAAATTATTTAGTGAGAGGAATGAGCAGGAGCACTGTCATAGGATTCTGGCAAAACTTTCCCAGGCATTTTTCTTCTAAAAATGGCTAACTTTTTTTCAAAACTCTCATAATAAGCAGATATCATCATAGACCCTACAGAAAGCCAACAAGTAAAATGCCTTGAGCATCCCAAAGAACTGTCGCCATGCCTTTTGCTTTTGATTTATTTTTGCTATGAACAGAACACTTCTACCTCTAGGAAGTCATTGCTATGCCCGTGCTTTGTCTTCAGGATTTTACTGGTAAAGTCATATTTCATCTCCTGTCATAATTATTGAAAGAAATCCTTCCAGATCTTGATTTCACCTGTTTAAAACTTCCATTGAATGTTCTACTCTTGTTTGTAGTCGATCTGTGTGCTATAGGTTTGACAACAATTGTGAAGAACGTTTGTTGACTATATTTTTTCAGTCATAATTGTGTAACTGGAACCAGTTGATACATCAGTGGTGTTTACTATTTTTTTCATTTTTTAACCTTGTTGTTGTTGTTATGTGCCTTGAAGTCGGTTCCAAGTCACAGCAACCCTGCACAGGGTTTTCCCAGGCTGTTAATGTTTACGGGAGCAGAAAGCCTCATCTTTCTCCTGTGTAACAGATGGTAGTTTCGAACTGCTGACCTTGCGGTTCACAGCCTGATTCGTAACGACTACGCTACCAGAGCTCCTTTTTAAACCTGTTGTTGTTGTTGTTAAGTGCTGTAGAGTCGGTTTCACCCATAGCGACCCTGTACAGGGTTTCCGAGGGTGTAAATCTTTACAGGAGTAGAAAGCCTGATCTTTCTCCCGCGGAGCAGCTGGTAGTTTCGAACCGCTGACCTTAAGGTTCACAGCCCGATTCGTAACCAGGTCCTCTTTAATTATGGCACTAACAAAATCAGCTTCTTCCTCAAAAATATATGTGGATGATATGCTGCGTGGACTTTATCTTCAACATCATCTCATCTTTTCCTAAAATGAGTTATACATTTATAAATCGTTGATTTCTTTGAGGATCATTTCCATTAAAATTTCCTAAAGCAACAATGATTTTACCATTCTCCTAGCCAAGCTTCACCACAAATTTGGTGTTTGTTCTCACTTTCATTTCATGAGAATTTGTTTCTCTGCAGGGACTCTTGAAAAACTGATGTCTTATCCTTCTTAATGCTTCAAAGTAGATCCTGTTCAGATATGTTCTAACGTATTCAAATGGGTTTATTTGGTGCAAAAATTTTTTATAACTATGTATTGTTTCCTCATAAATGTGTTTTCTGTGAACTTTTTAAAGATCCCTTGTATGTTTTATGGTAAATCAGTAATTATTTTAATTTTTCTTCAGGCTATGCTTCATGAAATTTTTCATGACTACAGATTGTTTATCAGTTATGTTCCCACATTTTTTCCATGGCAATTCCAATAAGAACATGCATAGGACCCTTTAGATGTTCTGTTATCTTTGGATATTTTTGACTCCCTTATGGAATTGTTGTCACAACTCGCAAATTATATATTATATAAACATTAATCAAATTTTAATAGATTAATAGAATTAAAATAGATTAATAGAATTAATAATAATTCTGTTATTCTCCTAATATGATTTTTTGTTACTGTTTCAACAGCAGGAAGGAATGACATTAGCAAGTTCGGAAGAAAATTCGGAAGATAGAAGGTAGTCAGGGTGTTAGGAAGGAAGATTTGTTGTTGTTAACCGCTATCCAGTTGATTCAAACTCATAGCGATGCTATATAGGGTTTTCGAGGAGTGGCTGCAGGGTTTACACCAGTGACTCATGGTTCAAATGAACCTTGAAGTTCACTGCAATAAATATCATGCAGCACCATAGAAAAAGGAAGAAAGTGAGCTAAGAAATTAATATTTTTCTTAAAAGTTTATTGTGTGCAATAAGCATTAGTTAACTTTTAAAAGTAGTCCTGGTGTGATGCTGTGGGTTAATATATTGGACTACAATGTCAGTTTGAACCACCAGCTGCTCTTTGGAAACCCTATGGTGGCTATGGGTTGGAATCAACTTGGCAACACCTAACAACAAGAACTTTTAAAAGGTTCCAAAATGATTGAAATAATTTACAACCAGAAAATCTGATTCAGTACAACAAAGAAACAAAAATGATATTAAGCTTAATATGACAAGACAGAGGCAAGAATAAATATTACATAAAAATATTTCATTGAAAAATTAAAATAATTACTGATTTACCATAAACATATGTGAGATCTTTAAAAAAGTTCATGGAAAATGCATATATAAGGAAGCTGACTGATCTTCATGTTACAATGGAAATAAAAGTAAATTCTAAAATTGATCTGATGAAAATGTGTTTTAGAGTAGGAACAGACTATAAAGCAGTTTCCTTGAGTCATCTTTTCCAAATTTAATGCTTGTTGAGATGAGAAAACTTTAAATTATTCTGGAATTCAGTTTTCTGGCTCTAACCCACCCAGGCTATCTGACTTTAAGTGTCCTTTTGAACTTTGGGAAATTATGGAACTGGTTTTCTGGGAGTCATTTCCAGGTCAAACAACTGTCTAATAAATAGTTTGGGGAAGAATGGTTTGCCTTAAGGTTGGAGTCTTTTAGATAAATATGCACATGAAGCCAGTTTAGAAAAGCAGAAATCCCTGGGTCTGCATGGAAAATGGTTGGCAAGTTCTTAATGACTCTCTTTCTACATACAATAGAACCTAAAACCCTGCTGCTAGCCCCCTGATAAATTAGCATGACAATGACCTTTATGTGGGAACTCCTTCTGGGTTGATGCTGCCAGTTTCAGAACCTATCTACTCACAATAAATATTGTCTTACACTAATTTGGTGTTTCTCTGTGAATTTAAGTTTTGGACAGCACAAAGGCACAAGAAAATATTGATACAGGACATTGAAAATAGCTGACTTCTTCTGATGTTTTAGTAAACCTAGGTGGGAAATTCTTGTATAAATTTATTAGATAGAAGTTTAGGGTAAGTACTGGAAAGAATCTGGCCAGAATGCAGGAGTTATTTGAAAGAGAATGTCTCTGAATGAGACCAAGATTAGATTTAGGGTTTTTGCTTTTTTTTTTGAGCCTGAAGCAAGGGAGTCACAGTATGATCCTAACAAGGTAGGGAATACACCAAAGGATTACTTGTACACAGTTCACTAAGATTAGTTTTTACCTTTCTATTGGGGTGAACATCTTTGTTTTAATGTAGAACAGTTATTAATTAGAGACACAGGATTTAAGAATCTGAGACTTCCCTCTTAGCTATCCATAAATTACCAACTATAGCCTCCAGCAACAAAAAGCGTATACTTAGACAAAGAGAATAACCATAGGGGTTGAATGTTTTTAGGAGTCTTCTGATGAATGGACATTTTATTCCACATCAACTGTGTATCTTTGAAGGGCAGAGATGTATAAAAAGAATGCTTAAAAACAATGTCTGTATTGTGTGCATCCTGCTAAAATGCTAAAAAATTCCAATGTGTTAAAGAGCAACAGGAGTCCTGGTGTGGTGCTGTGGGATAATGCACTGGATTGAAAGGTCATTTGAATCCCAAGGTTGGAATTTCAAACTAACCAGCTACTCTTTGGAAACCTTATCAGGGTTGCTATGAGTCAAAATCAACTCAAAGGCAGTTAATAACAGTAAGGACAACAGGAATCCTAGTGTGATGCGGTAGAATAAGCACTGGTCTGTTAACTGCAAGGTTGGCATTTCAAACCCACCAGCTGCTTCTTGGAAGCCCTATATAGCATCTCTATGAGTTAGTTGGAATCAAATCTAAGGCACTTAATAACAGAGACAAAGCGCAAACAGTAGTTAACATGTAGAACCCAAACCAAACAGACCCACTGTTAATTCTGACTGATAAAGACTATAGTTGTTGTTGTTGTTAAGTATCCTTCAGTAGGTTCCAACTCATAGCGACCCTGTATAGGGTTTCTGAGAAGCAGATGGTGGGTTTGAACTTCTGGCCTTGTGGTTCACTGTAGAATTATTCCATAGGGTTTCTGAGACAATATATATTTTTTGGAAGCAAAGAGCCTCATTTCTATCCCACAGAGGGGCTAGTAGGATCAAACCACTGATTTTTGAGGTTAGCAGGACAATGCTCCATAGTAACATGTTTTGTTGCTGCTGTTGTTGTTAAGTCAAGTCCATTCTGTCCCATAGCAACCCTGTATAGGGTTTCCAAGGAGCAGCTGGTGAGCTTGAACCACCAACCTTGCAGTTCAAATGACTTTGCAGTCTGACGCATTAGCTTTATTGCTGTTAGAGATCATCAAATTGGTTCTGACTCATAGCAACCCTATGCACAACAACAACAAAAATCTGCTCAGTCCTGTGACATCCTCACAATTTTTGGTATGCTTGAATCCATTGCTGTCACTGTTCCAATCAATCCTGTTGGGGGTCTTCCTCTGTTTTGCTGACATTCCACTTTACTAAGCATGATGTGCTTCTCCAGGAACTGGTCCCTCCTGATAGAATGTAAGAGACAAAGCCTCGCCATTCTGGATTCTAAGGACTATTCTTCAATACAGATTTGTGTGTTCTTCTGGCAGTCCATGTTACTTTAAGTGTTCTTCTCCAACACCATAACTCAATTGTATAAATTCTTATATAGTCTTCCTCATTCACTGTTTATTTTTCACAAGCTTGTGAACTATTAAAAACACCATGGCTTAGGTCAGGAGCACTTCAGTCCTCAAACTGCTTGCAATCTTTGCTCTTGAACACTGTACAGATGTCTTGTGAAGCAGATTTGCCTAATGAAATAAGTCATTTGGTTTCTTAGCTGCTGCTTCTATGATTTTGGATTTTGGATCCAAGCATAATGAAGTCTATGACATCTTCAGTCTTTTCTCAAATTATTATGAAGTTACTTATTATTTTAGTTGTGAGGATTTTTGCTTTCTTTACACTGAGGTGCAATCCATACTTAAGTCTTTAGTCTTCATCAGTAAGTATTTTAAGTCCTCTTCACTTTCAGCAAGCAAAGGTGTGTCATCTACATATCATAGGCTATAAATGAGTCTTCCTTCAATCCTGATGGCATGTTCTCCATATTACCTAGTTTCTCAAATTATTTTCTCAGCATGGAGATTTAATAAGTGTGGAGAAAGAATATAATCCTGTTGCATACGTTTCCTGATGTTAAACCATTCAGTATCCTCTTGTTTGGTTTGAATGATTGACTCTTGGATGATGTACAGGTTCATTATAAGCACAATTATTGTTCTGGAATGCCGATCCTTGGCAATGCTATCTTAGCTTTTCATGAATCATGAAAGCCTTTGCATAGCCAATAAAGTGCAAGTACACATCTTTCTGGTATTTTCTGTTTTCAGCCAAGATCCATTTGACCTCAGCAATGGTATCTCTAGTTCCATACCCTCTTCTGAATCCACATGTAGAAAGTGATGTTTAATTTAATATCCATGCAGATATATAATTTTCACATTAAAAAAGTAAAAAAAAAAATCCTATCAACTGAAAACAAGTCACAAATGGCATTAAAAATGTAAGTTGATGCACCTTTATTGAGTATACATTATGTTCAAAACACTGCTTTAGATCCTGGAAGTGCATAAATCAGTATTAAAAAATAAGTTTTGAAAAAATTTGTTTTCTAAAATAGTTGCTGTTAAATCTCTCACCTCATTTAATCAAGTGAGGCATAAATTGCTAATATATATTCCATAGTTTCTCATTTTTAAAATGAATATTTCCACTTAATTCGGGTGTAATTTATCAAATATCAAAGATGTAGCAAGGTTTTTTTACCCTACCCATTAAAAAAAAATTATTGTCAGTTTGTTGTTGGGTATATTCAAGTTGGTTTCAATTCATAGTAACTCTATGGACAACTGAATTAAACGTTGTCTGGTCCTGTGCCATGGTCCCAATTCTTGTTATTTTTAGCCCAATGTTGCTGCCACTGTGTCAGTCCATCTTCTTGGGGGTCATCCTTTTCTTCACTGACCTTCCATTATACCAAGCATTATGTCCCTCACTAGGAATAGTCCCTCATGATAAGATGTCCAATGTATAAAGGACAAAGTCTCACCATCCTGGCTTCTAAGGAGCATTCTGTCTGCACGTCCGCCAAGACAGACCTTTTTTGTTCTTCTGGCAGTCCATGGTACTTTCAAGTTTTCTCCAACACCATGATTCAAATGCATGGATTATTTTGTGGTCTTCTGTATACATTGTCTAAATTCCATATGTGTATGTTGTTAAGTGCCTTCGAGTCGGAGCAGACCCATATCGACCCTGTACTCGGTTTCCGAGGTGTAAATCCTTACGGGAGTAGAAAGCCTCATCTTTCTCCCGCGGAGCAGCTGGTAGTTTCGAACCACTGACCTTAAGGTTCACAGCCCGATTCGTAACCACTACGCTACAATGGCTTGGGTCAGGTGCGCCCTAGTCCTCAAAGTAATATCATTATTCTTTAACAATTTAAAGACTTCTTGCAGTGGATTTGCATAACACAATACATTCTTTGATTTCTTGACTGCTCCTTCCTGATGATTAAGGATATAAACAAAATGAAGCCCTTGATAGCTTCAATCTTTTCAACATTTATTTTGATGTTGTTTATTGGTCTAGTTGTGAGGATTTTAACTTCCTTTACATTGAGGTGCAAGCTATACAGAAGACTGCAGTCTTTGATCTTCATCAGTATTTTAAGGCTTCACTTTCAGCAAGAAAGGTTGTATCAACTGTATATCACAGATTATAAAGGAGTTTTCCTCCAATTCTGATGCCATAATTTTCTGCATATGAGAGACGAAGCTTAGCCATCCTTGCCTCCAAGGAGCACTCTGGCTGCACTTCTTCCAAAACAGATCTATTGGTTCTTTCGTCAGTCCATGGCACTTTTAGTATTCTCCTCCAACACCACAATTCAAAGGCATCATTTTTTCTACAATCTTCCTTATTCATTGTCCAACTTTCACATCCATGTGAGATTATTGAAAATATCATGGCTTGGGTCAGGCGCACCTTAGTCCTCAAGCTGACATCTCTGCTCCTCAACACTTTAAAAAGTTCCTGTGCAGATTTGCCCAATGTAATACGTCGTCTGATCTCTTGACTGCTGCTTCCACTAGTGTTCATAGTTGATCCAAGAAGAATGAAGTCCTTGACAACTTCAATCTTTTCTCTGTTGATAAGAATGTTGCTTGTTGGTCCAGTGGTGAGGATTTTTGTTTTCCTGACATTGAGATGCAACCCATACCAAAGGCTGTACTCTTTGATCTTCATCAGTAAATGTTTCAAGTCCTCTTGACTTTCAGCAAGCCAGGTTGTATCATCTGCCAGGATGGCTAAGCTTCGTCTCTCATACTTTGGACATTTTGTCAGGGGGTAACAGTTGCTGGAGAAGGATGTCATGCTGGGTAAGGTGGAGGGTCAGAGAAAAAGAGGAAGACCCCCAACGAGATGGATCGGCCAGGTGGCATCATTGATGGTGTCAAGTGTGGCAGCAGTAGTGAGGTTGGCCCAGGATTGGACATTGTTTCGTTCTGCTGTGCATGGGGTCGCTATGTGTCAGTTCTGACTCGATGGCACCTGACAACAACAACAACGACAATATTATTCATATAATGCAGCTTTTCAGATTATTTTCTTAGCATACAGATTGAATAAGTATGATGAAAGTTTATAATGCTGGCATACACATTTCATGATTTTAAACCATTCAGTATCCCCTTGTTCTGTTCTAACAAATGCCTCTTGGTCTATGTACAGGTTATTCATGAACACAATTAAGTGTTCTGAAATATCCATTCTTCACAGAATTATCCATAGGTTGTCATGTTCCACAGAGTCAAAAGCATAAGTAAACCCCTTTTGATATTCTCGGCATTTAGCAAAGATCCATTTGACATCAGCAATGGTACTCTTAATTCCATGTCCTTTTATGAATCCTGTGTGTATTTCTGGCAGTTCCCTATGGATGTACTGTTGTAACTATTCTCTAATTATTTACAGCAGCATTTTACTTGCATATGAAATTATTGATATTTTCAAAAGCTGGATGATACAACCTTTCTTGCTGAATGCAAAGGGACCTTAAAACGTTGATGAAGATCAAAGTCTTCTGTATGGCTAGCACCTCAATGTAAAGATAGTAAAAATCTTCACATCTAGACCAATAAATAACCTAAAAATAAATGTTGAAAAGACTGAAGTTATCAAGGACTTCATTTTTCAATGATTTGTAAACTCTGTTGGGTCACCTCTCATGGAAATGGGTGAAAATATAGATCTCTTTCAACTGGTTGGTCAGGTTGATGTTGTTGTTAGGTGCCATTGAGTCAGTACCGACTCATAGTGACCGTATGCACAAGAGAACAAAACAATGCCTAATCCTGGGCAAACCTCACAATTGTTGCCACGCTTGAGTCCATTGATACTGCCACTTTGCCAAGCCATCTGACTGGGGTCTTCCTTTTTTTCTCTGACCCTCCACCTTACCAAGCATGATATCCTTCTCCAGCGACTGGTTCCTCCTGACCATATGTCCAAAGTATGAGAGATGAAGTTTGGCCATCCTGGCCTCCAAGAAGCACTCTGGCTGCACTTCTTCCAACACAGATCTTTTGGTTTTTTGTTCTTTTGGCAGTCCAGGATACTGTCAATATTCTTCTCCAACACTATAACTCAAATGCATCAGTTCTTCTAGGGTCTTCCTTATTCACTGTTTAGCTTTTGCATGCATATGAGGTTACTGAATATACCATGGCTTGGGTCAGGCACAACTTAGTCCTCAACTGACATCTAAATTTTAGGTAACTGTCCTTTAAATTTCTTGGCATATATAAGTGAGCACCTGCAGTGCTGCATCAGTTTGCTGAAATGTTTCTATTTGTATTCTGTCAGTTCCTGGAGCCTTGCTTTACACCAATGCTTTCAATACATCTTGGAATGATCCCTTCATTACCATCCATTCTTGATCATATGCTACATCTTGAAATGGTTGAACACTATTTCTTTTTTGGTATAATGTTGTTGTATATTCCTTCCATCTTTTTTTGATGTTTTCTGCATCATTTAGTATTTTTCCCATGGAATCATTCAATATTTCAATTCAAGGCTTCACTTTATCTTCAGTTCTTTTAGTTTGAGAAATGCTGAGTGTGTTCTTTCTTTTTGCTCTTCTAACTTCATGTTTTTGCACATTTCAGTATAATACTGTCCTTTGTCTTCTTGAGCTTCCTTTGAAAATTTCTGTTCAGCTCTTTTATTTACTCATTTCTTACATTCTCTTTAGTTTCTCTATGCTTAAAAGCAAATTTCAGAGTTTTTTTCTGAAATCCATTTTTGTCTTTTCTTACTGTCCTGAATTTTTAATGATCTTTTGCTATCTTCCTGTATGATGTCCTTGATGTCATCCTACAACTCTTTTAGTCTTGGTCATAAGTGTCTAATGCATCATATGTGCCCTTAAGATGGTGAGATTTAAATTCAGATAAGATATAGTCAAGGTTACTTTTTGAATTGATGATCTGTTCCTGCCCCTGTTCTTGTTTGATAGTGAGCTTCTCCACTGTATCTCCTCACAGATGTACTCAGTTTGATTCCTATGTATTCCATATTATTAGGTCCATGTGTATAGATGCCGTTTATGTTGCTGAACAAAGGTATTTACAATAAATAAGTTATTGGTCTTGCAAATTTCTCCTATGAGCATCACTTCTATCACCAAGACCATATTTTCTAACTACTTATCCTTCCTTGTCATTTCCAACATTCACATCCTAATTACTAGTAAATATCAATGCATCATTTATCTATTAAATTGAAAATTTTGATAGAATTCTTCAGTTTCTTCATAACTGGCTTCAGTGATTAGTGTGTAAACTTGAATAATATTTGTAATTCATACATCTTCCTTGTAGGCATATAGCTATTATCCTATCCAGACAGAATTATACTTCAAGGCAAATCTTGAAATGTTCTTTTTGATGATGGATATGATTTCATTCCATCTATCTATCTATCTATCTATCTATCTATCTATCTATCTATCTATCTATTTATCTATATGTTGTTGTTGCTAAGTGCCGTTGAGCCAGTTCCAACCCATAGCAACCCTGTACAGGGTTTCTGAGGAGCAGCTGGTAAGCTTGAACTGTCAAACTTGCATTTAAAATGGCTTTGCAGTCTGGTACATTAACCCACAGCGCCACATCAAGACATATGTGTGTGGGTGTGTATACACACAAACACACACACACACACACACACACACACATAGATGAAGGGAGCACTGGTAGTGTAGTGGTTACAAATCCAGCTGCAAACCTTAAGGTCGGCAGTTCGAAACTACCAGCTGCTCCACGGAAAAAAGATAAGGCTTTCTACTCCCATAAAGATTTACAGCCTCGTAAACCCTGTACAGGGTCACTATGAGTCAGAACCGACTCCACAGCATATAACAACAACAACATTTATATACGTATATATTTATATATATACATATGTATGCATATATATGAAGGAGGTCTGGTAACATAATGGTTATGAATCGGGCTTCGAACCACAAGGTCAGCAGTTCAAAACTACCAGCTGCTCCTCGGGAGAAAGATGAGGCTTTCTGCTCCCATAAAATTTGCAGCCTCAGAAACCCTGTGCAGGGTCAACGGAACTTAACAACAACAACATACATATATATGGAGTCCTGGTGTGACAGTTGGGTTAATGAGCCAGACTGCAAAGCCATTTAAACTGCAAGGTAGGCAGTTCACGCTCACTATGGGTCACTATGGGTCGAAACCAACTCGATAGCACTTAACAAAAGCAACACACACACACACACACACA
>NW_006408591.1:12260895-12263949 GCF_000296735.1 Chrysochloris asiatica | reverse complement strand
TACCAGTCCATTTAAGCTCACTAATGTCTAAGATATTGATGTTGATGCATTTCATTTCATCTTTAACAACTTCCAATTTTCCCAGATTCATACTTTGTACATTCCATGCACCGATTTTCAATGGATGTTTACAGCTGTTTCTCGTCATTTTGAGTTGTGGCACATCAGCAAATGAAGGTTTTGTGGGCTTTTCTCCTACAAGCTTAATTCTATTCATGTCATCATGGTCAACTCTACTTTGAGAAAACATTTCTTCCCCAATCATATTCTGAGTGCCTTCTAACCTGAGGATATCATTTTCTGGCCCTGTATCTGACAGTGTTTCTCTCCTATTCATATATCTGAGAGTGTGTCCTGGTGTGGCACTGTGGGTTAATGTGCCAGACTGCAAAGTCATTTGAACTGCAAGGTTCAAGCTCACCAGCAGCTCCTTGGAAACCCTATATAGGGTCACTATGGGTCAGAACTGACTCAAAGACACTGAACAACAACAACAAATTCATATACATATATATGTATATACATATATTAAAACATATGATTGATTCAAAATGACTAATACCACTTCCTTTCAGTTCACTAAAATCTTCATACCTTCTATTTCTTTTCGACAACTTCTAATTTTACCAGAGTAATACTTCATGCATTCAGTAAGTATTTATGTATGTTTGAAGCTGCCTCTCTGCATTTTGAGTTGTACCCCACTAGCAAATAAAGGTACTGAAAGCTTTGCTCATATTATTATGGTCAGCTCTACTTTGAGATGACAACTCTTTCCCAATCATATTTTGAGTGTCTTCCAGCCTGAGGGCACATTTTATAGTCCTATATCTGACAGTGTTCCACTACAATTCATGTTTTCATCTTTTATCATTATATGTGACAATGTTCTGTTAGTATTCATAAATTTTCAGTGTAACCATTCAAAAGTAGTCTGCCTATCCTTTATCTTAATCTGTCTTAGTCTGGAACCTCCACTGAAATGTCCATCATAAATGACCCTGCTTGTATTTTAAATACTGGTGGATACATTCCATTATTACATCAACATTTAAGCCACCACAGTATGATATAAATAAATAAATGAAAAAACAAACAACCTGAAGTGTACACAAGTTCATATGCAAATTCAGGCTACAGCACTGATATTTTAAGTCAGGCATAAAGTAACTACAAAATATTATTTGGAACTAACACTTATGTGGTGCTGTAGAATAAGGACTGGATTGCTATCCTAAGGGTTGGCAGTTCAAACCTACTAACTTCTCATTGGAAACTCTATACAGGGTTTTTATTAGTAAGAACTGACTGAATGGCACCTTACAACAACAAGACTGATAACAGATTTTGTAACAAAGCTGGTATAATACGATGGAAATATGGAGATCCATAGTTGTTGTTGTTGTTAGGTGCCGTGGAGTCGGTTCCGACTCACAGCGACCCTGTACAGGGTTTCCGAGGCTGTAAATATTTACAGGAGCAGAAAGCCTCATCTGTCTCCAGCAGAACAGCTGGTAGTTTTGAATTGCAGACTGTCAGATTAGCAGCCGGATTTGTAACGACTAAGCTACCAGAGATCCTTCGAGATCCATAGTAAGTATTTATGATAATTAAAACTTGTGATCTTCAGGGAGATAGGAAATATACCTAATGCATTTGTAGAATTAATGGATGAGGTTTCAAGGCTCACTGCATTTAATTTGATACTACCACAAAGAGATAAACTTAGAGAGAAAGAAAGGTTGGTGCATAAACATAACTTATTTAAAGGCTTTTAGAGTAGGATAAGAAAAAAAAACTCACCTAATAAAATATGTGTCTCTTATAACAAAACCAAGGTAGTATATAGCTTTAGGCTAACGACCAAATTTAAAAAATGCCTATTTTATTTCTGTTAAGGTTTTTAAAAAGATTAGGGTGTCCTCTGATGGCTTTGATCCAATAAATATTAGAGGAAAGCTTTCAAAGGCTGATTCACCCAAAATATCTTTACTTAAATCTTGAGAAATATATATTTCCTAGGGATTGTTAATATGGATTTTAGCTCACAAAACTGACACTCAAGGACATTAAAGTAGTTTTTGAAAGGCCTGTATTGAAAAAACAGCTATTAGCCAAACTAAAAGAAACTAGGACTGTTTGATACGTAAAAATATCTTGGGGCAACAAATTTCCTTGAGGCAGGAAGCAGACTGAGAAGGGAATGTTCATCAGTGAACTCTTTAGAAATGACTGAGCAGAAAGATAATAATAATAATAATAATAATAATATAACATAACTCTCCAAGAACAAAGTCAGCTGAGTGGAGTGTCAGCTTGACAACCTTTCTAGCTAGTTATTGTTATTGTTAAGTGCTGTCAAGTCAGCTCCGACCCATAGCGACCCCTGTATAGGGTTTCCAAGGAGCAACTGACTGGTGAGCTTGAACTGCCGACTCTGTAGTTCAAACAGCTTTGCAGTCTGGCGCATTAACCCACAACACCACACCAGGACTTCCAGCTAGTAGAGCTACTCAAGAAACATGTTCTATATAACCTCTAGAATGGTGGCAACATTTCCCCACAATTTTTTTCAAAATGCTTCTGACCAATGATTCTAACCCCTTTCAAACAGAAGAGAATATTATATTTGTCTTTTCCCTATTTTACTATTGTATGTTGGGAATGTGTGTGAAAGATAATCTTTTCATTATCTTTTTTTAAGTTCATAGGTCTCTCTATCAAGAAAAGTAGAGTACAAACTTAATATACTTCTGGCATCATGGCCATGAAATATCCTCCTGTGACTAGATAAGACTTTGAGGAGCTGTGGGAAGGGATTGCAGATATTTCACACAAGGAAGTGTCAAAGTAATTGTGACTCTGATGGAGGCTATATTAGATTGATTTGTTGGTTAGAAATATTCACACACATGTACTAGTATTTGAAGAGTTCACACATTTGTCATGACATTTTGGTCAATGGAGTGTTTTTCCTTTTGTTTTGTTTTTGCATTTTGCCATGGAGTTTCTCTGGCCTGCTAAAAAGATGTTAATGGATGTTTTATATACATA
>NW_006408591.1:12248616-12260675 GCF_000296735.1 Chrysochloris asiatica | reverse complement strand
TTTTTTTGTTGTTGTTAAGCGTCGTCGAGTCAGTTGTAACTCATAGAGATCCTGTAGAGGGTTTCTATGGAGTGATTGGTTAATTTGAACAGCCCAACTTGAGGTTCAAGCTGACCTTGTGGTCCAGTGCTTATCCCAGAGTGCCACACCAGGACTCCTGTGGATGGATGAGAGACACCAAAAATAAATTTGGACACAAAAGCTGTAACTCAAGAGTTACACTTATCTGAGACCAGCTAAATGCCTTTGACCTTCAGATTCATGAATGAGAATAAATAGCTGATTGTTTAATCTACCAAGGAATAGTTTCTTATACAGTATTATTGATGTAAGAGTTGAATAATTCCCTTACAAATTAAATTTCATTTAAAGAAAGTTTTGATAAAAGAAAATAAAATTTTATTTCAAACAATTATCTATAATTATAGTTATATAGTAATTTTTATTGTTGTTGTTGCAAGTTCTGTCAAGTTAGTTTCAACTCATAGCAACCCTGTATAGGGTTTCCAAGGAGTTGCTGGTGGCTTTGAACTGCCAACATAATGGTTCCCAGTCCAGTGCTGATCCTACACCACCACACCGGGAGTCCATAGTAATCTTAGAGTATATCATAAGTAGAATGATTTTTATAAGTTACCCACCAATGTCCATTATTTAGATGATAAAAGTGATATTTAGAATGTTTTAAGTGACTTTCCCAGTGACAAACAGGGAACTATTGGTAAGACCAGGATAAGAAACTTGACAGATATTTTATCCCTTTTAATCCCTTCCCTTTCATTGGCTGCCAAAAGCTTTTAATCTCTGGCAATGCTCCAAAACTGGTTTTCTGATCATAAAACCATTAATCTCTCTTGAAAAATAAAGCATCTAATTCTGTAATGCCTCCACTGATCTGTCAGTTTGTCATACTGGGTGGCTTGCTTTTTGCTGAGATGCTGAAAACTATGCCACCAGTATTTTAACTACAAGCAGGATCATCCATGTTGGCCAGGTTTCAGTGGTGCTTCCAGATTAAGTTAGACTAGGAAAAGGAGAGGGAGACAACTTCTGAATGGTTAGCTGGAACACTGTCACATACAGTGCTAGATGAAAACATTATGAATAGCAGTAGAACACTGTCAGATATCATGCTAGAAGAAGAGCCCCTCAGGTTAGAAAGTCCTCAAAATATGACTAGGGAAGACCTGCCTCTTCTCAGTATAATTGACATAATGATGTGAATGTAGCAGACCTTTTGGGATCTATATTTGCTGTTGATGCACAACTCAAAATGAAGAGAAACAGCTGTAAACATCCACTGAAAATCAGAACATTGAATGCATGAATTATGAATCCAGGAAAATTAGAAGCTGTCAAAAATGAAATGGAAGGCATAAAGGTAAATATTCTAGGCATTATGGTTGTAATGAGATGTCATTGAGTCAGTTCTTACTCATAGCGATCCTGTACAGGGTTCCAGGAGCAGCTGGTGGGTTTTAATCACCAACATTGGTTAGCAGTCCAGTAGTGAGCTCCAAAATGGACTGGTGTTGCCATTCTGAATCTGACAATCATATGGTTAACTATGTCTGTCAGAATGATAAATTAAAAAGGAATAGAATCTCATTTGTCATCAAAAAGAACATTGTCATCAAAAAGTACAATGCTGCCTGAGGTAAGAGAATACCCAGATGGTGTGGCACTGTGGGTTAATGCGCCAGACTGCAAAGTCGTTTGAACTACAAGGCTGGTGGTTCAAGCTCACTAGCTGCTCTTCGGAAATGCTATACAGGGTCACTTTGGGTGGGAAGCGACACTTAACAACAACAATAAGTAATTTACACATCAACCACTAAACCTAGTGATGATGAAATTGAAGAATTCTGCCAACTTCTTCAGTCCGAAATTGATCAAACATGCAACAAAAGGTGCAATGGTAATTACTGGAGATTGGGGTGTGAAAACTCAAACAAAACAGTTGTGAGGATGGTGCAGGATTAAGCGGTATGTTGTTCTGTTGTCCATAAGGTTGCTAGGAGCCTGAACCAACTGGATGGCACCTAATGACAACAACAACAGCATTATTAAAATAATAAATCCTGGTGTAGAGCTGTAAAATAAGCACTATCCTACAATGTTGGTATGAACTGCAAGGTCTGCAGTTCGAATTCACCTATCACCCCTCAGAAACCCTATACAGGGCTGTTATGAATTAGAACTGACTCGGCTGTACTTGACAACAATAATCCCATGTATACATTCACCATGCTTTAGAAAGCCATTCAGTTCTATGAACAAATAATATGCTTCTAATTGATTGAAATTGATGCAATTAACAAAAAAGCATGACTTTTGTAATAATACTATTGTTTGAACTGGATAGATTTACAACAAAGAGAAGTCAGGTTTTCAGAGCTTGAGCTATTTTGAATTTTGTAGATACTGTCCTTTTCTCCAAAAAGGATGAAGTAAATATATACTAGCACTATGCATTGTGTATATGTGTTTTTGGCAAATCAAGTAGGTGAGATGTGATCAGTCATCCCTGCTCAGTCACTTGGTCGCTAATGGATCTGATACAAATTGCTTGATCTACATATGCCAAGGTTTATTCATTTTTAAACTTTGGGTAACATGGGATTGTTTTTAATATATCAAATAATATAAGAAAAAGTAGAACAGTGCCTAAAACAAAACAGGCACTTGGTAACTGTTTTATTATGTAATCATTATAATTAGTTATGACATTATATCACAATTCAAATACTAGAGACATGTAATTTTTATTTTTTAGTCCATTTAATATAAAAAATCAGATATAAATGCCATCATACATAAAATTGGCTAATACACTGCAATAATCTAAATACTTTGTTGTTCTAATACACTGGTAAAAGATAACCTGAGCTAGCCAATCATATTTGATCTAATAAAGTATTATTTAAACTATAAAGTTACACTATTAAGTATATTTACTAATAGGTACCTAACATTGCTTGATACCAAGGGACTATAAAATGTATGTGGCTTATGTGGTTCTTAAACCCTAGGGTACTTAGTTTGAAAGAGTGATATAGAACTTAAATATTTAAGATTCTATTTCTCTTTAAAGAGTCAATTTGTATAAATCATTTATTGTATTGGCCTCTTGCCCTTCCACTTAATGGCGGTAACATTGGATTGTTCAGAATTAAAAAAAAAAATTAACAGATTTTTCACCTTTAGTATTAGCAGATAATACCAGTTATTTTTCTACTAAATTTACCCTCTCATTGACTTACAAATGTACAATTCCTAGGACCTAATGTACAAGTCTTAGGATCTGTTTTAAGCCATTATTTGACATTTTTGACTTTGTCTTTCTTCTAGAAACTATCTTCTTTGTTACTTTTAGCAACTATACTCCAATTTTGTCACCAATATTTGAATGTTACTTTTTCTTTGTGTATAAACTTTTCTCTTTTCTCTTCTATTATTCTCCTTTTCTCTTCTATTATTCTCCAAACTTTCACATTGCACCCACTATTATTAGGTGCCATTGAGTTACCCCTAGCCCTAGAGACCCACATACATATCTTTGTTTATCTGAAAACTGTGTCTTTGACTCTCTTGATTTGGTGATGCAACTCTTTTTTTTAAATGGTTTTACCTCCTCTTCTCTTTATGGTGACAAGTGACCCCTCCTAACCATTCTCTCTTGCTGTATACCCACTCACAGGGCAACTTGTACCATTTAAATCCTCCAAAATTACAATTGTTTTCTGACTTTATTTGAAATTTATTCATCTTGTCATTAATATCACTGGTAATTTTTCACTATCCTCTTTGTTTTCTAGGCTAAAAACATAGTGACTACTTTTTCCTTCCTCTCTACATCAAACAAGTAGCACAGCCTCACTGATAAAATAAAATTTTAGGAGGCATTTGAGTGAATAAGAGTGTTGATATCTTTATGATGCTAATTTAGCTAAATAGATGTTTGAGGAGCAACCAACAGGCTAGTGAGATGAGAATAGAAGGGGTGAGATAGAGAAGCATTAGGTGGAAAAATGGATTCCACAGAAAAATTGAAATCTTATGTATTGCTCCAATTTCTACCTGAGGTCTGCAAGAATGAATGGATAGAAACAGGCACATATTTGTATAATGTTGGCTTTTGTGCCTTTTGTATTTCCAGGAGACTTAGAATCCATTGAAAAAAAAGAAAAGAAAAAGTCTCCAGGACTCAACCTGAGGTACAGGAATCTTATAAATAAATAGTAGCATATTTAAAATTAGTTACTATTGTCTACTGCTTTGCCTCGGACATAAACCAAATGTAAAATTTAAGACTTTTTAAGTTTATTTTTGAGACAGCATAAGTGTCTGGAGTGATCTATGTGGATTATTAATAGGGATGATGAGGTTACACTGTATGAACTTCATTCTACTATCTCCTACTCATTTATGTCAAATGGATGTGGGGGCAGATGGGAGTGAGGGAAGGAGTTATGAATTTACTTTTGTGGCACGACAAAAACAACTGCACCGAAATGCCCTTGAATGCTCACTTGGTATTTCTTGAACAATGATCTAAGCAGTAGCAAACATTTCTTCTACTCCCATGTCCTGAAGCTAGCAGCGTCTTTCCCAGCAGAAGTTAAATTGTTCCCAGAAAACTCATGTAATCAATATGATTATTTGCTTGACACCCAAATAATCTACTTGCTTCCTTACTAATAAGGCATTGTTCATGCTTGCTAAAGAAAAAATATCAGGTCAAGTTCTCCCCAGGATATTATCTCCACAGCCTGCCCAGAAGAGGTATGATGAGACTCTTAGAAGAGTCTCAACCAAGAGGAAAAGGGGAGGAGGGCATTCTTTCTGACTTTTGCTTTGTTACCAGTTATCCTAAAATGACTGCTATTAGTATTTTTAATATAACCTCAGTATTGTCTCCAAATGTCTGTTACACCGTATGTAAGCAAAGAAAGTCATTATTCATGAACATTGAATTTTGAATCAAGTAAATCTTTATATGAAAATCTCTCTAAAATTGAGTCAAACATGATCTTGGATATTAACTGATTTCTATGGGATGGATAAATGTCATGAGGATAATTGCCTTTTGAAGTTTCTATAGTTAATTGATCATCGCCTTATTTTTCAATGTATAGTCTCCCAAATCCTAACACATTATAGCTATAGAGGGGTACCAGTTCGAGGAGGGAACTGCCTAGCGAATGGAGTATGGTAAGTAGTATGTTGTTGTTGTTGCTATGTGCCGTGGAGTCGGTTCCGACTCATAGCGACCCTGCACAGGGTTTCCGAGGCTGTTAATCTTTACGGGAGCAGAACGCTTCAACTTTCTCCTGCGGAGTAGCTGGTAGTTTCGAACTGTTGACCTTGCATTTCGCAGCCCGATTCGTAACCGCTACGCTACCAGAGCTCCTTATGGTAAGTAGTATAAGCTTTGAAAATGACGAATCGGGCTGTGAACCTTAAGGTCAGCAATTTGAAACTACCAGCCGCTCCGTGGAAGAAAGATGAGGCTTTCTACTCCCGTAAGGATTTACACCCTCGGAAACCCTGTGCAGGGTCGCTATGGGTCGGAACCGACTTGACGGCACTTAACAACAACAACAACAACAAAACTCAGATAGCTAAACTCTGTTCTGTCTTTCTCACAAGGAAACTGGAGAATTTCTGTTACTAGAGAATCAGGATTGTGGTTAAAAATCAAAACAGCAACAAAAAAGCTTGTGTATATATGAGAGAGAGAGGTACAAAGGAAAGGCTTTTGGTATTTCCAAAGGTGGCTAATAGCTGGTATCACCTCTGTTGTGTCCAAAGTACTTTTTATGGGTGGCAGTAAAAACAAGTCAATATTAAGAACCCTTTATTCTGTATTGTTCAACTGTCTTCAGATGTCTTTCTGTAACCATTTTGAAGGAGAACTATCTCTTGCTATGACAGAGCACAATAGCATCTTAGTTTTATTTTAAAGAGCCAGTTCAGCCTTCGGGGTCTCTCACTGGACCTGGAACAATTTTACTTCAAAATGCTCTTTGTGAACTACAGTGGCAATGACAAATTTGATTTCACTACTTGGTAGCACATGCTATTGTTTTTTGCCATACTTTTTCCTGTAGTGAATGTTTTATGCTCCCCCAGTAATTTAATACTTTTTTTCATACTGTAAACAATCCACTGTGTAATAGGTAATGAACAAAATGATAAGCTACAGTTGAGATATATATTGCAATAATCATGTCCTGTATACATTTAGTTTCTAGAGGTAAGCCTGCGTCTCAGAGTTGCTTAAGGTAGAGATAAGAACAGCCTGAAACTTTTAAACTTCATAGTATGTAATGCAATAATATGATTTTTAAATCAGTAACACCATGCTTATAGACAATCAATCACTGCTAAGTTGCCTACAACTTAGTAAATTATGAATCTGAAGAGATTACAACTGTCATCTTCATCTTTTACACTGGCAAAAATATATATATATATATTCATATTTCAAATCTGGGCTATCTTTGCATACAATTCAGTGTTATATTGTCCTGCCACCTACTACTCATGATTTGGAAAGATGATGTATCTTCCAAAGGCAAACATACATTTCCTCTTATCACAGCAGCACAATTCACTTCAGCAGAGTTAAGGGAGCATCAGCATTTCTATTACAAATTTCTGACATCAAGGGGTTGTGTGTGTTGTGAAAGTACACACTAGGAGGAAATTTGTCATATACAGTGTGTTCTGGAATACTTAAATAAACTATACTGAAATTTTAAACCTGAATCGGTGTTTTTAAAGAAAATTATTATTATTAGAAAAAATAAATAAAACTCTTAAATTCTTACTTCCATCTTAACAAATGGCATAACTTCATTCATAATAAATGACGTATGGTATGTTTATTAAAATATTGTATATTAAAATAATGCATATTATGCCTTGGGATAATCAGCCAACTTACTAGCATTGAACAACAAATTAGTATTAAATATTCTACCTTTCTATGGCTATGAGACCTGGTGCGGCATTGTGGGCAGACGTGCTGGACTGCAAGGTCGGTTTGAACTGTAAGGTTGGTGGTTCAAGCTCACCAGCCGCTCCTAAGAAACCCTATACAGGGTCATTATGAGTTGGAACTGACTCAAAGGCACTTAACAAAAATAAAACAATGCTAATGGGGGGAATACATGACACAGATGAGAGCAGTTGAAACAGTGCATCCTCCTGGCCTGGTGGATACTTCTGGGATGAGTCCACAATCTGAGTTAATGATTATGAAAGAAGCTCAGGATATGTGGAAAGAGTCTGGAATAATATCTGACTTTTTTTTATGCTAGGTATAAGCCTGAGAAATAGATGCTGTAACTTTTACAGGCATCTGTCTATTCTTGGAAAAAGAGTCAGGAATTGAGTATCCAAAGCAAGTGGCTAAACATTGTTCTGTTATGATGTGTAAGGTTGGCATTAGATGAAGTAGCAAACTGACACATCTTTCTTCCTAATCTATCTTAATTTGTAAATGCTGCTGACACTTTGACACTTGTCTACCACAGTTGACCTTGTGGTTATTTAAAATACTACTGGTTTAGCTTCCAGCATGATGCTATTGTTATTAAGTGTCTTTGAGTCTGTTCTGAATCAGAGCAGCCCTGTATAAGGTTTCCAAAGTGAGCCTGGTGGGTCTGAACAGCCAGGCTTACAGTTAGAAGTCCAGTGCTTATCTTACAGTGCCACACATGTACCCCAACATTATAGCAGCACAACAAGAAACACAGTACAAGGAGATGAAGATGATTTGTGGATATATGAATTAATAGTGCATTAATTAGTTGTTGTTAAGTGCCGAGTCAGTTCCAAATCCTAGTGACCCTGTATAGGGTTTCTGAAGAGCACCTGATGGGGTTGAACTACTGACCTTGTGGTTAGCCCTCCAGTATTTATTGTACAGCACCACACCAGGACTCCTTATAGCCTTCACAAAGTTCATGGAAAATGGAATTGAAAGTTAACGGAATTTTCCCATAATTTTTGTGAAGCCCCCTCCTATACCGCATGTGAAAAAAATACATGTAACACAGCCTTAGTTTGGTACACAAAATATGCTAGATTTGGCCTGTGACAAGATTTGTTGTGTTTGTTAAGTGCCAGTGAGTCGATTCCAACCCATAGCGACCCTGTACAGGGTTTCTGAGGAGCGGCTTGTGAGCTTGAACCACCAAGGTTGCAGTTTAAACCAACCTTTCAGTCCTGCGCATTAACCCGCAGCACCACACCAGGACTCCAAATAACCCTGATATAAATTACATATATATATATATATTATCACTGTTATACATATATATGATATATATATCAAGGATCTATTCCTTGAAATCTTCAAACTACCAAACAAATACAAGAAGAAATAACTAAATTGAATATTCCCATATCTATAAAAGGAGTCCTGGCGTGGCGCTGTTGGCTAATGCGCTGGACTGCAAAGCGGCACTGAACCATAAGGTCGGTGGTTCAAGCTCACCAGTTCCTTGGAAACCCTATACAGGGTTGCTATGGGTCAGAACCGACTCGCTGGCACTTAACAACAACAACGTATTTATTAATAAAATTGTAACTATAGTTAAAAGCTGTCCCACAAAGAATTTTCCAGGCTGAGATAACTTCATCTGTAAATTCTACAACACAATTAAGACAAAATAATGTCAATTATGCATAAACTCTGCGAGAAATATTAAAATAAGGAATATCTTTTCAAATATTGTCTATTATACTTTGTTTTCTTCATAAAATATTTATAACAAGTAGTATAATAAAGTAGTATAAACAAGTTTATAAAATCTTGTTTACACTATATTTTAGTAGCTAAGAATGGAAAACATCAACATATATAAATAGTGATAATATCCATACAAAACTGCAACTCAGAAATAAAATATAATGATATAATTTATACAACATGAGTGACTCTCAGAATAATTATGTTGAATGAAAAAAAATAACAACAACAACAACAACAACAAATACATAGTCAATGATCAAGTTACAGGTAGTCCCTTACTTAATGACCTAGTCAAGTTATGAGGAATTGTTATTGCTACTATCCTTTTTTTTTCCTTTTGTATATTTTATCGTTCCTAAAATGTATTACTCCATGGCACATAACAACAATGAAAAAAAATGTACTACATACAATGTTGTAATGCATAATTGGATGATGTTGTCATGCTCATCATAAATCCCAAAGGCAAATAAAGATCATATAAGAAAAAGCAATAATAATGAAAACTTAAAGAAAAGGAGATATTCAACTTTTGCCAGAATGGAATTTCATTGTAAATTTCGGGATTACATATTAAATTCCATATAAATAACAAGTTGTATTAATTCTATAAAAATGTATTATATTAGAAGGGAAATCTGTAGAGTTGCCGAGGGAAGGGAATGGTGAAAGCCAAGAGGAGGCTAACAGGAAACATGAGAAAACTACTACAGGGGATAATAGATATGTTTAGCATTTTAATTACGATTATAGCTTCATAGGTACATGGTCAAAACATACCAAATTGTACATTTATAGCAAGTAGAACATATTTTATGTCAATTATCCCTCAAAAAAAAAAAACAACTGTTTTAGTCTCTTTGTCCCTTAATCCATGGAAGTTCCATGGAAGTATAATTAAAATGTGTAGCTCAATGCATGTACACTCTTTTCTGGTAGCATACAGTCCAAGACTTTTATTAAAAAGTCAAGAATAAAGAAATTAAATTAGAAGACAAAAACAATTTCAAGAAATCAAACAAAATAAACCAAAGTCCTCAATATATCCATTCATAATGAATTGCTTTTTCATGTAGAAGTAAGGTTGAACAATGTCTAAAAGCTGAACAATACATACACATCACTGAATACTTTTTTTCTTTTATTATTTTTATTCATATATATGTTTTTTATGGAATGGGAGAGTGAAGGTGTTTACTGTCAGATAACTAAAGTCAGATGTTGCTGTTGTTATTTGGTGCCATTGAGTCAGTTCCCATTCATAGTGACCCTATGTACAGCAGAACAAAACATTGCTTAGTCCTGAGTCATTCTCACAGTTGTTGATATGTTTAAGCCTGTTGTTTCTGTAACTGTCAATCAGTCTTGTTGGAGTGCTTCTTGCTTTTCACTAAACATGATGTCCTTCTCTAAAGACTGGTCCTTCTTGGTACCATGTTTGATGAAGTATGACAAAGTCTCACCATTCTCCCTTCTACGGGTCATTCTTGCTATACTTTTTCCAAAACAGATTTGTTTGTTCTTCTGGAAGCCCATGTTACTTTCAATATTCTTTGCCAACACCATAATTCAAATGCATCAGTTCTTCTATGGTCTTCATTATTCATTGTCTAACTGTCACATGCCTATGTTATTGTTATTTTCGTGTTAAGTGCCAGTGTAAGTTCAATTCATAATGACCCTGTATAGGGTCTCTGAGGCTATAAGTATCTGGCAGCAGAAAGTTTCATCTTTCTGGCAGCAGAAAGTTTCATCTTTCTCCCTTGGAGCAGTTGGTGGGTTTTCAGAAGGATGTGAGAAAATACCATGGCTTGTGTCAAACACTCCTTACTCCTCATAGTGACCTCTTAAAAGAGGTATTTTACAGCATATGTGCCCAATGTCAATTCTTAATAATTTCATCTTTTAATAGCAAAGATGTTTCAGAGTTTATGAAGAGAGAAGTCTTAATTAATCTTATCTTTGTTTCTCCATTTCTTTAAAAATACTAATAGTTATTTTTTTGATCAATGAAAAGTTTTTTAAAAGTTTTGTTTGTTTTCCAATATATTTTAACAAACAATCATTTTTGAAGTTGGTAGCAACATTTCATTTTGTTACTATCAGCAACTCCAAATATAATATTAGGGACACACGTTGACATCATTTAAAAATATTTTAACACAAAAATCTAAAAATACAGAATGCATTTGAAAGATTATTTGGAAAACATAAAAGTACACCAATACTATTAATACTGTGAAGTAGTACAATTCTATCTCAAACATTACAGCAATGTCTACTTAATACATACATGAGCTATATATGATCACTTAAATGTCAGTTTAAATAGAGAATACAGTAAGAAATATAAACTTTTACTTTAGAAGTAGCATGCTACTTCAATGTTATAAAAAAGCATATAAAAAAGATGCATCAGTATATATGGAGAAATTCCTCATCTTTTAAAAAATTCCATATTTAACTATCTCTAGTTTGCTTTTAAGTACTCATGGTGTGGTACTGTATGGTCAGCACTGGGCTGCAAAACACATGGTTAGTAGTTCAAACCCAACAGCTGCTCCTCAGAAACCCTATACAGTCTCATTATGACTCAGACTCAATGGTGCTTAACATCAACAGTTACTTGTGAAGGAGTACTGGTATCATAGCAGGCAACATGTTGAGATGCATGGTTAGCAGTTCGAATTTATCAGTTGTTACACAGATAAAAGATGAGGCTCTCTGTTCTTGTAAAGATGTGTTGTTGTTAAGTGCCATCCAGTTGGCTCTGACCTGTAATGACCCTGTATAGAGTTTCTGAGAAGCAGCTGGTGAACTTGAAGCACTGACCTTGTGGTTCAAACTGACTTTGAATTCAGCACATACAGCCTTGAGAACCCTATACAGAGTTGCTGTGAGTCAGAACTGACTTGATGACACACAGCAGCAGCAGAAGGTTACTTTTTTGAGTCTTGGTTTGGTGCTGTAGTTTAAGAATTGGACTATTAAACACAAGGTCAGAGGTTTAAACTCATGATCGACTCCACAGAAACCCTATATGAGTCATTATGAGTTGGAACTTTTACCACTTCTCCTAAAACAATTGAGAGCATATTGGAGACATACAACCTGAGGAGAAAATATCCTCTAATCTCACTAGTTGTTAGGTTAAAATGTAGAATTAAAATATAATTTCTGTATATAGATGTATTAATTATCACTAATTATATAATATTTTATGTTATAACAGGAAGTAGCATTAGAGGTGATACAGCTCAGTGCTTTTCAAAGTACCTTTTTTTTTTTTTTT
>NW_006408591.1:12241861-12246811 GCF_000296735.1 Chrysochloris asiatica | reverse complement strand
TAATGTATACATATATATATAATATTTAATATACAAGCAAATCTACACTATGAGATAAACTGACTAGACAACACTTAACCACAACACCACCACTATGAAATAAATACCACATACACTATACAGACAGTTGGACTCATGTTGTGGCACTGTATGATAAGCACTGAAATGCTAAACACATAGTTGGCAGTTGAAACCCACTAGCCACTCCTCAAAAATCCTATACAGGGTCACTACGAGTCAAAACTGACTAGATGACACTTAATAGTAACAATATATATATACAGTCAATTAGTTAAGGGACCTGATGTGTACCATTAGGATATATAATTACACTCTCAAAAACTACAGATGTGGTCAAACATCTTCATTTTTCTCATGAAGATAGTCTAATTTAGATGAGCCAAAAGATGAATTTCAAAGTTACCTATATAGTTGACCTGCAATTCAAAACCACATTTTTATCAGTATTCATTTAATTTTCTTTCCACAATGGCTCTATAGATTTGCACAACACAGAACAACAAAAGGGACACAAAGAAATACATATTATCCAAAAAAGATATTATATTTTGATTATCGTTATTACTGATGCTGATGAGAAGCAAGGGCTTCTTTCACTTGATAAGAATGAAAGGAATAGATGAGTAATGGTCTGTTGAGAAGCAGAAAGAGAAAATATATATCTTTTCTCAAATAAAAGTGAGCATTATAACCATGTAAATAAAAAAGTTGTTATAAAAATTACCCTTATGGGAGATAGAAGAATACTGGATATGTGGTATAGGTGATAATGCCTGGAATTCAGGTCAAGTTGCTTTTGTACATACACTTTAAAAAAATCTATAATCTCGATGATGTTGTTAGGTGCCATCGAGTCGATACCGTCTCATAGCGACCTTATATACAATAGAATGAAATATTACCCGGTCCTGTGCCAACCTCACAATTGTTGCCATGCTTGAGTCCTTTGATGCTTCCACTTTGCCATTCCATCTCACTGTGGGGTCTTCCTCTTTTTCTCTGACCGTCCACCTTACCAAACATGATATCCTTCTCAGTGACTGGTCCCTTCTGAAAATATGTCCAAAGTATGAGAGACAAAGTTGGGTCATCTTGTCCTCCAAAGAGCACATTAAGAAAGGTGTGCGACAGGGTTATAGTCTTTCGCCATACTTATTCAACCTGTATGCTGAGCACATAATATGAAAAGCTGTGTGATATGAAGAAAAACATGGCATCAGGATTGGAAGAAGACTCATTTACAACCTGCGATATGCAGATGATACTACCTTGCTTGCTGAAAGTGAAGAGGACTTAAAATATTTACTGATGAAGATCAAAGAGCACAGTTTTCAGTATGGATTGCATCTCAATGTCAAGAAAACAAAAATTCTCAGCACTGGAGCAATAAACATCATTCTTTTCAATGGAGACAAGATTGAAGCTATCAAGGACTTCATACTTTTTGGATCAAATACTGTCAACACTCATGGAAGCAGCAGTCAAGAAATCAAAGGACATATTGCATTAGCCAAATCTGCTGCAAAAAAACCTTTTTAAAGTGTTGAAGAGCAAAGATATCAGCTTGAGGACTAAGGTATGCCTGACCCAAGCCGTGGTATTTTAAATAATCTTATATGCATATGAAAGCTGGACAGTGAATAAGGAAGAATGTAGAAGAATTGATAATATCATTAAGCAAACATAAATTGCTTAATCAGTCAATTTGGGATACAGTTGAATGGAAAAAAAAAGAAATGGTTAATAAAAGATATTAAAGGAGAGCACGTTCAGCCAAAAAATATCACAGTCTCGACAGTAAAGTCAAACATGTAAAATAACAATATTAGTAGTAATGAAATACCAGTAAAAACGAGAACAAAAAAGAAATCCAAGGTGTGATGGTGGGATAACTGAAGAGTTGTTCATTCGGAGACAAATATTCCACAAAGTTTTAGTGAAGCCTTTGATTTTGAGGAATAAATCAGGATTTTATAAACAGCTTGGAAACAAGCATTACTGAAAGGAGCATTAGTAAGTCTATGTGTAGAATTGGCATATGCAGAAAACAGGGACAAGAAATAGAGGAGGTACATGGGAATGTAGTGAAATACTGAAGAGGAAAAACATAAATGAAAGGAATCCAGGAAAGTTTTCAAAAGCCCAAAAGCTATGCACTGAAGGAATCATAGCTGTAATAAACAATGATAACTGAGCTTGGAGGAAGACTTGCTAGACTCATGAAACAGGAAGTAAGTGGGGAAAGAAGTGAGAGAAGTAGGCAGAATGCAGTCAGTGACTACAATCAAAACAATTCTGAAAAAAACAACCTCCCTAGAGAGAAAGTCTGTCCTCCCTCTGTGAAGAAGGCCTGATGGCCAAAGCAAATCTTACAACTGAATAGTATGTTTGTAATTAGTTGAAATGTTTAATTTAACGGTTTAATAAATTCAGCTAATAGTTTATCTCAAGTGTGTGATTAAGTAAATTCCCTTTTTTTTTTTTTCCCCAAATTTCAATTAAGATTTCTAACATGGTGTTGGTTATTTCAAAAATACTCTAATCCAAAGAAAGAAATAAACTGAATATATATCTTACTTAATTCTTACTCAAAAATACACTGCAAATGGACCAATGATTTCAATGAAAAAGGTAAAAAAGTAACATCAGAAAAGTGCAGAAAAAAAGCAAAATGTATTTTCTTTATAATTTTTTTAGTAGAAAAGATCTTAATAGCAAAATAATAAAATAAGCGTTCTAATAGAATATTGATAAACTTGTCTATTTAAAAATTTGAAAACCTCATTCACAAGAAAGAGTTTAAATAGACAATTAAAAATTGTGTGATATGGTCTGTAACGTGCGTGATAGACACCTAAATAGGAAATGGATTGTTGTTGTTAAGTGCCATTGTACACTGTGGGTGTGTACTGCAACCTTGAGGTTAACACTGGATTGCATGGACTATTTGAACCACATATTGGCAGTTCAAAGTCACCAGTCACTCCTTGAAAACCCAATATAGGTCTCTATGAGTCACAACCACTTAAGAGCACGTAACAACGAACAACACAATTGGGTCACTATGAGTTGAAATTGGCTTGACTTGACAGCAAGAGATAATGGATAGTTTATCACTCATGGAAAAAAAGCAACCTGTTAGTGTTAATTCCCCATTTTCCATCAAGTCTTATGGTTGTCACAGAGAAGGGCCTAGAAGGAAACTCTACATGTGGTGGGTTTGCATCAGAGCTAAGAAACTGTAAGTGTAGGAACCCTGAATCATTTATAGTAAACAGTAAGCACAAGCATACCTGCTTTCTCTTGAAAGGAAGATATGTCTCCATGTTACAAAGCTGCTTGTGATACAAGCATTTTTGAACAGTAGTCTAGAATAAAACAATAATGCCTCTGTTCACAAGATGAACAGAAAAGTGAGAACTTTATTGCCTCTACACAGATATGCTCCAAGTTATAGCTGTGATTATTTTCATTGCAGTACTGTGTAATAGCATACAATTAGAAATACATAAAGTACCCTTCATTAAAGCTTTAAATGAGCTAGTGAGCTGGTATATGCTGATATATGAATATGTGACACAGGGAGTAAATTGGCATCTCTTGCATTTCAAGTCCTATTTTTTACACATAAACATAGGTATTATAAAAGAATTGAGTAGTTGGGGACATTGAGACAGTTTGGAAAGATTATTTCTTCTCCACTATATAGTAATTGGTGCCTTTTGATTTTGACACATGTGCAAGTATTAACTGTTAATGAAATAAGTTATATTTTTTAAATACTCTGATTTCACATTGTATTTTTAATTACTGTACAAATATCCATGCATGGTCCCATTTACCATATATCTGTTCCTATATCATACAGAAAATTAAATGTGCTTATATAGCTACTCTTCAACAGAGGGTAATTGCTTTCCTTTACCATTCAATGTACGGTAGAATCTTTATCCCATTCATTCCAATCTTGGCACCCTATTTCTCTTCTTTTAAACTACTCATCAAAATTTTAATTTTGCATATTTGTTGATTTGATCTTGTTTGTTGCCCTGAAAGATGACTTTATAATCTTTATTCTGTATGACATTGGAGGTCTTTATAAATAGTGGATTACTGGATTAATTAAACGTTTCAGTAATTGAAAGGTCTTAGTTATACTATAGCATGAAACTGAACATTAAGATCTAACAAATGGCTGTTATTGTGTTAGCTGGATCTGATAGTTAGGTTGATTGGATTAATAGTAGAATTGAAGGGCTTAATAAATTAGTATAAATCTGCAAGAACTATCGCAGTTGGACAATGACAACAGTTTGAATTCGTTTTTGTTGTTGTGTTGTTGTTAAGTGCTGTCAAGTTGGTTCTGGCTCATTGTTGTTGTTGTTGGTTGCCATGGAGTCGGTGTTGACTCATAGCGACCTTGTGCACAGCAGAACAAAACACTGTTTGATCCTGGGCCAACCTCACTATTGTTGCCACGCCTGAGTCCATCAACGCTGCCACTTGGTCAATCCATCTCGCTAGATGGTCTTCCTTTTTCTCTGCCCCTCCACCTTACCAAACATGATATCCTTCTCCAGAGACTGGTCCCTTCTGACAACACGCCCAAAATATGGGAGACAAAGTCTGGCCATCTTGGACTCCAAGGAGCACTCTGACTGCACTTCTTCCATCACAGATCTGTTGGTTCTATGGGGAGCTCATGGCACTTTCAATATTCTCCTCCAACACCACAACTCAAAAGCATCAATTCTTCTATGGTCTTCTGTATTTACTGTCCAACTTTAACATGCACATGAGGTAACTGAAAATATCATGGCTTGGGTCAGGCACACCTAAGACCTCAAGCTGACATTTTTGCTTTTCAACACTTTAAAAAGGTCTTGTGCAGCAGATTTGCCTAATGCAATACGTCATTTGATTTCTTGA
>NW_006408591.1:12226585-12241641 GCF_000296735.1 Chrysochloris asiatica | reverse complement strand
CTTATGCCACGTTTTCTTCATATAACCCAGCTTCTCGGATTATTTGCTCAGCATACAGGTTGAATAAGTATGGTGAAAGAATACAATCCTGTGACACATCTTTCTTAATTTTAAACCATTCAGTGTTCCCATGTTTTGTTCAAACAACTGCCTCTTCGTCCATATACAGATTCCTCATGTGACCATGTAAAGGGTGTCTGAGGAATGACTGGTGAGCTTGAATTGCAGACTTTCAAACTGACCTTGCAGTCTTGTGTGTTAACCCATAGCATCCCATCAAGTTCGTCCCCACTCATAGCAGCCTCAATTGTGCAGAGTAGTGTTTTCACCACTCATCTGTCAGATTGTCATGCTGTGGTGGCTTGTGAGTTGCTGTGATTCTGCAAGCTATGCCACAGATATTTTAAATACCATTAGGGTCACCCACAGCAGACAGATTTCAATTGAACTTCCAACACATTATTCTGCAGTGTCACACCAGGACTACATTTTGGTCATAGAATATTTTAAGTAGAGGGTTGAATTTTTTCTTCAGTTCTTTCAGCTTGAGAAATGCTGAACATGTTCTTTGTTTATCTAATTACAGGTCTTTACTAATGTCATTATAATACTTAACTTTATTTTCTAGTGCTGCCACTTGAAAATTTCTTTTCAGCTCTTTTACTTACTCGGTTTTTTGTTTTGTTTTGTTTTGTTTTCTTTTGTTTTAGCATCTCTCCACTAAGGATCAAGTTTCAGAGTCTCTTCTGACATCCATTTTGGCTTTTTCATTCTTTCCTGTCTTTTTAATGATTTGTTGCTTTTTTCATGTATAATTTTCTTGATGCCATCTCACAATTCTTCTGATCTTTGGTCAGTAGTGACTAATACATCAAATCTGTTCTTAAGATGATCATTCATGTGGAATATGATCAAGGTCATATTTTCGCTCTCAGGACTTGTTTTAATTTTCTTCAGCTTCAGGATGAACTTGCATATGAACAATTGATGGTCTATATGCTCCTGGCTTTGTTTCAACTGATGATATTAAGCTTTTCTACCATCTCTTTCCTGTTGTAAAACTTTGATTTTGGTTATGTCCATGTGTACAATAACTTTATGTTGTATGAAACAGGTATTCACAATGAATAAGTTATTGGTCTTGCAAAATTGAATCATGTGATCTCTAGCGTCATTTCTGTCAAGAAGTCCATATTTTCCAACTACTGATCTTTGTTCAAACCTTCACATTCCAATCTCCAGTAATTATCAGTACATGTTGATTACATGCTTGATCAATTTAAGACTGAAGAAGTTGGTAGAATTCTTCAATTTCACCATAACTGGCTTTAGTGGTGGGTGTCTAAATTTGAATAGTTTAGGTGTTAACTGATTTTCCTTGTAGGCGTATGGATATTATCATATCACAGATAGCACTGTACTTCAAAATAGATCTTGAAATGTTATTTTTGGCAACAAATGTGACACTAGTCCTCCTGGTTTTCTCATTCATGGCATAGTAAACCATGTGACTGTCAGATTCTAAATAACTTTACTAATACCATTCCATTGCAGCTCACTAATGCAAAGATAATAGACTTTTATGCCTCCCATTTTACTTTTGATAACTTCCAATTTTCCTAGATCCAAACATCATATATCCCATGTTCCAAATATGGATGGATGTTTACAGCTGTTTCTCTTCATTGTGAGTTGTACTTCACAGATGAAGTTCCTGAAAGCTTTACTGTATTCACATCATCACGGTCAACTTTATGTTGAGGAGGCAGCTCTTCCCCATCTCAACTTCCAGCATTATATGTGACAATGTTTCACTGCTATTTATAGGGTTTTCAGTGGATTGAACATTCAGAAGTTGTCTGCTTCTCCTCCTTCCTAGTCTGTCTTGACCTGGAAGCTCAGCTGAAATCTGCTCACCATGGGTGTCACTGCTAGTATTTTAACCACCAGTTGCACAGTTTTTAGCATCACAGTAACATGCACGTCACCACCATACCACAGACTGACAGATGAGTGGTGGTACAGCAAGGGAGACATGCATATATGCCTGCAAAGTCTAACTATTTACCATCTATTCATTTGCAGAACAACTTCTAGATGTTGAGTGGAAAGGAATAGAATCCTTACATGAAAATTTTTTAGAAAAATCCTTGAAAAAAATAACTTCTTCCCACGTCACGTTAAGAATGGAGAGAAGTATGAACAGTGAACAACTACTATAATAATCCTTTCTGACAGGTTTTCTTGGGGGTAATAACATTTTCATTATTTACTCAAGGGATACTTTTGTTCTTAGATATGATTTAGATGACAAATATAGAAGGTAATTTCAATTTCTCTGTTTGTAGTTAGTTCTTAAAATTTAACAGCCATTTTTAAAAAAATAATAAACAGCATTTCCTTGTTAAGATATTGATGGTCAACAAGTAGTAGAAATCAACAGAAGACCTCCAAAATTGAATGACTGCCTCCTCATTCAGAGGCCATGGGTTCCCTATATTTTAATGTGAGCTCAAACTCTGAAGTACTCTGTTCATGCTCAACAAAGGTGCACTTCTGATAACGTGTTATGAGTTTGTAGATATCCATCTACTCAAATCAGAGATTAGATCTTGGGCTCATTCATTTGTGTTATACTGGAAAAACAGGCAAGGAGTACTTTTACTCAATACAACTTACCTGTATTGATTTTAAAAGACTCAGATGTAAAAGTTTAGTTCTTTGAAATTTTACATTATTTATGCCGTACATCAACTCAACCTGGCTGTAAAATATTCATTGTTTATGTTTGTGAGATAAGAAAGTTTCAGACAGTGGCTAATAACTGCTTATCTGCCATGGCTCACACACCAGAGCTGATACACACTCTGATGGATAGGAAAGAGACTACAGTTTGCTTTAAGAAAATGAGATTGAAAAAAGAAATAAAGAAGGAAGACTTTGGGTCATGAAAACACTGAGTATGTCCTGAGCAGTTTAAACTGGGACTAGGGGACTGAAAGATGGGCTTAGCTTGAAAGGTACAGCCAAGTGAAGACTTTTAAATCCAAGGTCATGGCAAAACATCTGCGAAGGCACATGAAGGGGATATAGAAAGTACATACAGAACCTTAACAGAATCTTCACCAAGGATGGGCTCATTGAGGACATTGAAGGAAGACGATAGCAGGAAAGCTATGAAATCTGCCGGATTATCTACAACATTCCATAGGCTCACAAAATCAACTTGTTGATGTGGAAGAACCAGGCAGACCTGTGGCATGGCTGTTGAGGCACTTTGTGTCTCTCTTTTCTTTCTAGAAACTTTTTTTTTCTTCTTTTCTTTCTCTACAATAAACTCAATCACATATCTGCAAGAAGGGCTATAATAAGAGGTAATCCCACTTTAAATAAAAGGCCCTCTCTTTTATTAAGTGAAAAAGAAACTGAGTCAAAAAGTCATCTAGGAGTGCTGAGAAAATATTGTAACACAGTAGAATATAGCTACTATTTCTTACCCTATTTTTACGAACCCCAAAGTAAAATTTAATTACTGGAAAAGCACCTGTTACTCGTTACTAAACTTACTAAAGCACCTTCCCACCCACCCTTTTATACCTTCCCCTCTACCCCCACCGCCACCCCCACCCCACAACTTTTAAGTTGAAGAGGAGAGGAAGCATATTTGTATTTGGAATAAATTCTGTTTCTGAAACACTCCCCTCACCCCCCCAAAATAAATAAAGAATGGCAATGGCATGGCAGTCAATCCATTTGATCACTTCTATAGACTGAATGTCAATGGGAGGAAGAATTATAGACCGTGCTTCAAATTCTCAAAGGATTAGCATTGGACTAAGTAGTTCATTAAATGCTTTCTTACCATTGGCTGTTGGTAAGTGCCATGAGTAGGATCAGACTCCTAGTGAGACAGTATAGGGTTTCTGAGGAGCAGCTCACAAGACCAACTTGTTGATCTACAGACCTTGAGGTTCAAACCAACTGGTTTTGTGCATTATTCTGCAGCACCACACCAGGACTCCTTCTTACAATTATAGCTCAGTTATTTGACTTCTCGCTTAGCAATCCCAGGTGTCCTTCATTCTCAAGTCAGCATTTTCCCTCCCAAGTCTTGATTTTATTACTTCCCAAGGTTTAAGGGGACATTTTTAAGGGGAAGCAAACCTTCCAGATAAGGTATTTTATACTTTAAATATCCTTTTAAGAACAGCATGATGCAATATGTCAGATTAATTCTCTCTCCATAACTCAGGCAGTCAAACTGGGGGAGGTTTTTCTACTCTAACCAGGAGAACTTTCTGTTAGAGTAAACCTTTCTGTCTGTAACTCAGCATCTGCCTGAGTAAAAGAAAGAAAAAAGTGATCCCTGCATCAGCAAGAAAAAATCATTTCCTATTATTTTCAAACTACAGTGATGGTCTATGAGATGCTGTTGTTAGGTGCCGTAGTCAATTCCGATTTATAGCAACCTTCTTCACAGCAGAGTGAAACACTACCTGGTTCTGCAGCATTGCCACAACTGTTGTTAAGATAGAGCTCATAGCTACTGCCATTGTGCCAATCCATTTGATTGGTGTGGGTCTTGCTTTTTTTCACTGATCCTCCACTTTACCTAGATGGATGTCTCTCCAGGGACTAGTCCCTCCTGATGCCCAAAGTACAAGAGACTAAATCTCACCATCCTAGCCTCCAAGAACATTCTGTTTTCACTTTCTCCAACACAGATTTTGTTTTGTTTTGTTTTAGCGGCCCATAGTACTTTTAATATTCATCTCCAACACTATAACTCAAATGCATCAATTTTTCTATAGACTTCCTTAAGTTTCTAACTTGCATATGAACCTACTGAAAAAAATCACGGCTTGCTTTAGGCACACCTTAGTCCTCAAACTGAAACCTTTGCTATTGAACATTTTAAAGAGATCTTGTGCAGTAGATTTGCCCAATGCAATACATTATTTAATTTCTTGACTGCTGCTACCATGAGAGTGAATAGTGGATCACAGCAAAATGAAGTATTTGACAACTTCATTATTTTCTCCATTTAGCATGACGATCTTTCTTGGTCCAGTGGTGAGGATTTTTGTTTTCTTTACATGGAAGGGAAACCCATACAGAAAGTTGTAGTCTTTGAGTTCCTCCATCAGTATTTTAAGTCCTCTTTGCTATCAGCAAGCGAGGTTGTATCTTGTGCATATCACAGATTGTTAATAAGTCTTTCTCCAATTCTGATGAAAATTCTTCTTCATATTATCTACCTTCTTGTATTATTTTCTCAGTGTACAGATTCAGTAAGTATTGTGAAAGAAGATAATCCTGGGACACAACTTTCCTGAGTTTAAACCGTTCAGTGTCCCCTTGTTCAGTTCAAATGACTTCCTCTTGGTCTATGTGCAGGTTCCTCATGAGCAGAGATTAATGTCCAGAATACTCATTCCCTGAAATGCTGTCCACTGCTTGTCATTTTACACACAGTCAACAGCATTTACATAGCAATAAAGCACAGGTAAATATCTCTCTGATATTCCCTTCTTTCAACCAAAACTCATCTGGCATCAGCAATGATATCCCTTGTTGCAAGTTCTCATCTGAATCCATCTTGAACCTCTGGCAGTTCCCTTTCAAGGTAGGATTGCAGCTAGTTTTGAACCATCATTAAATTACTCTTACACAACAAATTAAAGGGTCCTGGTAGCGTAATGGATCATCAGCTGGACTGTTCACCGCACGGTCAGCAGTTTGAATTTACCAGAAGCTCCTTGGGAGAAAGATGAGGTATTTGGCTGTCATAAGATTCATAGTCTCAGAAACCTCATACAGAATTGTTTAGATGTCAGAACTCACTCAGTGGTGCATGACCAGTACCACATCAAATTAACAAGATTTGACCATTTCAAAAGGGTAACACTAATGTTGTTTTTCATTAGTTCATTGTCCTATATATAATTCAAACCCAAAATACTGTAATAAAGATACAAAGAGCTAGTATTTGGGTGTTTCTGTATAAAAATTACTAAATACAAAGTAAATATTTTCATGAGTGTACTCTATCAAGCATCCTTAACAAGATTTAAAGTTTTACTCTATTCAACGTTTAACATGGTATGGTTAAAGGCACAGACAACTTTCAGGTGCCTTTAACAACATTATTAGCCTCAACTGCATTTTTCATGAATAATCATGAGCATGGCAATGGAAGAGGGTCTGGTACACAATTTTATCAAAATGGTAATTCTAAGCTTTCCTTTCTGTAGCTAGACTAGGTTATATAAAGGTAGAATTATTACTATAAATATATTGGAGGGAAACTATTTCAATTACTGGGAGAATATGTAATTCCAAATCTATTTATTTCAATTTATTCAACTGTCTTGATATATTCACGCACAGAACTTTAAAAAAGAATGAATAAATTCACCTTGAAATTGTACCAATTGACTTTGGCTGGGTGAGGCTGTGAGAAGGAATCAGAGTTCCTTTTTGAAATAAGCCTTGACAATGCTGATCAAAACAAAGAGGCTATTCATTTATTAAACTGACAGCTCAACCCTGGCTTCAAGCTTATGGGATGATGGGGCCTGGGGTGTTAGTCATGGCCTGGGGTGCTAGCCTCTACCAGATACATTTTTGCTATTCACACACTCAGAGCCTATATCTGATGGTGTGACATTTCCTAGGGCATTGGCAGCTGTTCAGATGTCAAGCAGCTGGTGTGAGAACTGTCATCCACTCCAGGTTATTATTCTATGAACGACATGCTTAGCTCAGAGATTTTTTTTTTTCTTTTCATAACATCACCTTGGTTTCCCTTTAGTTACTTACAAATTGTTTAGCAAAGATAGTGTCATTGATAACAACTATATTAAAGCAAAATTGGATATTCAATGGTTACATCAAATAACAGTTGTTATTATTAAGGGTTCTGGAATGAGATTCAAGTGATTTGTTGTTAATATTAATTAATGCACCAGATTGTATGAATAAATCTGTTATTTTGTTCTTAAGTGTTATCAAGTCAGTTCTGACCCATAGCCACCCCGTATAGGGTTTCAAAGGAGCAGCTGGTGAGCTTGAACCACTTACCTTGCAGTTCCAACCGACTTTGCAATCCAGTGCATTAATTCAATTTAATTTTGTAAGAGATTGTAATTTTAACTTCCAATTTATTTACTAGGGAAGGCACTATAACACCATTCTGGCTCTTCTTATAATGCTGCATAAACCAGAATAACCCAGGACATGGTAATGGTAGTAGGTTGGGTGCACAAGAATATCAATCTCCATGTGTATCTTACAGTCCAACAGTTGTACCATTATTATTCTAAAAAATAGAGCAAAACATAAGCCACATGGTAACAGGCCATTGAAATTTTCTAACATTTACCATACTACCTTACTTCTTAAATACTTTAAGCAACCATTTAGTAAGTGTTCTAGATGGAATACCAACTACTATGTTAAACAAAAGAATTTCTTCTCCTAGCAATACATTTGCCTGTGAAATCAATAGTAATTTAGTAAAGACAAGTTCTTGAACCACCATAAGGTACCAGTTTCAGACAACTGTTTCCAGAGAAAGGAGAGTGACTCTTATTTCTACTTTTTAAATACTACAGTATGAAGAGAATGGGACTCAGGTGGAGACTTGGTTGGCCAGCAGTGTGGCAAGACCTGGAGACTCTTGAACCCAGAGTCAGTGACATAGCCACAGAGGACTAGAGTGGAGAGTGAAGCATCCAGCTGATAAGAAGAGATGGAATATACACAAGAACACCCACACTTGAAGAGAATACCCACTTGACCTGGCTTCAATGACTGGATGATCAGAGCTCAACTAGAAGAAGAAAGAAGAGGAAAAAAAAAGAGTAATTTGATACAATTTGATGAGCTTGACCTAGACCTATGGATGCAGTAGCTCAAAAGAGGGAACAAATCTTTACAATGAGGATCATTCCCACCCACTTCATACACAGAGTTGACAGGGATGGGACATTGGCTACCCAAAATGGGGGTCTACAAAGGCAAGAAGTGACTGGTTTACAAGCTTTCAAGAGGGAACCTAGATCCAGAGGGCATGGAGGAAGGTAGAATCTCCACTGAGTAGCATCCATTCTGTCTATGTGGGGCTGATGAAAGGAAATGCAGATAGGTCCCATGTGATGCAATAGTGAATAATTGTTATCAGGACTGATTATGAGGGTTGGAAATGTAAAGGTAGACATATTGTAACAAGGAGGGGAGTGATTAACTTTGCAGTCTAGGAGCAAAGGTCCCTGGGACTATGAAGGGAGAAGAGCGGACAGCGGGATCCTACCAAGAGAAGCAGTGATGCCAGAGATTGAGGCAGAGACAATGATGTGGAGAGATGGAGGATCTGGGGATTTTAGACCCAGAGGAGGAGAGGGGCTGTGTGCTGACAACCAGGGGTCGGGGAGAGGGCAGGTTTATAAGATATACCCTTTGGTTAGTTGATGATGCATGGAGGGGATTGTAACCACGGCAATGAAACGATATAGGATAGGATGAATGTAAAACTAATTTTCTCCCATGTAAACTATCACATAATTCCCAATAAAACATTTTAAAAAGAGAGAGAATGGGACTGAGTAGGAGTAAAGATACCTGAAAACCTTTAACTAAACACCAATGCACAATACCAGGCACAAATGATGGTTGTTGTTGTTAAGTGCCATAGAATTGGTTCTGACTCATAGAGACCCTATATGTGATTTCTGAGGAGCAGCTGATAGGTTTGAACCACCAACCTTGTAGTTCAAATAGACCTTGTGAACTAGTGCTTACTCTACAGAGGCTAGGTGTTCCCAAACCCACCCACTGCCATTGAGGCAATTCTAATTCATAGTGACCCTATTAAAAGAGAGTAGAACTACATTTTAGAATGTCAGATACTGTAAGTTTTTACCATAACCAACAGCCATGTCTTTTTCCTGTGAAGCAGTTAGTCAGTTTGAAAGACTGACCTTGTAGTCAGTACTTCAGTGCTTAATCCACTGTGCCACCAAGGCTTCTTAGGTATCGCCAAAGCTATTAAATAATATTTAGGTGTTGCTAAGGACTGTTAAATAGTACTTTAAATGTATCATCAAGGAAGATGTATCACTATAGAAGAACCTCAGCATGTTTAGTTGTTGCTGTAACATTGGATCTGTATAGGTTTCCAAGGAGAAGCTGATGTATTTGAACTACTGACCTTGTGATTAGCAATCCAAGGCTTATCCCACACCAGGACTCCCAGCAAAGATGAGGGATACTCTTAAATGACAGATTGATACAAGAACCACAACAATGAATTAAGCCATACCGATGATTCTGAAAATGGCACCGGACCTGACAACATTTAGTTCTGCTATAAGTAAGGTTGTCATGAGTGGAAGCTGACTCAATAGCAACTATACATATTTATATTTTCTTCAGAAGACATGTTTAATCACGTTTACTCAGGATTGTAAGGACAGGCTATAATGTTAAAAGTCATTTTGGAAAAATGAGAGCAGTTTGACCAGGTAAAAATAATGATGGCAATGTTGGTAATTTGCAATTCTTTATTTTCTTGATGAATATTCACACATACTCTTCTATACCTATGGACTCATCATGGTATAGCTGACTCATTTTGTATCTTTTCTTCTAAGATGTGTTTTCAATTATTTATAACATGGCTACAAATTTGCCTCTGAGAATTATTCTCCACTTTTATCATTAACCAATTTTAATCAAGCCAATGCTGTCTCATGCTGACCTCATGCATATCTGTGTAGAATTATACACCATAGGGATTTCAATAGTTAATTTTTCAGAAGTACATTGTCAGGTCTTTCTTCCAACATGCATCTGAGTGGACTTAAACCACCGAACTTGGTTATCAGACCTGTGCATCAACCCTTCTCTGCCACTCAGAAATTTCACCCCACTGTAAGCCTACATAATTTGACCAGACTTAAACATCTGCCTTGCACAATCTGAAATGTAGTGATTATTTCAGAGACAAGCAAATGATTCCAACTCTGTTCATGACATTAAAGCCTCAAATTCCAATTTGAAGTGATGAGGGGGAATTTTAAAATTTTAAGTCATCCACCTTTCACACTATGAGGAAACTGGTCTGACAACAAAATAAATGACAGAGGAAAAACTTCAATGGAGACAGCTTATCAACATACATTACACTATGAATTTATCCATAACTGAAACAGGCATAATTCATCAATTTTTTTTTTTTTTTTTTTTTTTAGCTATTTTTTACACACATTTGTTTTAATAGGCTAATTTATAATCACTTTTTAATTAGTGCAACATGCTTTTTTTTATTAAGTGCTGATTTTAAAGGTTGTTACACAAATATATTAACAAAGAGATATCATTCAAATGTGAATTTTTAAAACTAAACTTCATTCAATTATTCTGCTACGTTTTAAGGGAAAATGTACTTATAGAAAAAGAAATTATTTAAAATGTAATCTGAAAATAGCACTTGTATTTTGCTGTCAACCTAGGCTGTAGATTATTTAGAAATCCATGGCTTTATCTAATATCTTCTAATTTTCTTTAGATTTTGAAAATTAGTAACTTCATTTTTATATTTGTACATATGTACATTTCAGAGATGAAAAAATAGTCTGAAATTGCCACTGTTTCCTATATCAACAATCTGTGCATAAATACAATGACCATACATATATGTAATATACAAAATAACTTTAATTCAATAAACATTTGGGGATTTCTATGCAAAAACGAAATTATATAAAATTCCTGTGTATTTTATTCATGCATAGACTGATGACATGCATAGATCAAATAGGCCTGAATTATACTTCTTAGTAAAATGCATATATATGTGTGTACAAATATATGCGCATGTATACATATAAGGATATCAGCATTCTTTTAAATGTGCAAAGGGGCTTCTGAAGTTTTGTTGAAAAATGAAATTAAAAGATGATGGAATTTTTCCATGAACTTTATGAAACCACTTCGTATGTATATATGTATATGTATATAACTGACTTGATGGCACTTAACAACAATATGTATATATATCATCTTTCTCAAAGGCTTTTCTAAATATCTTAATTATGTTATGCCTCTTTTTTTCATGATTGCTATAATTTAATTTACTTGAATATGAAAATTACTGCTGAAACATTAAACATTTCTCAGATCATTGGAAGGCTACAGAGAAGTTCTTTCATTAATACAGCTTGCTTTGTCTTAGTGCTTGTTGTTTTAATGCTGCTGAGTCAGTTCACACTGTAAACACTCCACACAGTGTTTACAGGGAGCAGCTGGTGTGTCTCAACCTTTGTTCTGTGGTTACTAGTCCAGTGTTGATTCCATAGAGCCACACTAGGACTCTTATTTTTTGTTGATTTTGTCGTTGTTAAGTGCTGTGGAATCAGTTCCAACTCATAGTGACCCTGTGTAGAGTTTCTGAGGAGCAGCTGACAATCAATCTTGTGGTTCGCAGTCCAGCGGGGAATCTATAGTACCACACCAGGAGCCCAGGATTCTTACTAGGGTGCTTTAATTAAAAAGGTCCAGTCAAAACAGTGACTGCTGAGGGGATCTGTTGGAACAGTTAAGTTCCAGACAGACAGGCCAGTTTAAAAGGTTATGGTTACTGTTTGTATGGACTCATAAAAGGGCAACATTGATAAATTTTTATTAGAGACACAGAATAATCACAGGAGTTTTTAATAGAATAATAACAGGAGTTTTTAATGAAGTTTTAAGAAAAGTGAAAACTGAATTGCTGAGAAAAAAAAAAAAAAAACAGACTTGTTGTGCTGAGGAATTTTTTTTTTAATACAATCTACCTGCACATTCTCTGAGAGTTGCAAGTTCTGTCCTTTGAGATTTGTTAGGGAACTTTACCCCATCCAGCCTACGACTTGGATCTTGCTATACTTCAGCCTCCTTTTTGTACCCCAAACTCAAAAACTTTTAAAAAGACCGTAGTTTGAGTTCCTGGAGGAAGCCACTGCTTTGATTGTACCTTTGTGGCAACACCCTAACAAAATTAAGACAAATGCATTACTGAGAGACTTTGTCTGCTATCATCTATTGGCTGCAGTGACAAATTTTGTTTCCAATTAATTCATGCATGTATGAAATGAAATCCTAATATCAATACTTTTTGACTTATCAAAAGGTCATTATTTGTTTTAAAACATCTTTTTTTAACCATTGACACTTAGGAGTTTCCCTCTTTGTCTTTTTAAAAACATACTGTAAAAGTTTTTGCATGCCCTCTTAGAGATGTTTCTGAGCGTGGAATACAGCAAAAACTCTTAGGTTTTTGCATTTAAGTCACAAAGGTGGTTTTTTTTGTTTTTTTCTTTCTTTCTTTCTTTCTTTTGCATATGCTTTTGTTTGTTTTAAAAGGGAATGTGTACTAGAGAGAGAGAAAGCCCATTAACTTCTTTGACCCCTATTCAACTATTATTCTCAAGATTATGAAGCCATACCTGACAGGCAGAAATCCATTACCGTATTAGAAACAATGGTTTTGAAACTGTATAGAACACACAGCAGGAAGTGCTTCCATTAAGCAATGTGCTTACTTTCTATATGATGTGTTTTCAGGATATAGAAATGTGTTTGTAACTTTCTCATTTTGTCTAAAATCTATTTGAAACCAATTTATATCATTTGACTCAGTTAAAATCAATATTTTTGTTCCAATTCAATCCCGTTTTAATGTGTATGCCATCTTCTTCATTTGTTGCTGTTGTTATGTGCCATCAAATTTGTTCTAACTTAAAAAGGTCCTATAATACCAGAGAACAAAATACCATCATGGCACCATCTTCATATTATTCTAGAAATTATGATTACCATTCACAGAATTATTAGAATTAGTTTTCATATTTATTTTAAAATGTAAGCATATACAAGTACAGTGAGCCTTTTTTCATAATTGTGTATTTTTCTTATAGGCCTATAAATTATAGATGTTAAATGAATATTTTTAAATAAATGAGTCAGACAACAGCATGTCTTTGTCCTCTGCTTCTTTTAAATATTCAGTTCATATCTACGTGAGATTTTCCTATTTTAGAAATCTCCGTCAAGTTGAATGTAAAAGTCTTGCTTCACACTACAATAAAAATAACTCAACCAGTGAAAAACAGTCCTTTTAGGGAAATGTAAAAAGCATTCATTATTGTCAAAGGAGATGACGAGATTCTTTACTAGATAGATATCCAAAGAATTCTTTGTATATTTTCATGGAAATGTACATTTATCAACTGCAAATTCAATGCATATTCCTTAGAGTTCTAGTATTATGCTCTAGGATAAGCACAGAACTGCTAACCACAAGGTCAGTAGTTAAGCCAATTAACCACTCTGAGGGAGAAAGATGAGGCTTTCAGTTATCACAAACATTTACAGCCTCAGAAACTCTATAAAATGTTGCTGTGAACTGGAACCAACTCAAACCCACCAGCATCTCTTTAGAAACCCTATACACAGGGTCATGACAAGTCACAATGGACTCCAAGACACTTAAGAACCACAATATACATAAGTTTTAAGAAAGAAACTATAAAATTATTTTTATTACTTAGTTAACTTATTTTCATTAAGATTATTGAAATATCTGGGTTTCCTGTTTGCACTTTTAAGATTTTTTCTATTTACCTCTTCTTTTTATTATCCTCCCCACCCTTGTTTTTACAGAAGAAATTATCTAATGATTTGGTTTGTGTGTGTGAGTTTTCCAAGATCTGAATAGCTAAATTGTGGTCCTACTTTACTTCCTATACCTCTGGGAGAGAAAAAAATCTCCATCGGATTCTGACTTAGAAGTTTTCATATTGGTAATTTGTATTCCGTTTCCTCAGAAAAATTGCTAATCAGTTGCAGGCTCCCTTTGGATGGCTTAACTGTGTGTCATGTCAGTTATTACAGCTCTGGAATATGTTTCAATTGTCTTCACTCAGATGGTAGCTATCAAATAACAGCGATATTGAAAATGTTTCCTATTAGAGCAAGGAGGTTAGGTTATCCAGTTCTGTTTATTATACCCTATACAAGTGATTTGAGCAACCTCATTAAATTAAATTAATTGTGTCCATTAATTAAATGGGCACCATTTTGAGGTGTAATATGAAGTGGGAAACCTGGTGGCACAGTGATTAAAACACTCAGATATAAAGACATCCATAAGGTTGGCAGCTTAAATCCACCAACCATTTCTCAGGAGAAAGATGTAGCAGTCTGTTTTCATAAAAAATTGCAGCCTTGGGAATGCTTTGCCGTAATTCACTGTCCTACAGGACAGCGATGAGTCAGAATTTACTTGACAGCCTTAGGTTTGTCTTTAGTTTTATATGAAAGGCAGGGCATAGTTTTATTACTTAATTAACAGAATACTAACTGATACAAAAAAAGTTAGCCTTGTCTTAAAAAGTGTCAGCTCCAAGAAGACTCCTTGGAACTTATTTAGATGGAAGCCACCACAGATATGCCAACATATTTCCTATTCCCTTCCTAATACTAAGACATTCATTAGTTTTCCATTTCTTTACCTTAAAATGGAAGAAATTACAATATAATAATTTCTACTATTTATGAAAAAGTGAAGGAAACATATTATGGCTTTCCACAACTCAGCTGTCAGTTTGTTGTACTGTGGTGGCTTGCGCATTGCTGTGATTCTGGAAGCTATGCCATCAGCATTTTAAATATCAGAAAAGTCACAGATGTTGGACAGGTTTCAGCTGACATTCCAAACTAAGACAGACTAGGAAAAATAAAAGGCACACTACTTCTAAATGGTTAGCCACTGAAAACCTTATGAATAGAAATGGAGCACTGTCAGCAACAGAAGAGTGAATATTCAAACATGATGAATAGCACACGAATCTTACAAAATATAGTGCTACAGGATGAGGTCCTCAGATTGGAAGGCACTCAAAAATACCACAGAAAAAAAAGCTGCCTCCTCAAGGTACAGTTAATGGTGATGACACAAATGAAGTAAAGATTTTTGGGATTTCATTTGTTGATGGGGCACAACTCAAAATGAG